>NC_137699.1:13517558-14001807 GCF_964034855.1 Anser brachyrhynchus | reverse complement strand
CCTTGCTCGTCAGAGAGGCTCCAGCCTGTTCGTCCCCAGCACAGGGCCAGGGAGGCTTCCTGGCTGGGAAGAGGGGACGGGATTTCCTCTCGAGGAGGCAGAATGAGAGAGACATCATAAAGTGCGGGGAGAGATGACATCGCTTTGGGGAGTGTTGTTTTTTGGCAATGTATTTGGTAACTTTCTTTTCCCTTCCAAATCAGGATGTAAGAAGCCAGAAAAAGAAAAGAATTAGCAGAGTTACATGTAGGCTTTTAAAATATCTGCCCACTGTTGGCTCCAGACTCACCCTCAACAAAGCAACGTTCCTCAGTCACCCTCCTTACCCTTACGGGAACATCTTCTGGGGAAGTACGATGCAGCACAGGTAGAGAAATGACTAAATGCAATTAATGATGTGAGCATGTCAAGACAGTTCCTATTTCTCCCCTATTTTTTTTTCCTCTCCCTTCTTTTTTTTTTTTTAGTATTTCCTCTGTTTTCCCCTTATTTCTGTTTTGTTCCTCCTCCTCTTCCACCTTCGTCCTGCTCAAGCATGTGCACAATCTCTCTCTCTTTCCTTCCATTGTGTCTCCCAGATTTTCACCCATGTCTATCGACACCTGTCCCTGGAGAGGCCCTCAGCTGATTCCCCTGCTCCTCCTGCCTTGTTTCCACACAGTGTTCTGTTGAACACGGAGGGCAAAAATGGGAAGGCAGGGCAGATGGCAGAGGAATGAGCCTGAGTCTGGCCAGCCGGTTCGGAGGATGTGATCACTAGCTGGCTGGCCACTGTCTTCTGGCACGTGGATGATCACAGAGTTCATCACAGGGCAGAGAAAGCAAGTGTCAGGGCTTGACAATGTAAGTGTGAAAAATCTCCCTCTGGGTTGCTGAGTTCGGTGTAAGGTCCCTTGCCTTAGTTGCTCCGTAGGTAAATTAGATCGGTGTGTGCTGGCTGTGCCTGTTGCACGGGGACTGACGTGGACTTTGCAGGTAGTGTGCCTAGATGAGAAATGGATCACCCATCTGCAGTACTGTCGCAGACAACGATAGAAATTGCAGGGCATAGAGGGACTGTGTGCTCCTGTTTTATGATAAGCGTGGGCAAGCAAGGCTGGGAGTGAAGAATGTGATACAGCAAAGTAGGATTTATTAATACGTATTCCACATTTTTATATAGAGTTTTCTAAATAATTGGCTGTTTATGTATGTTTTTACACGTGTTTTTATCATGCAGTTGTAGCAAAATGCCAACCTGACCGAACCGAAAAAGAAAAACTGGAGCAAAAAAAAAAAACCCTCGAGTTTACGGTACTGATTTGTACATTCAACTGTTCTAGTCCATATACTTGCAGGTCACCCACACCTTCTCTTAAGGCTTTATTAAGAGGTTGAAGTACTTGGGTATAAGCGTGACATGAAAAAACAAGGTGCTAAGTCACTAAGCTGAAACCGTTTGGGAGCTCTGCCTCAGCAGGCTTGCAGTATTAGGGATGTTACGCAGAAGTGTGACCCTAAAAGTCATTGTGAAGGACCTATACCAATGACTTCTTAAAGCCTCGCGTTTTACTTAAAAAAAAAAAAAGAAAAAAGAAAGAATGTTTGTGAGAAGGAACATAAAAATATTTTGTTTTTAAATTAAATTAAAAGAATATTTTATATTTAATGTCAAAAAGCCAAATGCAACTGATTTGTTTCTACATGACAGCAAGGGGATAAAATGGCTATGACAGGAAGATAAACAATTGATTTTTTTTCACTGGCCAACCTGAATGAAATACAACAATAAAGAGCTGATAAAATGAGAAAACAGCATCCCCCCCCCTCTTTTTTTAGTGCTTTCTGTTTTTTTTTCTTTAAAGTAAAATTAGTATCAAAACCCATGACATTTTTTACATAATAATTTTAAATTTACACGATAGTTTTAACTTATTACAACAATTATACACAATGCATTTTTAATTTGTTATTTAGTTTTTCTTACTACATATTTGTGAATATACAAGCCTTTGTACATGCATACAGACTATTTTATGGGTGCATGCACGGATGGATGTGTCTGTGCACACGTGAACATATCCGCAAATGCATGTGCATGCAATCCTTAGAAGTAGTAAAGGACAAACATGGCCCTTTTATTGATACCTGTAAGTTTTACAAAGAAATTAAAGATGATTTACTGATACACAGTTTTTACTATACACTAAGAAAATTACAGTTCAATTTCATAAATATTTACCAACTTTTTGAGGCCCATTCAGTATTAATTATGCTGAAGTACAGAGCAGACAGTTTATCACAGTTTATGGAGTCGAGCACATTTTTTAAAAAATTGTTTATTGACCTGTGATTGCCTGCATTTATGCAACTTCAATTCATTTTTTTTTAACCCCAATTTTAACCATGTAGTCAGGGAAATATTTTAAGGCTGTCTGTATTCACCAGCAGTCTGTTGTGATACAAAGCTTTGTATGTTATTTGCAAACCCAGCAGCTATTTCTTGAGTAAAGTAACCACATCCTGATCTAGCAAGGGCTTACCATACCGAGTATAGTGTTTTGTCTTCCAAGCAGTCTCCTAACAGGACTTAGCCTGGCTACAATAGGGCTCCTCACAGCAGTAAGCGCTGCTCAGAGGAGCAGATGCTTGCAGCCTTTTGTCTTGCACTATTGCATCTGAGATTTTTTTTTCCCTTTCTTTTCACAATGTGTAAAAATACCTTGGTCATGTTGAAAATGAAGTTCTTGATGAATTTTTCTTCACCTTTAATTGTCCAGTCGCCCAAGTGGGATAAAGACCTCAAAGCCCTCCCTGAAGGGTGCTGCTTTTTATAAGTTTCTATTTGTTGTTATTTTGAACAGTTTCTATAGGATGTAGTTCTTGCTCTGTGTTACTGGTTCTCTATTCACATACTTAGTAAACCCATTAGCAAAAGATACTCTGGCTTTTTTAATCTGCTGCCCCATAGTACTCCTGCTCCAGGGCAGAGGGACTATTCAAAGGATGAGAGAAGTATCTGGTTTTCTAGGTCCTCTCTGCTCAGATTGTCAAAAGATGAGAATGGGGTATTTTTTATTTTTTAACAACTATTATTGCCTGGCCTGGCAACTAAACAGAGACCCTCTAAACTTGTATTGCACAAACCATTGGTGCCTTGTTTGTTAGCTTGCTTGCTTATTTCCTTCTCTGATTATTCATAGTCAGACTAGGCCTTTCTCAATTTAATGGTATTTAAATCTATACATATAATGCAACTACCAAACTGAGAATGGAGATCCTGCAGTTCAGCACTCAGTAAACAAAATGTGGCCAAGTATTTCCTTGTGAAGAGGTTTCCCTCTTTCCCAAATGAACAGGAGTGCTGAAACCTTTGTTACCTGTTTTACTATGCCTTTCTGTATAAAGCTTCATTTACTGTCCTGTATGGTTCATGAGGTTATGGAGGCAGTTCTGTTCCTACAGTGAAGCTATTAGCAAAACTCCTTTAGACTTGTATACAAAAAGTACTGTTTCAATAGTGATAATTTTTTTATTCTGAATTTGTTATTTGACTTCTTCTTTTGAGGCATATTCATCCCTTTCATTTATTGTGTTCAGTTTATATATACTTATATACAGTAGAAGCATCACGAGTTAGGTATTTTATTTGCTTCCCAAATTTAAGCAGATATTACATGCAAGAAAAGCAATCTCAGAAAAAAAAATCAGGAAAATCTGATGAGATTGAAATGGAGGAAAACATTGTTCTGCATAAAATAAGATTTATTGCATTTTTATCTTAATTTTTTCTCTTCACCTTAATTTGGGTGTTCAGATCTGCAAAAGACCACGAGATCTATCTCCCCTCTTCCCCCACAAATCATCTAACACCCACCAAATACCACTAAACCCACTGGTACCACATAAGTGTGCCTCTCCTCATATCCCCCATGCTCCGTATGTGAAATTTTAGCTAACACTGTCCCAATTAAATAATGGTCATTTCTTTTCACTCTTAATAAACTAAATCAGTCTCTTGATTCACTCCTGTTAAAGGGATTTCTTGTATTTGAACTGGTATAGTAAGTAGTACCCTGCATGTGGGGGACTGTGTATGTGGGCATGTATGTTACGTGCATTAAAAACCAGGAAAAGTACAGTGACTGAAAATAGTAAATAGAATCACATGAATCTGTCCTCTGTTTATTTGTTTATGAGGCATTTGGGTAGGTTAATAGAATTTTAAGTTGCTCATGAAAACTGCAGTATAGTTCTCCTATATGGTGAAACAGACATGCTGGAAAGGGGTTTCACAAATTTATTACTGTTCCGATGAGCTGCTTTGAAAATGGGTTTGAACATACATGTTAACAAGGTGCGTACCGTTCACATGATTTAACCAAGCCCGATCCAAAACCCACTGAAATTAAAGGCAGTTTTTTCCCTGAAAAGGAAGGACATTGTATCGGTGTCTCCAGTAGCCTCGTTTATTTGAGGGAAACAGCTGCCATGGTTTCTGTGTGCGTGTATGTGTGGACATGTATGTTTTATCCATCCATCTATCCATATACAAAACCCATATGTTTTGTATAGTTCTTACTGTGGCTTTGTGCATGCACTAGGTAGATGTGCGTGAAGTTGTGTATGAGAAGAATTGTGTATCAGTGGTTTCCTCTTCATGTACAAGTATATTTTTTGTGTCAAGGGGTATAGGTGTCATTTAGACTTCAATGGGAAAAAGAGCAGATTAACTTTTGCTGTTTTTTTCCATTTTAATTTGTCCTTGAAGGTCAAAATTATTTTGGTGATCACTTCATGTCATGATTTTTATTTGGAAGCAGACTGTAATGTCTCTGGCACAGGGACTGAGAAGTCACGAACACGTATCTGAAGTGTCTAACACACCAGAGGAGAAATGGCTTTTTTTTTGTGTGTGCATAGCGATAAAGCAACTGGGGGCCAAATCCTGCTTACTTTACCGTCCAAATTTTCCTAATAATGTCCACTTGCTTAGTTACAGAGCTAAAAGTACTGGTTACTTTCACAGGTGGACATTTGAATCTGTATGTAGCATAGGCATTACATCAAATAGTTGCTCCTTGATTTTTATTGCCTTTATTTAGTGGCTTGCCTTTCCCTGCCACCTAGGTTAGGAGCCTAACCTCAGCCAAGTAAGTTTGAAATTTTAGGCCATTGTATTTTAACCTTAGGTACGGTTCCCAAACTTAACTTCTATATCAGCTTTAATAGATGTATGCAGAACCTGACAATTCTCAGTATGATATCTTATTTTTCCGGTTTCCAAAAGGTAACCATCATTAAGTCTAATGGAGTTTCGGAAAAAGACGTCAAGAAGGAGATCAACCCATTTGATTTCTGTCATTTTTAGCAACTCTGAAGAGTATGGAGTTTGAATAGTGTAATTTCAGTGGAACAAATGAAAGGTCTTGGGTCTACAGTAATTGTGAAAGGTGCAGGTCATGCTAACCGAGCACAACAAAACGTGCCCGTTTGGCTATCCGGACACCAACCTCAGGTGCAGGCGGTGCGTGTGGTTGGTCTCGCACCTCTCAGGCCGTCCGGGTGCAGGGCTGTGGCACCGTGTCCCACCGGGCGGCTGGGTGGGAGCAGAGGGGACAGGCACCGTCCTGCCAGGGACACCGGGTCGTAGGCCCCTACCCCAGGCTCAGCCTGTTACAACCTCTGGGTCAAGATAAAATGGAACGAGATCGGTCCTGACCTCTCGTCACAAATGGTTTTTGACTTCAGAGGGCTCGAGTCTTGCAAACCAAGACTCGCCAAGCCCCTCGGAGCTGCGGTGGCCGATACGAGTCGGCTGAGCCAGCAGCGTGCCTCAGTGCCCGCGGCATCGAGGCTCGTGCAAAAATGAGGCAAACTGGTTGCTAAAAATATGGGAAGGGAACTTGCACCCCATAAAGATACCAAAAATACTTGAAGTCTCTTCTTCAAATCAGAAGTTCTGGATTCATGATGAATGCAGGCTTGGCTTCTTATTTGGGAATATCTGTGCTAGCTTTGTTTTATTTGTTCTTAAGTTAGGCAGCATTGTAATGGAGACCTGGAGGATGGTTTAAAACACTTGCTTAAGAAATACATCTGCCTACTAAAAGTATGCCTTAATGAAACTTTAACTTTATATACGCTTAGTCAAGGGTCCGTTATGTGAGTAAGAGAATGTTTCTGGGGAGGGGAAAAAAAAGAAAAGATAAATCTGTCTGTCAGGCGTGGTACAGATTCCAAGCCCGTGTGTGTAAATGCAAATGCACCTCACTTTCCATACCTAATTTGCCATACTCTTGTTTCTGATTAATGAAAAGTATTTACTTAGTGGCCAGAGGAGAAATTAGCACTAGAAATTAGCCATGAGTATTATTGCCTTGCATTGCTTGGAAAAAAAAAATCCAAATTTACAGTGAAGCAGAAAAGAAACAAAAAATTAAAACTTTACTCTGCTTTCCTTGATATAGCTAGTCAGGGGGTTATTGATATAAAGCACTTAACGATTGCCACAGCTAATAAAACAAGAAGTAATCGCATGTTTAGGTAACAGTCAAACCCATATTGCTCTGTCCCATGAATCTAGTTCTATTGCACGTAAGCAGGATCTAGCCCACTAGCTTCATAAGGGCAATTCAAATGCCTAAAGAAAGCATGTTTTGGCTCAGTCATATGTAAGCAAAAGTCTCCTGCAAATTTAGAACCAACAAAGCAGGTTTAGGATGAATTTTTCACATGAATGTAACCTAAAGTAGGAAGGAAAAATAATTCCATTGGGGTAGTAGTGGAAGCTAAATGTTAAACAAGCTTGGATCAGAAAAAAAAATTGTCAGAGCAGCATACTGCCATTTTATCACTCTGTCATCTGTTAATATGAAAGTTATTAAATAAATATGAATATTAAAAATAAATGTTAATCCTCTTTTCATATTTACTCCATAGTAACAGTCATATTTTCCTTCTTTTATTTTAATTTTGACATTAGAAATATAAAAAAATCTTTGCTGTTGAGAACAAAGGATGGAGATTTTTTTTTCCTCCAATTAAAGTACTGATTAACAATTTATTTACTTGTAACTTGTTGTTGACCATCCCAGAGATCACTTTTTACTTGATATTTTTCTTGATTTTTCTTTCTGGGCAGTTTATGAAGCAGGTTTTCATTGCTGTATGATTCTAATCCACTATTTCTATGGATATGGCTAATATTTTCTTTAGAAATATCTTGTCTTTCAGATAAGGACTTCCCCTCTGTAACTTTACATTTATATTTCAAAATACTTAATGCTTTATACTAAACTTTTTTTTTTTTTTATTTTGAGGAGTCACCTGTTTGGGATAGTCTTTCTTGCGAGCATGGGGATTCAGGTTTGAGGCTATAAACACTTCTATACGTATGAGTAAGTCTTATTTTGTGAGTAGTCTAAGCCAGCAGGGCTCCTTAAACAAGTACGTGTCTGCAGGCTTGGGACCTGCAGATATTTGGATAAAGGAGGAGAAAGGGAAGAGCTACAGATACTAAGTTTTATTTTTAATTACATATGCTTGCCAGAATCATCAAGAAATATAACACTATATTTCATGAAATTGGCCAGATTGTTCAGGACACATAATACATAAATTAAGCTGTTTGCTTAACTTTATCTTATGATACCAAATTAACTCAAATATCTGATATCTTAATCAAATCTAAGCACTGATTATAAAAACCTTTGGGCCTGATTTAGATAAACTTACAGCTAACATTCTAACATCTAGAAATCATCTGATTCAATGATAGTAGGTTGAGAAATCTGTAAAAGCAGGAATCTGTCTAAAAGTGTTGGAGGTCAAAAGGTTTGTTCAAGATGTTATTAGATTATCAGCTTTTTATTTTATATATATACAAGTTGTTCTAGTCACTATTTTTTATTAAGGGTTTTGTGGGGGTTAGTTTTTATTTTCCCTTCACCTCATCCCTTCCAAACTGCAGCCTCAAATTAGAAACTGGCTAAGAACAGCTACATGCCTGGTTCTCAATCCTGTTCCTACTGAATTTAATGGGACTAGGACGAGTTTTAGAGAAGAGGGGTGTGGTATAAAAGCAGAAGGACATAGGTGCACAAAGAGACTATTTGACAACTTGGAGAATATTTCTAACGTAGTCAGAAGCTTGTGCAATGAGAGAAAAGGGGCCTGAGGACATAGCCAATGGTAAATAAGAAGGCCATAAAAATCAGTGTTTCAGAAGCCATGTTTACAAGTGTGACAAATACATCTACCTGGGAAATGGCAATTAAGTTTTTAAAAAGTATTGTTTGTACAGTAGCAGAAATTAGGGAAAACTGTGAGGGTCAAATTCTGCTCTCATATATATTCATATATTGTCGGCTGACATTGAGAGGAAAGATTTTAACATTTCACATCTGACTTGGAACCAAAACAAAAAGACTATTTTCAGATGAATCTGGAGTGACTTGGAGATCAGGGGATCCCGAACTGATCTTCTAATGTATAGAAATACGATTTCACCAGTCAGTGAGAGCTGTTTTTGTGGAGTCTGACGTGATAGTTCTTTAACTGTTCATAGCAATGATACGTGGAAATTTTGGCTCTTACAAGGAAGAGGGAATTTGCTCGTATGTAGAACTTCATTCTACAGGCACCTATCTCAGCTAAAAGGAGTGGCAGCAAATACTCACCATCGTTCCTTCTTCAAAGTACTTCGTAATGGCTTTGCTCCTCTCTCCTGCAAATAGGAGTAGCCCAAATGAATTGCTAGCTCCTGTGATTAAGGTAGAGCATTTTAAGAAACTGGACTTCCAGGTCCTCCTCCAGGCTCCGCCAGCTTTTCAGAATAGCCCTGGACAAACATCTGATTTCCAAATGGTATGTAGCATTTACATGAGACACGTTTCAGCAAAATGGAGGCACCCACAGGCAAACACAGTTTGGGGTAGACAAATCCCAGGCAGCTGGTTACTCAATTACGGAGACAGGTGTATGTTCACTTGTTCTGATTTGTTCAGTTCTTTTACAAGTATAGCTTGGTGATCACGTCTGAATGGCCAGTTGCCAGTAGGTTCTGAAGGTTCCTGTCTGGAAGAGTCATTTGCTCCCCCTCTGTTCTTTAAAATGACTCAGAAGAGGAAGGAAAGCAGCCTGCTGTGTTGGAAGGCTACGTACGGAGAAAGTTAGAAAGGTTTTGGTGGGTCTTCCCAAACCACACCGACCAGAATTTAACCATGTCCTGGCAGATCTCAGCGGTGTCAACACTTAGTTTTTTCAGCTTGTTTTAGAGGACCCAGCTATGTTGCCTATGATGTTTCTTGGCCCTTTGCTGAAGAACGTGCCTGTGAAATCCCTGATTCTCATTTGTTTTGTGAAACGTTTTATTTATGTGGCTATTGACCGATAGAAATGTCTTTAAAAAAATAATAATCTGATTTAAAAGTTCTTGTCTCCATACCATCAATCAGGGTCAGCTTCCTGAAGACCAGCAATGGGGATGCCCCTGTTAACTCTCACCAGGCAGAAGAGGGAAAGGAACATCCCTTGGTGCCAGAACTCACTAAGGTGCTTTCCTAGCGTTGTTTTGTGTTCTGCTGCAAGTTTTGAGGGATGCTGCTCCTGCAGTTGGACATTCATAACTTTGTCTCTGGGTTCTCCTTCCCTCCACCCTGAGAAACTTGGAGGTCTTTATAGTCTTGGTGGCCCCCTGCTTCCACAAAACTTACGGGAACTGAATTACCATTGCAACCTGTATCCTAGTGTCAGGTCTGACTACGAACTGGCAATGCATTCAAGTCACTGGACACCCTGGCAGTCACTTTCTGTCGTTCTCTTGCACGCACACATACGCACACATACACATGCACACACACAGCATGATCACAAGCCTTGTTGCCATAGGAAACCAGGCTAAAAACAAGCAAGGTCAGAAGGCATGAGCTCATTGTTTTTCCTTTGCAGCTCCTTTTTTAAAAAAAATCTGCTAGCACGGGCTTTTTGTTCATTAGATCAGATGTGTTCTGGGATTCTAGGTAATGGAAATCATACATACTGTGTGCTAGGCTCTGCTCTGCATGACAGCGGTGGTCGCTGTGGAGTTTGCCTGGTCACCATCTTTGTCAGGCCTTAGCTCTTTCCCTAGTCCTTCTCTTCTCGATTCAGTGGTCATACTTGGTGCTTTGGCTTGCAGATTTCCTTCCCAGTCCCCCGCTTACGGCTGAGAACATCCCCCATAATCCTGTGATCTCTCTGACCCGCTGCAGAGTCATGCCCACTTTGGAAGAAGCCCGAACACCTCAGGAGCGAGGGATGTCCTCAGGTGGATTTCAGTGGGCTGGCACTGGTCATGTAACAGCCCAGAGCAGGGTCATCAGCAGTTAAATGCTAAGGAAACCTCTGGCCTGGGCAGGACTAACTCAACCGCTAGCATCTTTGCTTTATCATGAATTTATGCAGTGCGTGATGGCCAAACCTTTATAATACGGAGGCGCTTACGCCGTCCTGCCTTTGTGGATGTGAGGCACAATCCCCCTGTGGGCAAGGTGATGGCCGCCAACCTTCCAGGCTGGTGCCTTGGTGGCAGATGGAGAAGCAGTCTCTGCTGTCAGTCTGAGCAGCTGCTCCAAGTGCCACCGCCTGGCAAACCCTCCGTACTCCCCGCAGACCACGTCCTCTGCAGACCCCCTCGAGAGGGTGGTGTGGGCAGCAGAACTGTCCCTGGGCAGGAGATCAGGCAGAAACCAGAGGCCCCGTGTCTCCAGACATGGCTAACCTGGCTTTTATATACTGCTGGGTGCTGGAACTTCTTGCAGGGGTGGTGACTGACAGAGGAAGGTGAGGTTAGTGAAAACAGTGGCAGGGAGCTGCAAAAAACAATAATTAATTTCTCTCCATAGGCGACATGAAAGCCGTACTTTCTGTAGCTGTTCATGGATAACCCTTGTTTCTTTGGGCCCAAGTACAGGAGCACAAATTTATGCTCTTTTGACCAACATGGTTACTTGCAGAGCTTTGTTTGCCCTTTCAGTATGAATTATTGCACTCTTTTCCACCTTCTTCTTCTAGCAAATACAATTACAAAATACAGACCATAAGGGGCAGGAGTTCATCTGGGTATGAATATGTAAAACTACTTAATTAGCGATAAAACATAATACACATCCCTCTGTCTATCTAATGTAAATGTTCAATTAAGGTGCCTTGAAATGGGCACAGCTATTTGGACGTACAGTTACCATGTACGAGTACATCCAATGTCTCGCTTTTCTTATGACTGTTTCG
The DNA here is from genome assembly GCF_964034855.1 of Anser brachyrhynchus. Taxonomy (NCBI): domain Eukaryota; kingdom Metazoa; phylum Chordata; class Aves; order Anseriformes; family Anatidae; genus Anser; species Anser brachyrhynchus. Next base: position 13,990,557 of record NC_137699.1, on the reverse strand, counting down.
GAAGCTCAGGAATTGTGCACCTACTTGGCCAGGGCTTCATGTCCCCGTGGCCAGGGTTGGCTTGTTCCGTGCTGCTTATTTTCCACACCTTTACCCATCTTGCAAGATCCTACTTGCATTTCTGCTTCTCTTCCTGGGTTTGTCACTGCTGCAGAGAGTGCACCTGAGATCACTCAGCAGCGGCCCAAACCGCCTCCATTGTGTTGGGCCTTCCACGAATGCAGGCTCTTCTCAGCAGCAAGGGTTTGGGGAGTGGGAAGTCTGCTAGAGTAATGGTAGGAAACTCCAACACTTGGAGTACTTCTGGCCACCACCAAGAGCAAGGAAAACCTTTCACCACCCGTCTCCCAGCTTCCTTTGAGCCATACTGCTGTCTTTACTGGTTGTATACATGTGTCTTGGGCTGTTCCTGGTGCCGAGCCGTGAAACATTTGGAGTCTGGAAGCTGTGCTGATGTTCTGGTTGATGTTATCGCACGGGCAGAGAAAGGAACCACTAGAATGCAGTTATTTTCAAGAGCCATCTAGGAGATTAAAGTTGCCACAGAGTGTATGCCTATCTCCCTGCATGTCTTTCAAATCCTGGGCACATAGCTTTAAAATCCTTAACGAAAAGGGATCTGGCAGCTCACTGAGAGATATCTCAGAGCTGGCACCATGTATCTTGAAGGCTCACAACACTGGCTGTGTCCATGCTAGTAAATTGAAGACATCCTGGACCATCCTCTAGTATTGAGGTCAACTGGCACAAAGTAGCCAGCATACATGCTGTTAAGCTCTCTTGTACTCCAAGACAGGACAGCCATATGCAGGATGTCTTTGGAGAGCAGTCCCTGGCTCCTGGTAGCTCCCGGCCCACACTTGGGAGTCATTTGGGAGAGTGCTCCTTGGCCCCTGCCTCCTCCGTGCCAGGGAGCTTCCAGAAACTGAAAACCAGGTGCCAGTGGTAGTGTCCCTGGCATCGGTTAATTTATTAGAGCAGGTGTAACCAGTGGGCTTGCAGGTGACCGAGCCTTTGTCACAGCAGCAAGATGGAAAGGTCGAGCCTTTTCGCAAGGGCTGTGATTCCCACTCTTTTCCAATCCCTTTGTCTTCTCTCTTAAACCTGAGATTTTATTCTGATTAATGCTGGAATGGCTTACTATTTTCAGCTGTTTAATAGTTTGCTGTTGTGATTGTATTTGATTGTGTTTGAATTTCTGTCTCCCCAAGGATCGGGAAAGGGATTCTATAAATATTATTTGATTTAATTAATAAATGTCAGCTTCTTTCGTAATGTAGTAGGAGAGTGAGGATGTGTACTGGGAGAATGACCGTTAAGGACAGAAAGGCATTTCTGGTTTTATTCCTGTGCCACATTCACCATAGACCCTGTGCCACTGTTGCCAGCAACTGTAATGCCAGTGCAAAGGACATCATCTATTATATAAACCTTTGCTCAAGCCCCAAGGTATTGAAGGCAGTTAATAAATCACTTAATATCTTCTCAGGTATTTTTTGTAGTTCATAACTTGCTACCGTGTATGATAGAAACCCCATCGTACAGAAAGGATGTGCTTGGTCAACAGGTTTTTATTGAGTTGGGCGTTCAGATTCTTTCATTCAGATTCTGCTCATTAGCAGAAGAAAATCATGATTACTTTGTGTCAGTATAATCTTCCGAGGTGCATCTTCTTTCTAACGTGTCCTCTGTAGCCTGATGTAAGCCCTGTTTGAATTTGGCCAGGCATGTTCATATGGCTTCTGTGCACTGAATCAGACTGTCTGCAGTGGTCTAGGAAGCGTTAGCCAGGGAGAAGTGTTTTCTTTTTTTGCTGGTTATTTGGTTAACTGAGAAGAATGTAAAGTTCTTGTTAATAACATTTTACAAATCTACAGGTAAAAATATAAGTTGAAAGAAAAAGTTTTAATCAGATTATCACGTGTCTTGGGGCATATTATCGATGATACAGCACCATGTAGATTCATGGTAGTCTGCTGGGATTGTGCTTACATTTTCAAACTGGTGTACCTGTGCCCAGAGCTGTGTTGGATAAGTAAATAAAATGGCTTTGATATTTTTTGCTGTTCTGGGGCATCCTGTTAGACTGATATTTGGGAGGGAGATCCTCTGGGTCAAATGCTGCTTCCTCTACTCTTTGGAGCCAGTCTGCTTATTTCAGTGAGCTAGGGAGGCAAACTGGCTTTGTTGTTTGGAAACTAGTTAGAAAGCTGCACTCTACTTTTACTTAGGATCTTCCACTAGTGGGGATGCTACCCTATCCTTACGTCAGTGGGAAACCTGTGGGTAGGTCAGAAGACAGGGCACCGAGTTTGCAGTGCTTTAGGATTTGCAAACAAATCAGCCCTTCAGGAGAGAGTGTATGGGGAACCAAACTCAGATGGCATTAAGGAATATTCCGAGGCTGTTTCTCGTCCTGTGATGTGTATATGGGACTTCTGCGGATAGAAGGAGTCATATATACACGGCACTGGAATTATTACTTTCTAAACTAAGAATTTTAGAGTGGTTTTAACAAATGTTCTATTCATCTGTAAAATCTGGAAATGTATTCTGTCACTGGGGGTTAGTACATAAAGATTGATGACTGTTGAAAAAACTGTGAACTTTTGTTTGAGTATAACTATTTGTTTGGATGGTAATTGAGAGGCAATTCCTTCACTTTCCACAAACATTCATTAGAGTGATATTCTGTAGAAAAAGTGTCACATGTAATGATGCATTTATGCATCCATATGAATGCCTGAACTTGAAAGCTGTGTGCAGCTCTTATGGAAGCCTTTGATGGGCTGTAAATTTCCCAACCAAGGGTAAAAATATGATGTCAGGTGACTTGGGTGACCAACAACTCCGTTATAAATACTAATCTATGAATGGTGAATTCCTAAAATACACAAAGCAGTCGTTTCAGTGAATAGCTTGTGAGCAATCTCATAGGCAGAAATATGTTGGTAATTACTCATTCAATAATTTGTGAAAAATATGTCTGCTCATTGACATTCTGAAAAAAAAAAAAAGGTGAATCTCCTAAATGCACTACAGGAAATATCTTGTCAGTTAACAACACGAGACACATGACTCCACTTACAAACACTTAACTTCCTGAACTTCTGATATTCCTTATCAGAAGAGGTCTGTCTAGATGTACAGACCCCGCCAGCTCCCCAGGCAGCAGAAACATAACCCCAGAATTGTGACACAGTTTAAAAAAATACCTACGGGGTGGTTTTGTCTCAATCAGAAATTTGCAGCCAACCTGTTTTCTTAAACGAAATTTCAAATTCTTATATTTGGATGGGCTCAAAAAGGGCTGAAACAAAATTCACTTAACTTGAAACCAAGGTTCGCTTCTAAAGGCCATTATGAATGTCCATTAGGGGTCATAGTCAGTATCTGAAAAAGGAGTCGTAAGCAATCATGATTTAAACACATGCTGACCACGTAAGGTCAGAACAGTTTATAGCGAGGCCCTGTAATCTGTGTCACCTTGACGAAGGCCCATACCTGTATCGTAGCCTTCTCATGGGCCGTCAGGAATATTGGTTCTCCCATGCTGCTGCTCTCAGACATGCTTTACAGGTTGAATATAAGTTGACTTTCTGTGGCTCTTTCTTTCTTGTATCTCGTGGCTGAAACTCCGAACAGGGAAGGTCATGTTTAAGGGTATATTTTTGGGACATGGGTGTGGAAAATGAATTGAGACTGACAGATTGATTTCATGCAGGGTATTTCGATAGTGCTCACATCTTGTGGTCCATATGTGCCCACACTGATTTCGGATTGGTGGCTTAGCTGGCAGAGCTACTTCCAGTTTCCTTTTTCTCAAGGTTACTTGTATGACTTCAGCCCTAGCTCAACAGTGACCAGACAACAAATCCCATCACATACAGACATGTAGCCCTTCATTTCTTTCTTTTTTTTTAATACAGTTTGTTGACATGATTGTTTATTTTTAACAGTTTTCCAATTAAAATCCAGTTTCTAAAGCACTTTATCACTTAAATCATTTCATCCTTTACTAAAATTTCTTTTTGTTCTCAAGAATGCAATGACTACTGTGCCATAGTCAAACCAATACACTTCCATTAAGATTTTCAGGTACATCAGCATTAAAATGAGTTTGTATCATCTGCCAATCTATCAAAATATTCCAAAAGCTATTTATGATGTTAACAGATTTTGTTTTTTATGTTTTATACAGTTAAAAAGTATGGAGAATTTTGCAAACCCTTCGCATTCAAGGCTATTTAAATGAAAATCCCGCAAAAAACACATTCTGCAATAGGTACCTCACAAATAATTAATTTATTTGTCTGTCAGTTGCTTCTGTCTTACCACAGAAATAATAGTTAAAAGGGGGAAATGTGTGATTTTATTTCTAGATTTAGATATTGTTTAGAAATAAAAGAACTGAAGCTGAATAGAGATATTTCCTTAAACTTTTTCCTAAAATATGCAATGCTTTTGTTTATCTTTTTGGATTTCAGCTTTCCCCTGAATGATTTACTATCCAAAAACAAAACAGGGCTTTTCTAGTACACAGTAATTAAAAAATGAAAACTAACAGGTACTAGAAAATGAATCTTGTTCGTTGTAGATTGGTGACCTGTACTGCAATGCAGAAAGCAGATGATGACCCTGAAGTCAATGAGACTGAAAAGAGTAACAAAAATTATTACTTGATTACCGAAATTGCAAAGGAATCTGTATTTTGAGGCAGCCATGTGCCTTTAAGCATATAATGATTCAACTTCTTTTTTTAAGCACTCAGTGATGAGACTGAATTAAGCATTCCCAGCAACTCTGGTAACGTTGATGTAGCCGGCCTGAAATATCCAACCTTTTGTCCCAGCCATTCTCTCTGCATTGCGTGCATTAGTACACCTAGCCTTGTTATCAAGTGTCTCTCGTGTTCTGGCCCCCATTCTTTTTTCAGTAAATGGGAATTACAGTATAGATTTTTGTGAGAACAGGGTCTGGTCCTCTTTCTCAGGATTTCTTTCCTCAGGAAAACAATAACTTTGCACAATGTCTGATTGGTTTGGAGGGTTGTTTATGGTAACTACTTGAGTTCAACGGTGTTTTTGTATTTTCTTTTATTGTTGCTAATTTGAATTTATTTTAAAAAGGGGAATTAAATTACCCAGACAGGAAGATGTTGATGCAAATTTCCTAACTGCTAAGATAATAAGATTGAAATTAGAGCATGTACATATCTTCAAGAAGCATCAAAAATACATAACTACAATTTAGGGACCTTAGAAGGATTTCAGTTTTAACAGAAATGTGATTCCTTGACTTGCTTAGTTCAAGTCTGCTTTTTAAGTGCCATGGCCAAAACTGAAAAGCTCTGTGCTTCCTCAGTGATTCAGCAGGATTGTGTTGAACCCTTACCGAAAACAACATCCTACAACAAATTTCTCTCCATTTTCTCTAGGTGATCTCAAAGACTCCTCAAACCACGCACTGAGAGAATTAGGCTTTACAGCCCATTCCACCATACATCTTATTTATCGTTTTATCTGGAAATTTTGTGGGGGAGTTCAAACAAAATCTGTGCTATGGAAGAGTTGTAACAGGTACTACCATATTCACACACACGCTTGCAAATACTTTACGTATCAGGAAGCCTAAAGTCCATCCCTGAGACTAGCACTTTTTCACCAATCTAATGCTACAAAAAATATAGTACATCTATTATTTATTACTCCTTTTGTGCACAGCCAACAGTGCATATTCAACCCAAAGGATCTCACGGCGCTTTACAAATGACATGTGTACAGGAATTCCTTCCACACTGAAATGCCCAGGCTTAGAGGGTGGGCTGCAGCCAAGAAAATAATCAGCTTATAGCACACTGCATAATGTTGTGTGAACTGCACAATGTGTGTAAGGATAATTCTGGCCAAGGGCATATCAGACAGTACATCTCACAAGTGCATCCTGCTGGAAAAGACTAATATTTAAAAGCCATAATAAAAAGAAAACCAAAAACAAAAACATTGTTCCTTAACAGTCAATATGACCCATCAAGTTTTTATTTACGTATGTGTATATATATATATATTTGTATGCGCATAAGTACAATTAAAGTGATGATTTATCATTGGCATCCCTAAAACTTCTTTGTTTTCACAAATAATTTCCTTTAAACAGCAGGTTTCAGTAACTGATGGGAGCTGGAAGAAACTTGCCTTACACATCTGAGAGGAAAGTGTATGTCTATGTTGACTCATGATATTGACTTAAAGCTAAAGTTACCAGGCCATACACAGACTGTCTAGTATAAACTGTGCTAGACAGGGTATGTGCATTTATTTTCAAAATGCTACAGTACCTACTGCCTGGTTCCTCATCACCTGTGTAGTGATGCCAGCTTGGAGATCCTCACACATTTTACTGACGTTAATTGAGGAGTCATCCCATGTAAATGAAGAAAAAAAAAATTAATGCTTGTCTTTCCCCATTAACAAATGAGAAACCGTCAAAGAGTTGCATGATATAGCTTTACCAATAATGCATGGTGAGCCATGAGTTATTACTTAAGTCAAAACTGAGTGCTGTAATTACACCTTTCAAGCTGTTTTTCTGGCAAGGGCTCTCTCTTCAGACTGCTTTTGGGGTAGTGGCAGCCAGTTATTGTGTGACTGTACAATGTTACCACAGTGGGACCGTATGTGGTCGTCCCTGAGCAGCTGTAGAGTTGGCTAGTAGTTACAAGGACAGCAGTGCTCATAATTGCTCAAGTGGAACCAGAGTCTTCTATTGCAGAAGTCTTTTCATAGAAGACCTTCACTAAATGTTCCAGTGACACAGGGAGAAAAATATGTTGACGCCTACTTTGACCTTCCTACTAGTTTGAGAAAAAGAGGCACCATTAACCTTCATCTTCACCGTAATTTTTGCTTTCTAGATAATTTACTTTAGCTTCACTAAGGTGTTTCCTTTGCTTTTTCTTCTCCTTACATTCTCCCCATCGCCACCCTGACTCCCAGGATGCCTCTATTCTCAAAACAATTAAACCAACTCTCAGTTAATTTTGTTATTCAGGCACTGTCTTTTTCTGCAGATTCCGCCACAAGACAGATTCCTTCTGCAAGTCCTTTCAGAGGAGCTCTACCAGAGAAATGTCAATGATAACAAGTTAAAAAGGATGATGAAATAAAATGACAAGGAGTATGTGGAACCAAACAGCAACCGCTGTCTTCCACAGAAAACCCTTGCACTGCCCAAGCATCCCCACTCTATTTCTCGCTTTTCCTCATTTCCCCTAAGGTATGTTTTTGGATTAGCCTAATGTAGAACATTAGGAAAGATTTTTCATTTTTCCCTGGACTGGGATAAATGTATCTATGGCACCATGTCAGTAAGAACAGGAAAAGGATCCAAATAGTTCCTTTAGCTTTAACTTGTGTTTACTAACCAATGGATTCATTATTTTTGCTCCTCCATGCTTTGATTTTCAAGTCAAATCATTCATGACAAGGGTGCAGGTGGAAAGCCATACTTCTTTGGAATAAAGCTTGAAGAAGTAAAGTGGGAGAAGATCTTTATAAATGTAATCTAAACAGTTATTCTTTGGTAGCTGATATTTTTGCTTCTCTTGTCCCACTTACTGCTGAAGGACACAAGCAGCTCATAAAGAGATAGAGGCATACTTGATGGGGAAAAATAGCTGTTTTTTTCCTGAAAAATAGGGTCTTCTCTCTGGAATGTATGTAAGTGGTGGTATGTACACACTAAAGTGTGCCTGCATTTAATTGGTGTCTATGAAACATTATGTGTACGCAGTCTCTCGATGCAAGAAAAAAAAAAAAGGAAAAAAAAAGATGATTCAAGCTCAAATAAGATTCTGGGCTTTGGGGGACAGACAGACAGTAATATGAGAATGTGTACACAGGATGCAAATGTCTACATAGTGTTTGTGCTGTCTGAGTGATACCATGCATGTGTTCTTTGTGTGTGTGCCTGTGCATGTATGTTTAGCTTTTTTTTTTAATATTTGCATGTGTTTCTGTCAAATAGTTGATCATGTATTTTTGGATGTATTTTTGTGTGTGTCTGTGTGGACGTATGTACAATCTGCTTTAAAGGTTCTTCCAAGTCTGCATAAGGCATAAGTATACCCATTTAGCTGTAGCTATCAGTGCTGTAATTAAAGGATTCACATACTTGAGTTCATACTACATGTACTAGTCAAGACCTATATTCATCCATAATATACATGTGCATCATGCATTCGTGTAGACATGGTTAATCTGTTTTTGCCTGATCTGGAGAGCTCGTGTGTCTCTGTGCAGTAATGCATGTGCAAGGGAGGTGTGTTTGTGCAGGTTTGCAGACATATAACATATTCTCTGTCTACAGAACGTTAACCACCGAGAGCTTATGACAGTATCAGATTCAGCAATAATTGCTAATGTTAAAGAAATCTTAATTTATCAAGTCAATAACGTCCATATTCTTGCACAAAAGTGAGTCTATTTCCTTACATCCACCAAAAAAAATCAGAATTATAAAATTATGAGGGAAGTGACCTTTGTTTTTTTAGGAGAATATGGAAAAGACTGGTTTTCGTAGTTTTTTGAAATTTTGCCTCATGTTTAGAGATACAAATTTTTAGATTCCTGATCCCAAGTTTGGAAATTGCATCCCTAGTAAATGTTTTACAGGCTATTTGTAGCTGTCTGGTGAGCCAAAGCGAATGACTGTATCCATCAGTTGTTCTGTCTAGTTATTTGTAAAGTGAAGCATCCTTCCTGAAGACCTCCCTGGGAGAATTTCAGACAGTTTGCTAAAGAACTAGATTTTTTTTTCTTATGGTAACAGAAAAAAAATATTTTAATCTCCAGTACCTAAAATAAAAATAAAGACCTGATTTTCCATTGCTTCATCAAATCATTCAGATTTAGGAAAAGCAAGTGTAAACACGCAGGTGTAAAAACAAGTGTGAATACTCCATTTTGCGCTTACTGTCTTTTCTGAGTCTTGAAACAGGGTTCCCTAATACAAAACAGAGTACCAGTGTGGTGAAACAGGTCCACTTTGCTTGTGCAGAACTGAGTATACAGGGGGCAAGACAGCAGAAAATTAGGGCATAGGGTCCTATCCCAATTCCCTTGAAGCAAATGGGAGCTGGATTAAGCCTAAATCTCTAATTACATAGGGGTAGTAGTCTGTCAGAATTCCCACTGAAGCAAAAGGGAGTTGGATCAAGCCCAAGACTCTAATTGCATTTTTCCTTGCCATTTTTGTTCTTATATTTTGTTTAGTCTGGCTCATCATTACATTATTTTGTAATTATTATGATGGGATTAGTGGCTATTACATATCTGATTTCTGAATGGTATCACTTGTTCCTAATCGCTGATGTCATTGATATATTTCAGAGAGGTTTGTATATTCTGGTGCGTATGGCAAGAGATACATGAACTTCTCTAGTGATTGAAACGGATAGAGGCATATACATTTCCTACCAGCACTGCAAAGAGCCAAACTACTTTTCCATGTGCAATATAGTGTAAGGCCATTCCAGGATGTTTTTCTCTTTTTTTTTTTTTTTCATCCTGATGTTCTTACCAATACCTTGGAATTTCCATTGTGAGGGCTGGATTTATCTAAAGAATGTCACGAGAAGAGAACATTACTGACTATGTGATAGGTAGCATTATTTAGAGGAAGTTTCCATGATACCTGTAGTTTTGGGGCATCCGTGTACTTCATTTCATGTCACATTTGATCAATACCAGAGTTTCTCCTCAGTCATGTGAGATTAGCTCTGCAGTGGAATCAGCATGCTATCCAAAGTATAAATGTTTGTTTTTGTTCTGTTTTTGTCTTCTTGAATCCCATCCCCAAACATCAAAGCTCCAGAATAAGGAGAGAGTTGCAACTTGTATCAGGCAAGGAGTGAACTCATCCTTCCAGGGGTATAGTGACTGCACCATACTAGCAGTATTAAAACTAAAGGGCTGTGTAGAGGCCCTGGTACACGATGGGAATTCTCACTGACGACAGTAGAAACGGCATGCGTCGATCTAGGCAGGACTCCAGATAGATGACGTCAACATGGCTTGGAAAACATCAAACTAGAAAATGCAGGCTGGAGCAAGGGGCATTTCTGCAGTCATTCCTCATGACATAATTTTACATGGTTCCCCATTAATAATGTCCCGAGATAGATGGGCCCTGCTTTATTTTGGGGATTTTATTGATTTGTCCTAATTTGTACTTCTAATTTGTGACCCTAAAATATAAGCTGGAAATTAGGGAGAGATTTTGCACAACACGGGTGTAGAGATCTTGAACAGTTTTCTTAGAGGAGCAGTAGGAACAAACAAGCAAATTGGCTGTGGATTTTGATTACTTAATGTAAGGGATTATAGAACTAGGTTGCCCAGAACAGGAGGGCTATCAACATAGGAGATCTCATGTACCGTAAGTTCCCCAGTATCTGTCTGGAGAGCTGCAAAGGGGATAGCTATCAATTCACTGTGGTAGGACATGGTGAACCATTAATATATCCATTCATTGCTTTCTGGGACAGAAGAACTTCAGCCAGTTTGGAGGGGTTTTGTTCCCAATTAATACATTTTTGTCTCCAGCAGAGGTACAGAAACTTTGAACTAAATAGTACAAGGCATGTCTGTCAATTAAACTATACAGGAGATGTATTGATAAGTGACGTTCATTTACAGAGAGAGAGTCCAAGTAACCTCAGTCACTTCACTGGAGTCATTCAAGACTTAAAGCTGACAGAAGAGAGGAGGGAATATCTTCCTCACTGCACCCCTTTTTCCCAGTTAGAGTAAGACAGCCTCAACATGTATCTCCTCCCTGTAGTAAGAAACATAATTTTCTTTCCAAATGAACAGCGTTTTCATGTTTAGCCCACTTGACCTAGTCTCTGTCAAATAAGTAATTTTGGAACTTAGGAGCTTTGTTTGTAATATTTCTGGTAAGCACATTAAAATCCATAGGGCCGCATCACGTTGTAGTTCTCACATGCAGTTGTCATTGAGAGGGACGTTTGCTTAAGAACAAACAGGGGGTAATAGTTCACGATAAATAACAACAAAATGTTTAAAAATAGATCAGGCTGTCCAACTTAAAACTGATTCGTTTCTTATATTTGTAGTTAGTTTGGAATGCTTACCTGATTTTTAAAAAAACAGTGCCACAAAGATGCTCTGGCCACTCAGAGCTCGCTGCCCTGGGCTGCGTGGAGCTGAGGAGGCGGAGGACTGAGCTGGCCGGTCCAGCTGCAGAGTTCAGAACGAGCAAAGCGCGCACACAAGCAGGTATTACAAGCTGTGAAATGCGGGGGGACTTGCAGAAATTGCTCTCTTTAGCAGTTCAGTGTGCTATCGATAACAAAGGTAAGGAGGTTATTTAAAACATATATTTACCTTAACATTGCTCTTGAAAAAAAGCAATACTAAAATACCTGTCAAATCCATTTTAAAAGATAGGTTCTGTTTTGCCATGAGAGAGGAAACCAGGTACTGGATGGGGAGACAGTTTCATCAGTGGGAACTGGCATAAAGGTAAGCAGGTCTTCTCCGTATGACTGTAATGACAGGGTGCCCCTACACACACACTTGAGCAGCAGATGCAAAGGGAGGTAGAGCTACAGCCAGTGGAATCAGTGGCGTTCTGGGTGGGCTCAGAGGGGTTAGCGGTGGCAGAATTACTGTGAGAAGGGGGAAAAGTGCAGGTCACGCGACCTGGCAGTTCCAAGTAAACACCTAGATTATGTGTAATTTAGCAGCTGAGCATTTCCTTAAACACTAATATCAAGATGCAGGTTAAACAGTAAATAATATGAATAAATGTGTTAGTAAAAACCTTCTCTTTCCTAGTATCATAAAGCTGGAGAAAATACATTATGTAACATATATGCAAAAGGTTTTTTGCTTTTTTTTGAAGGAAAGAGTATGTATGAAGAAAATCCCTTGAGCTGAAGTGTAAGAAAAAGATGTCTGACTAGTAACGGTCAAAAAAAAAAAAACACCACAAAAAACAAACTCTGTACAAGATTGTGCACACATCTCTAGTTCATTTTAACCAGGAAAAACTGATTCTTCTGCACAGTGCTGCCAGACAGCCGGCACTCTGCAGGTTTGGGCTGGGACTCTGTGTAGGTGCCATGCTGGCTCTGCACAGAGCAATGCCTCTTTCTGCCTAGCTTAGTTCACACAGTTAGGAAGTAACTTCTCAAACAGGTCATTACCCACATTTCAGCCCCCAAGATCTGAAAATCAAGGTACATTTTGCTGCCTCTTGTAATGTTTATTACAGATCTTTGTGCTCCAGTATTAAGTGGTCACGATGTTTTACCAGCTAGATTGAAGTCCAACTCTCTATCTCATAGAGGTATTTTGGCAGTGTTTGATAAAAGTACCCACGACGTACCTGAATCCTTGCTGGCATACATGAGAGAAACTACTAAAACCATTGCAGCTGCAGATGTTCACATCAGTGTAGTTGGCTTTAGTTTGTAAGGAAGACATGGAGATCTTGGCTCTTAAAATGTCTGGAAGTTTTCCACCGTGGGTCAGTAGCTTGTACCACGTAACTTCAGTTTAACAGGCTATGTTTCTGTGGAGGGAGTTGAATGCATGTGCTGGGCACGGGTAGTTTTTGCAGTCACCTTTCTGGAAGATGCATGCCACAAAGCCATAAAACTGCAGCAAACAGTTAACAGCACTAGGTATTAATCACTAAACACTTGCTGACCTCCGGGGATTTTGGCATATCTTTGCTTATGTGATCAGACCCCAAGAGGACGTTGCACAAGTCATGCATTGGGTTTTCAGGTGTTGGTGTGGTTTTTTTTCCTAACCCGTTAAAGGATGTTGACTTTAGTGGAAAAAAGTGTAGTAAAAATGGCAGTTGCTGCTCCATGCAGAAAGTTTTAGCTTTTTAGAAGGTAGTTCTTACCTCCTCTCTTACCCATCCAACCCTCTGTGCCGGCAGCTTTCACGATAGGCTCTTTTGCAGGTGAGGACACAAGAGCCCAGAAAAGGTGAGGCACCTGAGACCCTGCAGTCAGTGGGAAAGCCACGAAATAGAGCCCTGCAAGCGGCCGCAGACTGAACCGTAACCATTAGATTCCAGTTAAGTTATGGGCTGCTTAGAAACTAGAATCTGGGATTAAGGTGTTTGGTTAACCCTTTGAAATTGGGGACTTTTAAAAGGGAGGGTAGTTTTTGTAGGGAAACGCTCTGATGAAAGGGGCGGTAAAGGGTAAAATCAGCAACTCCACGGGGCATAATACCTGGTAAAGCAGGTGCTCTGTACAGTGTGACTGGCTGGTTTCATCCACTGTAATAGTTATCTTCCACGTGTAAGAACACCTTTCCTAGTTTAAATAATTCTATTTATTAATGATTAATGAGCTCAGAACTTCAAAAATCACTTTGTCTGCAGTGACAGAAATATTAAAAATCACCTGGATACCACTAATTTTTATCGATTAGTAATGCATCTTTTTATCTTTTAGAAATTAAAAACAGGGAAATTATTAATTACATTTTAAATACGGTTCACATCTCGTTTAAACAAAAGTTTGTTACCTATCTGGATTGGACTTGTAGATGCCCTGCTTTAATTTGGTGAGACAGTTCATGGCTTAAAGAAGGGTAATTGCGAGCAGAAAAGTTATCAAAGCTTTATTTTTGGCAGCAGCTTTGCAGAACGACACAAGGTGTGTTCTCCTGCATCTTGTGTAGTTTCGAGCTCCTGCTCCGCTGAAAGCGCTCGCCCTCTCCTTGGATCGGGCCCATAAATACCTTTGTCACCTCGGATGGAGCCATCGGGGGCTCTCCAGAACAAACCCCGTTAACCCTTCCCTGCCCGGCACATTCTAAACGACTTCCACTGATGGCAGCTATTTGAAGAACCAGCAGTGGAAAGCTTTTCCGTTCGGTTTGGTCAGTCTTTATCCTGATTTAACTCCTTTTTTTTTTGAGAAAGTAAAGGAGTTTTCACCAATTCTACCTCTCCTTCCCTGTTCAATACTTTTTGTATTTGTTGGGAGTATTTCTTGCCAGTCTGCTTCTTTTCTTTTTTCTTTTTTTTTTTTTTTTTTTTTTTTGGCGGGGTGGGTGCTACATAACAGTGTATAGAGCAGAGGCGTCAAGGTCACAAGCAAAATATTTGGAACCGCCAATTTTTCACAGCTATGTGCTAGCACAGGCGTGCACAAAGAAGACCCGATCCCGAGTAACCTTCTGCATATCTCCGTTTCCCTCTCTGTTTGACACCCACAGGTTTGTAAATTGGAACCAGAGCTTTTAGCCCTGCTTTTGCTTAGGGACGCTGCTCCTGGTCCTGCGGGGGACAGTGTGCACCAGACCTCGTGGGACAGGCGGCGAGTGAATACTCTGGTCTTCCTCTGCACCAGAGCTTCCTTGTTGGGCTGAGAGTCATTTTACACGAGGCTAAACTGCACTGCTTACTGAAGGAGTTTAGAAGTCCTGTGGGCTAAATCTAAACAATGATTTTCAAAATTACTTTGTCATGGTAAAATAGCTTCTGTAAACATCAGAAGTAAAGATGCGTTCCGCTCCTCACTGAAAAAAGCAAGGAAGCTGCGCTGGCTATACAGAGGCTAAACCCTACAACCTCTAGTGAACATTCATGCATAGTCATGAAAATAATCTCGAGGAGTGCAATAGGAACATTTATGTGAGTCAGGATTATTCCTCGGAGCACAGGTTAGCATAATATGGCCCCAGCAGAACTTCCAACTGATAATGCTGCAGCCTCGTCTCTTGTAATACCTGCCTCTTGCAGCCAAGTTTTGAAAGCAGTAAATCAAAAGTAACAGTTAAAACTTTCAACTGCATGTTTCAAAATGCAGTTGTAGTAAAACAACGTTAGGTATTTCAAATGAATTAAAAAACAAGTAACCAAAAAAGGTCTTTAGCTGTAGTTATGCTTGGGTTTCTTCTCTCTCAGACGTTTGAAATCTGCTATAATCAGTTCTACAAAAATTAAAATCTCCAGGACAAGCAGCTTCAATTTTTAACTAAATAAACAGAATGTTGCAAAATACTTGATTTTTTAAAGGAAAGAAAATAATTGAATTTGTAACAAAAATTTACAAATTTACCTGGGAAAATAGCTTTTTCTTTTAGATGAGGGAGAACCAGAAGTAGCCAGAACATTCAGAAAAGGCTGCTATAAGCTTTCAAAACTGCTTTGATAACCTACTGCCTATCACCATTATTTTCACAGAATCATAAAAGCCATGTTTTCGATATTAAGAGAAGTTCTATGCATGTCATTTGACCCCTAGAGTTAACTTAGGCAAAATACCTACAACCTTTAAATCTACTTTCTAAAATTACATTTGTCTGGGGAAAAAAAGTGCAGAGGTAGCTCTATATAGCCTTTGTTTGTATATATTATATATTGTGAAAGATTATGAAAGAGATAGGTCATCTTACTTATATAGAATTCAGACTTGCGGGAAATTAAAAATTTAAGTATAGTAAAATCTAGGAAAAACACTATAGGACTACAGCCATCAGACAGATAATTTCAGTGGGCAGCTTGTTTAAAGTAAATATTTATACTAAGTGGTAACCAGTTGAAAAATCAGTTTCAGGGAAGATATTTTCCTGTATTATATTCTGGGAAGTTAGGCTCATAATAGCCAAAGTACTACGCAGTATGCAGCTAAATATAAAACAAAGTAAGCTCAGTTATCTAATATAGATATAAATATAAGTATTTGTGAAATCTATTTAGAGCAAGGGTGGGGTATTTCATACCTTAATAAACAGAGAAAAAAGCTGAAGAGGGAATATTGTATACTTTAGCCAAAATCTCAACTGACTATTTTTTCCTTTTTGCTGGATTTATTTCCTAATAGGAATAAAAAATATATAAATTATCACATACTTCCAAAGCGTAAGCATACCCAATGGTTAACAAATTCATAAGGTAAAAGTTGGGAAACAATTGGATTTTTGATTCCTGTGGACTGATCCTGCTCTCCTAAAATCTGCTGTAAAATTCCCTTTGGCTTCAAAGGGAGCTGAGTTTCTTGTCAGCTTTTTAAATATAATTTATTAACTATTTAGAATTTTGCTTGAAAATAAAACTTCACTGTTTCTTTAAAATCAAAGTAACAAAAATGTTAGTTTAAAATATAAATAAACAGGAGTAGCAAATACTGTAAAAAAAAAAGCTTTTAGGTGGATGCTATTATTAAGCTATCAGCTGATAATTGATAAAAAGAATTCAGTCATATTTGTCTACTGTTTTTCAGTGGTTTGTAGAATTTAGATGTTTTATATTTTCCATTTAACATATACAGGAGCTGAAACAAAAAAAGCCCTGCCCTTGCAGAACAAATACAGAAATATGTTTTAGCAATTAGAACAGAAATGATAAAGCTGCTGAATCTAAAACTTAGTTACTTAAGTATTGACATTTTTATATTAGCAGTAGAAAATAAATGAGAGAAATTTTTGCATCAAGAAAGAACTTACTTTAATAAATATATAAATTCGATCTTTCAGACATGAAAAAATATTTGTATTTATCAGTTTGAATTTATAGTTTAGTACATACATTGTTTTAAATAGGGAGAGATAATCTTCAAAGAGGGGTATTGGTAAGATTAAAACTTAAAATTTGTATAAAGAGAAAATATTTTGATAAGAGCAAACAGAATCAACAGAAGTCAGTCTGGGGTTTATTACTATCCTGTGGATTCATATAGTTCATACTAATTCATATGGTTCAAAGACTAAAATATTGCAACCATTACTCATCCTTACTGAATATATTTCTATAGAAAATTTATGGTTTTTTTTCCTCTTTTGAAAAAATTGCTATTGACTTTTCTACAGAGAAACAAACAAAAAAAGTCAGTAAATTTGATCTTAATTCACAAATACTTCTTATCTTGAAGCAGATTTTACTTTGAAATTACTAATAGGAAATTATTTTAACTTTTTTTTCAAGTTAATTTATGTAAGAAGCTTTTTGAAGTTTATAATATTGCCTTACTTATAACTGACTGCAGCTGGAATACAGCCCTTTCTCAAATCGAATACTATACAAAATAATTAACAAAACGTGGATGTAGGTACAGTTACAATTATTAGGAACATTAATTTGCATTGTTGAGTCTTAGTGGGGGGTTTGTTTTTTCTTAAGGCTTTTAAGCAGTTAGTGATGAAAATAAATTGAGATTTAAAAAAATCTATTTCAAATCTTCCTTAAAAACTTTTAAAATGTTTATAAACCTTTAAATGTCATTTGATATATTTTTGCCTATTACATATAGGTTATTTATAAACCTTCTTACGATAAAAGATTTCTATTTATAGATAGTTCATATCACGAAACTGACTGAACAGTTGGGGTTAGATCCTACTTGTTTGTAAGATTAACTGAGACATACTTAACAGAACAATGAACCATATAAATATTCTGCATGAAGTTTTATCCAAATAATACCACTTGTAATAACTAATGTATGTCAACTGTCCCATACTGATCATGTGTCTGGAAGCTGTCTTTTCTAGTACTTAGTACTGTTTTTTTGTTTTTTTTTTTTTTTCTTTTATAGCTTCCAGAATAATGAACAACATATCCCTGTTGTTTTTGAAATTTTAATAAATAATAAATACTGATTTTGTTTTGATATAGAAAGAAATTAGTGACAGAAAGAGATATACAGCTATTGTGAACAGGTAACTTTATGCAACTGAAGTTTTAAAGTTCTGAAGTAAGGGAAAGAGTTTAAAAGAAAACTGCAAACTAAAAAAAAATAAAACAAACAAACTTGAATCAAAATATTTTAAAACGCTGCACATTTTTCAAGAGGGGAAAAGAGCTTTCTCACTTTGTTGCTGTATTCAAATTCAAAGAATACTATTAAAACTCATGATGCTAGTTCCACCACAGAATTGAGCTTTTCAAAAGAGTGGTCATCTCCTTATATTTAACTGAAACTATGTAAAAAATGGTGTGTTTTCATGTACCAAGTAAACCTAAAGGTTTACCTTGAAAAGAATAGCTGCATATGTATGAGCAATGGAGATATGAACACCACAAAAGTAATTTTTTTCAAGGAAAATAATTATTTCTACTTAACTTTTAAATCAATGGGCATATGTTTATTGGCCATATTTGTGCTATAATCAGTACAGTAAACTAGGCTTTGCAAAATAAATGGAGGGTAGGTAGAGGTAGAGCTCTCTGAAACAGGAGAGAGCTGTGTGTGTGTGGTAGCAGGACATAAATAAAAATGTCAGGAACTTGTTCGGAAGTCCAACTTCTTTGATTACAGTTCCCAGTGAAATACTACCTTAAATTTGAGTTTGCTAATTTTATGTGCTTCAGTGAAATCACGTGCTTTTAAAAGGTTTATTAATAAGCTTAAATATGATTGTGTTATTAAATATTTCATTAATTAGAAAAGTGAGTTCTGTAAGCCATTGTGTAAGACCAATATGGAAAACAGAACTGATGTATTAGTAATATGCTTCATTCTTTATTTATTAATGAATGGCTTTAGAGGTGAATAGTAAATTCTCCTGAATAAATTCACAAATGCATACCTCTAATACCTTTTATGAAAACGTTTTGTTCTCCCGTTGAACAAATTTTGTACCCTTTTTCTCTCTATAAATAATGCCAAAGTTGCTGAAAGGGTCAAACATATTACCAGTTTGGTTTAAGTTCTGAAAAAAAGTTTTTCAAGCTTTTTATATTTCACATTACAATAAGGTAGATGTTGAAGATGATTCAATGTAATCCATTAATTTTAAATTTCCCAATGATGAAGATTCAGCTATAAATTATTATTACTTTAAGACATTATTATATAATTTGATGTGAATTTCTTCTGTAGGACACCGTAAATATAAGACAAAGTCCTGCAGTCAAAATTCCCATTGATGATATCAGGTTTGGCAAAGCAGGTACTGCAGGATTTGCAATGTAGTATCCGGACTAATGCCTGCATTTGTGGCTGTAATCTTAAAACCAGAGAAATATCTACATTAGAGGTTTAAATTTTAGTATTTTTTTTAATACTACAGCTATCTAGATTTCTATTCTATTTACTAATACAAGCCCTGCTGATGTTTTCATTGTTAACGTATTTCAAACAAGAAGACCCAATTGCTTGGTCTGTGTTCTCTAAAAGTCCAACCTGTCAGGATGAGAATTAATTATTATAGCTTTGATTAACTTTAAGCTTTCCCCCTCCCCTTTTCTCCCTGGTTAATTTGGGAGAGGGGAAAAATAGGACTCAGATTAGTATAATTTCCCAACTTGCATCAAATTCTGTGTTTCTGTAAGACAGATTCATGGGGTAATAATGACATGCTGCTACTAGTATGCATTTTTTAACCTAAAATATACCATTAATTAAATTTATTTCACTGAAAAAAATTTCCATTTAATTGGTCAGAGGTTGCAAATTGTGGTTTTAGTTATTAACTCTTAGTTTTAATGGTTGTTATTCTTATAGTAGCTGTATGCATCAGAATGCTATTTAAACAACCAGGCCTCATGCTTTTAAGATTTAAAGCAACCATTCAAATAATGTTCACCACAGTTCTTTTACAATAATGTAGCAAATCTATATTTCATGATGTAGGGATATGAAATGAGCTGGCCGTGGGTGCACAAGGGCATCTAATGGGAGCTGAAAGGAGAGCGCTCAGAATGCGAGGGTATCTGCGGTTAAGTCAGTTAACACCAGAACTCTTTGTAAATAACTGCTGGCGATTTCCAAGTTGAATTCTTATGAAATGATAGCTGTGAAGATGTGAAATTTATAGACGGCCTGGTCTACCGAAACCCAGCCAAAAAGATTGTCGGTGATCCCTGGCTCACGTGGTTGCAGTGACCGGTGGTGCTGCAGTTGGACTCCACACTGAGTTTGCTGGTGAGGTTGGGATGGGGTGGAGGCAGCGTCTGAGCTTCGTGGGCTGGAGGTGGGCCTGGCCCCTTCGAGCTGCCCAGCCCTGGCATGTGGACGGCTCCAGGTCTGTGGTAGTCGTCTGAACTACCCCAGTCCTCTGGACGATTTGGGTCAGGCCTCCTTCTGCAAAAATTACTTGGCTCCGTTCTAGTGCTCAGTACAGTTGACTTTAGTCAGGCGGTATTTTTCACAATATTCCTGTGTACTGTGTTCTGTACTTAAGGGTTATACTTTATTCTTTCTGCTGTGCTTAAGTGGAACTGAAACTTTAGGAATAGATAACTACTACGTTTTTTTCCAAAGAAAAACTATTTTTATGTTGAACAGATTCCATATAAAATAGATGATACGTCACCATGCTGCTGGGGTGTTCGTTCCTTACCACATGAGATGGAAAGTAACGTGGAGCTAGAAGGTGTTAATGGCTGCTGTAAACTAACAACAGGTAAAAAGCAGGTTGATGCTGGCGGGTTCACTCGCCATCCGTGAGGGCTCCGTGTGCGCCTCACTTTGCAAGTGTAATTGAAATTAAGAATTTTTCCCATATTCCACCGTCACTCTCTGGAATTTCCAGAGGTCACCAGTTGCACACAGAAGTGCAGTGACGGTGCAGCATGGGTCGGACTGTTCTTCTGCTGCCTGGCCTATAAGCGGGAGATAAGCTCTGGAAGGTCAAAAGGGAAAGAAATCTTAGCTATGCTGTGTTGATTCACAGTCTGCGCCCTCTGTTTAGGTTATGAAGGAGGAGTGACAGAACAAAGTTTGAATTAATATGCTTGAACCCTGTCTTTTGTTAGACTTTGTACTCTGGCAGCTGGCTGGGTCCCTTTACGAAGCACAGGAGGACAACCTTCAGTACCCTTACTGAGAGAGCAGAAGTGTCTTACCCTAATGTAGGAAGTGGCCACTTCATACTGCTTTGATCAGGAGTAAAAAGTTGGACCCACAACCCCTGTGTACAGATAGGTCTATAATTGAGTGACAACGTGTGCACAAATACCAGGCCCAACTCTTTTTCTTCTGTGCACATGCCTGATTCTTGATTGTTCCAACTATGTCTGGGTAGCTGGGGAGGACTAGGTTGCTATTAGCAATGGCTGGAAATCCTGCAGTATTCAGAGAAATAATGGAAACCTTTTTATGAAATCTTCATTTAAAATTGGGGAGCTACAAAATCGTATAGGATGGTAAGATATTGCCATGGCAAAGACTAACAAGACCTCATTCTTCATAAAAATCTGTAGGATCTGGTGTAATTTTTATGGATCACTATTTATTTATTTATTATTTTCTCTCTGTCCCTTTTGTCTCTCTCTCTCTCTCTTTTTTTTTTTTTTTCAGCAAGAGATCCAAATCCCACCTGGAATAGTTCTGTAAACAGAATGTTTCATTTTCTTTATACAGAAGTTCTGTACTTTGAGAGGTTGGAATTAGCTGATCATTAAGGGGTCCCTTCCAACCCAAACCATTTATGATTCTGTGAAGTCCATGGGATTTTGTTTCATTCCATTTCAATTGTGTCATGCCTGGTACTGCACTATTTCAAAGCTCTTCACTTGCTCGGTGATAACAAATATGCTTTGCTATTTGGGAATGGCTGGACCTGGTGTCCAGGAAGAGGAGGCTGTACCAGTTTGTCCAAGTTTAGGTGTACAGACCTCCGTTTACAAATCATGAATATTTATTCTTGGGGACTAGATGCAGGGTATTTTTGGATGGTCTTCCTGAGTGAGTGTAAAAATGGATGTTCTGGTCATCCTGGTAGTGGATGGTTTCTGACCTTCATTATGATATGAAGAAAAAAATTTCAAGCCAACCACTTTTGATCAGGGGGTGTTATTTTGTTATGCTAGCTTCTTAAGAGGTCAGGAGAAATAAGAGGTATTTTATCTTTTGCAAGCAGTTTAATTTAATATGGTGAATTGAGGCCATTTGCCTAGGTGCCCTGCAATGTAAAAAAAAAAAAAGTAGAAATAAGTAAAATATATTATTGTCAAATTTGCTGTAGGAGAGATGGAATACCATCTCGCCCAAGCTACAGCTGGGAAAGGACCTTGGGAGTGTACAGAATTGGTCTAAACACAGGAAAACCAAAGGGCTGTTTGGCAATAAGTTGTTTTCCTAGCTGAAGCCTTTCAAAAAGGTGGAGGGAAATAGAGCAAACTCATCAGCTGTCTCCTTACAAGCCAAAATAAATGACATGTACCAAGGTCATGATACATTTTGAGACAATCAGAATCTTGGGGGTTTTTCGACATGCTGAGCACTTCTCCCAGCTGAGATGAGTGGCGTGTGGTTCTTTCCTCGTCTTCCACTAATAACTCATTCAGGAGGACTAATGGTTTTGGACTATGAGGATCGTGGCCTGCTTTTTAATTTTAGAATGATACTGAATATAAGGGGAGAAAAATAGAAAAGGTAATCGCTAAATGAAGCATTGATCAGGTTAATTGGTCGGGTCTTCTGTCAGTCAGCCCACCAGTAGGAAAAATAAATACTGTCTTTCTTTTATCTCAGATGGTTGCATGGCTCAGGTACTAAGTACGTGTGGTGTGGCTCCCTTTCTTGTTGGTGGAAGCATATGTTCTTCCTTCTTTGTGACCTACTGTACGCAGTTTCATTACGTCCATTACTTAGCGCTGTATTTATCAAACTTTCTTAATCTGTGACCTCCTTTTTGATTCCTCTTTCTTGTTGTTATGTTCTTGAAATCTTTGTTTTTACTAAGATAGTGACTGTCTGTAATCACTACCTGGAAACTCGCTCCCTTTCCCCTGAAGCACTGACTTGCTGACAGCAAGCAAAGGTAGGTGGCCAGCCTAGTGGCTACCGCAGATACTTGCAGCTGCATCCCAGTCCCCTGATGCCAAAAAAACAGAGCCACTGCTGATGAACCTTGTTTTTTTCTGACACTGTGAGTGTCTTTAAGTTCTTTTGGAGCCTCTATTTCATGAAATACTTGTGAACACGGAGGTAAAGTTCCTGCCTTTGTGCATACCGATGAATTTCCGAGCAGCACAGATTCAGCAGGTGGCAGAACCAGGTTTGTTGAGCCAGGGTGCAGGGACGCTCTGCCCATGGTGGCAGGGGATCTGTGCATTTCACGACGGTGCAATGTGCATATGATCATGTAAGTTACAGCTGTCTTCTCTCGTGTTCCTCTTCAAATGAAATTATTCTTGTTAAAGGACACGGGTGGTAAGAGATTTTGATGTTGGTATATTTAATTTCAATTTAAGGGAAAAAAAAAATCCCCTATGTTGTATGTCTGTTGTTTCAGATCTCGTGATGGGTTGTTCAGGGTTGGCTGGTCTTTAGCTGGAAGTTGAAAAAGATTGTACTGGAAATCCCTGGGGGCGCGTTACGTTGGTTGGTTAAAGTAGGGGTCAGAAGACACGGATAGCACCTGTGCTGTAATACTCGCTGTATCTCTGTCGGTCCCCTTGCGGATGCTGTTGGCTCGCAGTGACAGGCGAGGCCCTCGGAGCGACGGGGATGCTCTCCTCTGACCCGTCCCCAGCAGCTGGCCTCGCTGCTGTTGTGGTGTCTCTGGTGAGAAGGCCCCGCCGAGCCCGGAGCAGGACAGTGCTTCGGGGACCGGGAAGAGGTAAAGACAGCCAGGGTCTGGGGTGTTCGAGACTGAGCTGGAGCGAGGACGGGGCAGAAAATCAGCACACCTGTCACAGGCACTGTTTGGCCTGTTCACATCTCCGTGCCTTGGCTTAACCCGCCTGTCGTGACCGTCACTCTCAGCTACAATTATTATTAAGAATGTGACTGTTACATAGCACCGGCGGCTATGCCTGATGCCTTACAAAACAGATCCATTAAAGAGTATTTGCTAATGCTCCCTTCCTCGCCTGCGGATGGGAGGAGGAGAGGAGAGGCAGGCTGCTGGGGCGTCCATCTCTGTGCTCAGGAGAGGGCAGCGGGGCATTAGGAGCCCAGGGAGCTGCTGGCGTGGCGGGGCAGGACACCTCACCCGGGGGTCTCTCGTCTGCACTCAGGAGTTAGCGTAACACAAAGCATCAGGGGAGGAACGACCACCCTCCTTCCCTAGGCTTCGACCCTCTGCCCCGCTCCCGGTGTTGGGAAGGGTTCGTTGACAGTGCTTGCTGTGAGGCATTTCTCCTTAGTATCAGGAGACAGAAGATAAAGAGCAATCACACAGCTAAAATTATCCAGTTAAAGTCATATAAAATGTAGAGTAAATATTTATATGAAAAGCAGGTAAAATACAGGACAGAATTCTCCAGAAGGAACTAATTTCTACCAGCACACCAAGAGCTGCATTTTAAGAGCAAGCCTAAGTTATGAAACACTTCCTTTACAGGAACCATTTTGAAACATGCCATTTTATTTCCCTGTGCTTCTTTCTGTCGTTGGTAATGGTCCACCAGTATTAATTGATGGATAATTACTGATTTCACAAGTGCCTCTAAGTTAAGCTTCATTGTTTCTTAAAGAAATTGATACAATTCGGGGTCTTTCCTCCTAAAATCAAACGCAGTGAAAGATAGTGGTAGCAAAGTCTTTTTTTTTCTAGGACCGCTGTAGGACTGGGGGAGATGTAGCCCTGGGTGAGAGCCTGGTGCAAACTCCATGTGATAGCTGCCTCCCACCAGAGCGCTGCATCAGCAGCTCACTCGCACATTAGGAAATCAGGGACAAACAAGTCTGAGACGCTGCATTTAGGCAAGAATGAATTTCACCCTTTGGAAGGAAGGTGGCTACACTCGGACATCCAGGTAGCGTGTTGTGTGCTCCAGTGACATTCAGTGTTGCCATCGTGCCTTGTGGTAAACTGAGTTTTGCGTGATCCAGGGCATCGCCGTCGCCTTGCACTGCGTGGCACAGAATCGCCTTACGGCACGGGTGACCCGAGTGAGTGAACAACCCCGCTGAGCACGGGAAGGGCATTTCTATGCTTAAAGTTAAGTGTACGTGCAAGTCTCATGTCGAACTGGCCTTGGAAGCATGAAAGATGTCTGCTGGGGAAAGGAGACGAGTGGTGGAGGAAGGCAGAGAGAAATCGTTTGAGGGGGTTATCCTTTGCTTACTCTGCTTCTGTGCGGTGGCACCAGTGCGGGGGAGCAGGGGAGCGTTCGCTGCGCACTGCCACGGGAGCCGCGCGTGTCTGGGCGCGTGGCGTGATAACATGGCAGGTGCACGGCGCCAGGCGAGGCAGGAAAACCTGCACGTGTTGGTGGAGGGGTGCGTGAGCACTGCGCGATGCCCCGCTTCCGTTTGTGTGGGATATGGTGCAATAAAAAAGTGAGGTAAATAAAACCGAGATACGAGTATTCTTAGGGGAATTGCATACATAGGCTTTTAAGGTTTAACATCGGGCATGTAAACAGGAGAATAATTACCATAAGCAGCTAATGACAGTTTCTGCGTGTGCTTGTGGGACAGAATTCCCGGGGAAGAGGTTGGAAAAGTGAATGCTGCACAACCCGTATAAACCCTAAAGTCTTTCCCAGTAAGTCCCAATGTCTCAGGAACCCCTGTGTCTACAGAGAGAGAAATTGCAGTGCCTGGGTTGCTGGAGCAAGGTTTCGTTGTACGTGCGTGTGCATACCTGTACATCCGTGTGAGTTTATGGATGCGTTTTAGGGTCTGTCATAAAGCAGGAATGGAATTTAGAAGGGAAGATACCTGTTCTGAAAATATAAAGGGAAGCCATTTTTTTTTTTTCTCAGCTGTGGCTAATTGTAGTTTCTGAAAGCATTGTGGTTTGTCCTGACAAAATGAGGATTAAATAAGTGTATGTTTTGGAAACTTTGACTAACCAGAGTCCTGGTGAAAGACAGTAGTGTTTCTGTAGCGCTTGGGTGTTTCGTGCAGCTTGCCCTTGGCACAAGAGGCAGAATTAGTTATCCGCAGTTGGCAGCAGGGAGGTACGGTGTTCCCCCTACCCGTGCAAGCCAAAGTCGATAGATACCCTCTCATTTCATATGGCCCATGTCAAGGGTATTTAGCTAATTTAAAAGCAGACAGAAAGGTAAATGCAGCAACTGTTCTGTTCCCCCCCCCCCTTTGAGTTTGAATAGGAAAATAATTAAAGGCAAGCATCGCGTTTTATAAGCAACATATTAGTCTGCATGTGGAATTTCTTTGTTGCAAATTACAGACCCAGGGCCTGATCCTGCTGTAAGGGACATTAGTGGCACATTTCCTATTGATTTCAGAAAGAAGGAGCAGACCTCAGCTTAACATGTGACAGGTGAAAGCTGCTCCTTTAGAAGGATGCTGCCCATTACTTTTAGGCCCCCGATTTATGCTTCCTTAGTGTCCCGAACAAAAGATAGACGTGAATTGTACATATTGTAAGTGTAATGGGGATTGTTTGTAAACGTAAATGCTGTCTTTAACATTGCTGAACCAAAAATATAAAAGATTGTGCCAGTGAATGAAAGTGAAACTGGCTGAGAACAAAAGTGAAACCAACAGGCGCCTTTCACTCCCCAGGCTGAGTAAAATGCAGAAAAGTAAATCCTGAACAGGTGATGTTGAACAGTAAATTTGAATTTTAAAAATTTCCTTACTTTTATTAGCGTAGAAAAGTGTTGCAAGTGATCCAGGTAAAGATTTTCCCTCTCTAGTATAGGTGTTTTCCTTGATGGTATCTCTTTAAAAAGTCAGGGTTGATAAGAAATGTCTTTTTTTTTTTTAAATCTTTTTTTCTTTATGATATTAAGGGGCATCTCCACATGTCACCCCCTTTTCCCTCTTCATGCCTTGCATCACAGTTTTCCGAGCCATTTACACAAGTATGCTGATAGGAGCATGTACTAGAGCAGCACAGGGCTCACCTTGCTTTGCAAAAATATGGGTGCCTGTTCAGCAAGTTCCTAGAGAAGGAAAAAAAAAATGTAGCTCTAAAAACGTATGAAAATGACGGTAGAATATGTTTAATCTGTGAAATACTAAAAAAGTGAGACAGTGTAGCAAATGGGAGAGAGAGACATTCAGTTCTTCCTGCCCGGTCAGCAAGAGACAAATACACAGAAAAGTGGGCGAAAGCCAAGCAAATAACAGCAGAGGGTAAAATAAAAGCATAGGGTGCCATGGAGAAAAAGAGAGAATGGAGGAAAGAAAAGGTTTAGATACGATAACCTCGTGCAAAATGCTTCCTTGGTTAACTTTTGTCAATGTCTAGGAAATAGGGTGGAAAAATACATGTGGCAACAGTCTGTAAGGATCTAAGCACTATGAGGAGGGGAAAATATACGGAAAGAGAAGCGTAAAAGATGGAAGAAAAGATTTCAACATAGGCAGATCTTTTTTTTTTTTCCTTAAAAAAAAAAAAAGGCGAAGCTATTTACTCATAAATGCTACACACTACACTACTGGGGTTTTCTGACCATGGCTTTCATTGATAATGTTTATTAAATGACAAAATTGAAGCAAGGGCTTTTTTGGGAAATTTACTATGCTGTGAATTTGTACTCATTATCTTAACTGTTTTTTGTCTGAAGTTTGTTTGAAAAGGCACAGAGGAAAAAAAGGGCGTAAAAATGGTGTATAGACAGTGATTTTAGCTGGCAGCTGCCTCACAGGTGAAGGAGGAGATAGAAGTCTCAAACCTGCAGGCCTGTGTAAATTCTGTGTTATAACAAATAAGTACGCAATAACACAAATCCCAGAAAAATGGGTAAAGCAAACATTGTATTTATCTGGGAAGGTGTTCAACTTTTAAAACAGGGGAGGGAAAAGTTGTTGTGGGAAGGAGTATCTCAGGACTCTGTCCCCCATATAAATTGCTTTAAAAAAAAATTCAATTTATGTGAAATAAGTGATTTTTTTCTTTTTTAGTATAAGGTCATGCAATTTACAGATTAAATGATGCAAATGAGATGCAGTTTGCAGCAGTTTACGGGCCTCTAAGAACTTAAAAACAGGTTTGGAGATTCTCAAACTTGTGTTGAACATGTAGGGGGATAATTTTTAACACGAGTACCTGACTTATCAAAAACAGTTTTGATGGCCCTAGTTAGAATATAACAGGAGTTTTTTAAATGCTTTTCAGCATGAGAAATAGAAAGCCTGGTGACGGCCAGATAATTGGAATGATCAGAAATGGGCCTAAATGTATAATAATTTTAATGTATTTTCTCTTACATTGTAGGGAATGTGGCACAGCCCCTGCTTCGGACAGAAAGACAGCCGTCCAAAGGAAATGAGCATCAGTTCTCAGGTAACGTGCTGTTACTCATTGCTTTTGACATAGAAAGAAAATAACTTTTCTGTTCGGATTAAATAATACCTGACCCTTTGGCCTTCTCGGTTTTGTAGTTTGTCGGTGACATTTTGCACAAGCCCAAAGATTTTTGTTTTATTTTGGGAGAGGTGAGGAGGCAAAGTGTTGTGAGGGAGGGCACTAAATATGAAGTCCTTCTGAGGTCTGGTCAGTTGCATGAGAATAGCAGTGCCGATTGTGTTGTACTGGATTTTCCCATTAAAACATGTAAACAATAGGATGTTATAGAAAGATAGATGTATTTGTTAGCTGTGGTGTGTGTTTCAGTTCCCCTTGTATTAGAATACCAGATAAATTTGAAGTGGTTGCTGTAATTTGTGGTTGGTCAAAGACAGGGCTAAAAAAAATAGTTCTTTCTAATTGTTTGTGGCTTTATTATATTCACAAATATATTTGATGTCGTAGCAATTAAAAATAGTCTGTTTTGATTAATTTGAAGGAAAGATACTTGTTTTTAAAGCATGCTGGTTAATTAAGCAAGAGTCAGTAAATGGCATAAAGCTATAGATAGGATGCTTTCTGATAATATGCAATTCCTTGAGGTCAAATTAGTCATTAAGTAAAATTTTCTGATCAGGAAAGAGGCTGTATTTCTAAGAGGTTGTATACTTTGTGTGAGCTTATTATACACCAATAGAGAGAGGAGCTGTGTTAAAGTGTTGGACGTGCTGTTGTATTACGGTTCATAACTTATTCTATCTGGTCTGGATTGTTTATTTAACTCTGATAATTTAGACAAGAGAGAAATGTAAATTCCATTTACCAAATTGGTGTTTGTAGCATTTAAAAAAGAGAGAGATTAAAAATGGCTTGAAATCTCTAAAATCTATAATGTTGCTCTGCAGCCTTTTAAAAGGCAAAAATTCAAATAATAATATTTCCACTACCAAAATAATATACAATATTTAAGAACAATAGAAATTGTTGTTAGAAGGACTTTGAAATAAACAATACGTTCAGATAGAGAGTTAGGTATTTGCAGTAGTTTTCTTCCCATATTCTCCCTCCTTTTTGGAAAGGAAAATTGAAGGATTTCTTTTAAATATAAAATGAATAAACAAATACAATTGGAATGAAACGTTATGCTTGATATTTGGTGAAATTTATTCTCTTAAAAGTATTTAGTTTTTTAAATGCAAGTGCTGTGAAATAGTCCATCTCAAAGTTTGTGGGTAGAAAATGTTTTAGCATTTTTGTTCATACCTGAGGAATCCATTTTAGAAGTCCATTTTTCCTGTTTGCAAAATACATTTTTATTAGATCTATGTATTTGGGTTAAGACTTACTTAAAATTACTTAATTAGGTTATACCGAAATTCTAAGTGATTTAAAAAGAAGGATTATGGTAATATGACAAAACATAACACTATTTTCATTGAAATCCTTAAATAAAGCCCTTTTAACATGCCAATTTTAAAAATCTATAAATTTGTGGTGTTAAAATAGTACAAAATATAAAAAGGCCGAACTCATAATGGAATATATAATCCTGTAGCAGAGAGCAGGGATTTTGTAGGTACGTCTGGAATATGGCAGGAGGTCATTTACACCTTCAGTTTGTTTTTGAGCATTTCTCTTGTGGTATTGTCCTTTTTAAGACTTTGTCGTATATATGTGGAATACTTGTAAAATGTTTGTGATTGATTAGTGAAGAGAAAATGTAGAGAAAGAGGGAAAAGTGTAGGTGCGCTAACCTGGACGGGAATTGATTGTGTTTTCCAAGGAAATTTTGAAAAACATACCAAAGTAAAAATTGCCACAGTAAGGAATAAATTTCAAATAATTACGTTTGTGCCATTTGGAATAGCGTGACTGTGAATTGTCTTTAAAAACCTCCTGTAAGTGTCTGAAAAACAGTACAACATAAAAAGGCTTTCCAATTGTGTTTTCTCTAGATAAACCTATTGGCTTGAAGGCTGACTTAGGGGACAGGATACCAAAAAATAATCTTAAAAAAGCAGCTATATATGTGCTTTTATTATCGATACTTTTTTTTCTTTTTTAAAGGAAAATGTGTATGTGTTTCTTTCCTCTCTGTTGATTGTGGTCTAAAATAAATAATAAATTTGTATTGATTTATTTTTTAAAAAGAAGTATTTGTATGAAAAACCTGGCAGTAAGCTTGTTTTACTTAGTGTTTTAATTTTGGAGAAATAGCAGAATGTTTCTGGATATTTGCATTTGTTTGAGAGGTTGGAGCACAAGCCAGATTTCTGTGTAGTCTGTCAGGCAGTTACACGTCTGAGCATGTTACAGTTTGTAGCACTACAAATTAGAGCCATTTGACTTGTATTTGCTGTACGGTGCTTTCTTAAAAAATATTACAAATGAAATAGACGCACAGGACACGAACTCTGCGTGTGTTGGGGGGGTCTCGGGGCGCAGATGCACAGCTCCGGCGGGGGGCCGGTGAAACCCAGGGAGTTTTACCAGGAGGTTGTACTGTGAATGAACTTATATTGTCTCCCCCCTTCAGTTTGTGACTTTAGAAATGGATTCTGACTGCGTGGGTTATTTTTTAGCTCACAGTAGGTTATTTGTATGCACATAATTTGCTGCTTATTTTAAGGCAGGAGTTGAAAAAGTGCCGCATGTGTTAATAATACGTATACTGGGTATCTATATGAAGAGCGTATAGGAAGCAGGAGAGGGCAAAGTGTGATAGCGTGACAGAGTTTTCACACTACTTTCTCTGCAGGGCAACACAGTATTTCCTGGTGACGTCGTCCCAAAGTTTCTGGGGGCTCGTAAGGCTGTTTCTGAGTTAATTTACTTATTAGAATTTATCTTTTGAAGTAATAGCAGTAAGAAAAAAAAAACAAAAAAACGCAAAAACACCAAGTCTGAGAGGACTTGTCAGCAGCTTGTTATTAGCTGGCAGACAGCGGGCAGCGCACAGCCCCGCGGCCGGTAGCCAGGAGCTGCAGCGGGGACCGGCAGCTCCGCCGCGGGAGCACAGGAACCCGGCGGCCGCCTGGGCCGGGCCGGGCCGGGCCGCGAAGAGCAGGCACCGCGGGCCGGGCCGGGCCGGGCCGGGCCGGGCCGGGCCGGGGGCGGCCGTGAGGAGCCGGGGCCCAGCGGGGGCCCGCTGGCGGCTCCACCACGAGACAGCGGCGGCCGCAGGGAGAAAAGAGGGGCCCGGGGCGGGCGGCGAGGGGCCGGCGGCGGCTGCGGAGCCCCCTCGGCGCCGCAGAGGGTTAACGGCGGGCGGCCGGGGGGCGGCTGGGAGTTGTAGGCGCCGCGGCATGCCGGGAGCGGGCGGAACAAGGCCGCGCCCGCCCGACATGGCGGCCGGCGGGGCCCGGAGGGTGGCGGGGCCGTGGGGACGGGCTGCCCGGCTCTGCCTCTGCCCGGCTCCCGGCCGGAGCCGCCGCGGGAGCGCTGCTTTTGTCCCCCGCGGCACGGCACGGCCGGGCCGGGCGCCCGCAGGTCAGTGGCGGCTCTGCGCCTTCCCCCGGGGGTGGCCGGGCCGGGCTGGCCGCCTCCTGCCCGCGCTGCCCGGCACGGCCCGGCCCGGTCCTGCCCCGGCGGGCAGCGGGGAGCGGCCCCGGCTCCGGAGCTCGGCCGCCCGGGTCCGCTCGGCGTGCACCAGCCCGAGGGGAGGCCGTGTGCTGGGACACCCGGAGCTCGGGAAGGGATGTGTGTGTGTGTGTGTGTGTGTGCAGGTTCTAGCCACGGGGGCACAGGCTGAGCGAAAATAACGATGCGAGAGGGAAGAAGCGAGCTCCGTGCAGGAGGTGAAGCGCCTTGGAGTTCTGGAGGGACAGATCTGCAAAGCTCCCGGGACTCGGCAGCAGGGCTGTTTTACCAGAGCGCCAGACGGGCAAGGAAGGAAGAGGAGGAAAAATATTACACGTTTGTTTGGTTTTTATTAATAGTAGGCCCAGAGGGCAAAATCAGGTGCTCATTAAGCATTCTGGTGTTTTCAGGGAATCCGTTCATTAGCTAGAGATAGCTTCTTTTTATGTGGGAATGGAAGAGAAATAAAAGTATGTAAAACTAATCTTAAATGGACTTGAACTTTAACTTTTTCCCTTTGTTCTTAGAAGGCAAATCTTGAAAGATACTGTTGCATGCATCAGCGGTTAACTGAACTTAATATTGCTTAATGAACTTAAGCTGAGCGTGTTTAAACACTTCATGGGAATGGTATAGGAAAGATTTTTGTTAGGCAGTCTCATTTTATTGTAATCACAATCCTCTGGAAACATGGAAGAAAGCCTAAATTATTAGTTAACTAGTAAATGATTACATGCAAAAGAAGAGATGTTGAGATGACCTGAAAAATGGGAGTACATCATAATTTTGTGTTCTGTCGCGCATGTCATAGTTCAGGTCTGAGAGGAGGTATGGGAGGAACTCTA
Source organism: Anser brachyrhynchus (assembly GCF_964034855.1). Classification (NCBI taxonomy): domain Eukaryota; kingdom Metazoa; phylum Chordata; class Aves; order Anseriformes; family Anatidae; genus Anser; species Anser brachyrhynchus. The sequence continues at coordinate 13,957,970 of NC_137699.1, read as the reverse complement.
CAGAAGTCTTTGTGTCAGAAAGTACACCATATTTTGCCAATAATCACCATCTGTAATATTGCTGTTAAAGTATATGTGGATGGATGTAAGTCTCAGTAGAAAGACAGCAAAGAAATGTGGGTTTTTTTGAGGGAAGGTATGGTTCTAGTGGAGAACAAATGTCCTTTTGCTTACCAAAAGAAACTGCTGGTTGTACGCAAAATGGGATAAGAGTCTGTGTGCCTGCTTTATGTACCCTGGTTGTTCGGACTTGCAGAGTTAAACTGTTGAAGATGATTTGAGATTCAAAATCAGCAATTCCAGAGCAAAATAAAATACCATAAAAGAAAACGCCAGTGTCTATGATCTGTTGTAACATATTTTAAACTTCTTAGTGCATAGCCTACTCTATTCACAATTGAAAAGAACCATTGCTTTTCTAGTTCTTCATTCCAAAATCAATTTTACTGGGTTCTGTTTTCTTATTTCAATAACAGTGGAATTACATGAGCGCAGCAAATAGAATATATTCTCTTTCTAAAAGTGTGTAACTTTAAATACCATATAAATAGTGGAAACTACATGTAAAGGGTGGGAAATACTTGAGGATGCCAAACGGAAGGACAGAGTTTGTAATACCTGTTTTCTAATCTCATAGCCATAATCCACAGGTTTTGAAGGAAGAAATAGACAAAGATAAATGAAAAACGCAATGAAACGCAACATATTTTTAGGAAAAACAGATTGTGCCAGAATAACTTGTTATTTTATGTTAGGATTTTCTCGACAGAGAAAATTCAGTAGATCTAGTATGTTTTATTGTCAGGTACAGTGATATTGGACCATGGGGGGAAATTTGTAAAATGGAAAAAATTGGGACTAATGAAACTGTAATGCAACTTCGGAATGCATTGAGAGATAATAGATGGAAAGAGGATGTACTGATGGAAAGGAGGCTGCAATCTGAGTTTTTTTGACTGTGTCAGAAATTATGTAGTGTTTTCCTTACTGACGCTTGTGCAGAAGTCGAAGTGCAGTAAGGAAATTTTATGACACACAGCTGGGAGATGGCATCAATAGAGAGTGGGATTGGAATATCCATGTACCAACAAGATGAAGTAAGGCTAAGATTAATAGAATTTGATGGGATTTGCTGATGCAAATAGAAGCTAATCACAGTCTCTCCTAGAAGAGCTCATCAGTTTGGCAGTGAATTAGTAGGTGGTGTAGTAGTCAGCAGCAGAATGATAGCATACTGCTAATATGATGTGGCTGAGAGAATAAATAAATAAATAAGGTGGTATCCTAGAATGTATTACGGGAGGGACTTCCACTACCTATAGAAGATATTGTTGAAGCGTGTGGTTTTCGTGAGACCTTATCCGGAGCCCAGCTGATCACCCACATTCAGGTAAACTGTTCCGAACAGATGGATTGAACAGATGCAGAAAAGGATTACATGGATGTTAAGAGGAATAGAGAGACCATTTCCTGAAAGATCCAAAGTTGACAATTACACAGTTTTTTTTTTTTTTTTATATATGGGAGGAAAAGAGCTATGTGAGCTCAAGGTTAGTGTAAGCAAGCTAAGACAAGATGCATGTGAAAGGGTTAATAAACATGATTTGCTGGAAATTACAATAAAAGTTTTAACTATCAGGCCACAGATATTCTGGAGAGGTTTCAAACGAGATAGAAATCTAAATTTCTTTTAAAATGAAGTTTGGTAAATTCACAAAAGAACGTCAGCATGTGGTTCTGCAGAGTGGTAGGGAGTTTGACTCAACAATCCTGGATATCCCATCTCCTGTGCTGTTTTATATCAGCAAAATGGATCATGAGATGGATGTGTACTTTTGCGTTGGGCCCATTTTGAAAATGTTGTTCTTTGTCATCCTGGTTTCCTTTTCCATTAATCACGTTACTTTCTTTCGGACCCTTACCATCAGCAGAAGAGTTCAGTTATATTCATGGAATCATAACGGTTGGAGAAGACCTCCACGATCATCTGGTCCAACCATCTCTCTGCCACCAGTATCACCCACTAAACCGTTCGCTATCAAGTACATCTCATGTATGTTTTGAATTGTGCTGGCAGAAAAGAAGCCATGTTTCTTACCCTGCTGCCATCAACATTTGGAGTTTCCGTACGCTTTGGACATGTTGTATATCAAATAATGGCTGAAGGTGTACTCGCACAGCACTGCAGGACTTCTTTGTCCCTGGATGTGCTATTTGTAGATGTTTTCATGGAACAACTTTTAGGAAAGTATTTAAATGAAAAGCTTGAAGTCATCTAGGGCAAGACAGTATTGCGTTCACAAATGCGTGTATAATCAGCTCCCTTGGGATGTTACCTGAGGCCTTGTATCTTTTTTCTGCTTTTGTTCTTAGACTCAGTAGTTTTTACACATAGTACTTAGCGCAGCACTGAAGAATTAACAGAAGAATCTTAAAATCTAAGAACATTGTTTTCTGAGCAAGGCTGCCATAGCCCAGGCAGACATTTTAGATTTTTTCCTGACGTCACTATTTGGGAAATTCAGAAAATTCCCACAAAGCAGGGAAATACACAGTCACTGCTCAGCCATCCTTTCTTATTTTATCTTTCAGTCCACAACTGTCTCCGGTTATTCAGAGAGAGAAAGAATTTGTTTTAAGGAGGTAACTTTCCATTCAATGGTCAATAGAAAACTAACCGATGGAATCAATCTAATCATCAACACATGCATTAAGTGCTACCAGTGGCACTTCTTCTAGTTGCCGAAACAGAGTAGTGAATGGATTATAGGGATTAAACTTCCTTCATCCCCCTAGAGGTGAACAAGTCATGTGAAAATGGAAGGCTCATCTGGTAGGAGATGGAATGAAAGACTGGGAAGACAAAGAAAAGAAATATTATCTCTAAATGGTTTCTTGCACACTTTCCCTATAATAGATGGCAGCGTGTGAGCTGCAGACAGAAACTTGAAGCTTACAGGGCAGAAATGTGACTGTAAAGTGATTCTGTGAGTATGGAATGAAATGTTCTTGGTCATTATTTAACTTGGATTCCTGAAAGATTTTTCTCTTCCATCTTAAGTTTGATTTTCTAAAGAAATACATACCTACCATAGCATATGCTTTCTCCTTTTCTTCTCTTGACCTTTTTGCATTAGAAGGAAGTCATGGTCTTTCCCACTGTAATTCCGGGAATACAGCAAAAGGAAATTTTCTGACCTGATGTGCCCGTGTCATCCTACAAGGCTGTCTTTCCACTGCATAAAAAAGGCACTTTCACAAATGTCAGCAGTTATTTTCATTCTCTCATGCCGTAGTGCACCTTTTGGAATACAACTGGTCGGAGGAGCGAATTTATTAGTGAGAAGCGTGTGTGTAATAAGGCTGGTAATTACATCCACATTATTCAATAATGAAATCAAAACAGGAACAGAAGGTAATGTTTTAATATTAAAGATAAGGCGTTGATACTGTTATTAAGAGTAGAACAAATCCATTCTTTTGCTGGTTTATCGAGACAAGTATGGGTGATTCATGCCACCTGAATAGGTGGTCTTCTGCATGGGGGCATTTTTACGGTGTCTCCTGCCTTATTATGTAGTTCACTTCCTCTTATTCTCAGAATGAAAAAAACAAAGGAGAGGTAATGATCAGGTCCCCTATAAGCTCCTTCCGTAGGAAAAAATAGCTCAGAACCCCCTAAAATGATCGTATAGTTGCTACAAAAGCTGTCGGATGTTGTTGTTATAGCAGCATCTACAGGAACAGAAATAGCAAGAAGAGAAAAATGCAGTTTGGCATTCCCTCGGTCTCTCTCCAACTTGTGAAAATCTTAGGAAGGAAATGACATCTCTTGGAGCTACTTTTTCTGCAGTGCCTTCTTATGCAGAAACTTACCTTGAAATTTAATCAAAGCAGAATAACTAATAAGTAAGATAAAAATATTGTTTGCACTTGTTCCAGAGTGGTGGTGGTCATTTCTGTCTCAAGTGTTTCTGTGGAAGGAGGCCAAACGATCGCTACTATTCTTATTCTGGTATTCAGGGAAATGACAGCTCGATTTAAAATACGAATGTGAAATGAGTTTTGCTGTCCCACCGTAGTGCACAAAGAATATTTCAGTTAGAGAAGACAGACCTCGCCCATCTGAGCAGGGCAATACCATAAATTCCCCAACATCTTATCGCCCTTTGATACTGCTTCTCCTCTCACCATCCCTGAAGGACAAACTGGAGCATCTCGGTGTCTTCTCAGCACCTAAAGCTCAGGTTCAGCCCCCAAGCCACCTGCCCGGGTGCCACCCGTGAGAAGACCTCCGTTGCTGCCCCTGCCATCTCTGAGCGCTGCAGGGCAGGGTGCTGCCGCGGGGCTGTCCCAGGAAGGCCCCCCCCGCCACTGCCACGTGGGGTCTGCCCCACCAGGCGCTCCTGCAGCAGGCCAGCTGGGTTCAAATGGTTAAAATTCACTGGTAGAAATCTCTGGGAAATGTGGAAGCCAGAATTAGGGGAGGGGAGCATAACTGGGTGTTAAGGATATGCAACGTTTTTTTTCTTCTGTTCCTAGTAGTGCCCTCGTTAACTCTTTGTTCCCGTTTCCTCACTTCGAACCATCACTCTTCAGGGGCATTCTTCAAAGCATAATTCATGCTCGTGAAATGCTGGGAGTGGCCCAGACAGAATCTTCTGGAGGTACCAGGTTACGGTGGGGGCACCAGAACTATCCAGCAAACGGACCTTGGAGGAGGCGCCCAAGGAAGAAGGATTTTTTCTAAAGAATATAGTGACAAAGCTAGTCCACTGGAACACGGGAGGGGGGAAGTAGGTGCGTGGAGGGGAGGAAATGCTGTGTGTTTTCCTGTCCCGCAGATAGGAACCAGCTTGTGCTAGACAGAGCCCCTCAGAGACATCGGTTGCGTTGGTCGGGGGTGGGAGGAGGGCTGTAGGCACAACTCTGCATTCAGTACACTCCACAAAAGGATCCAGTGAAAGAGGGATGAGTGTATATAATACAGTGCGGTGGGTGAACAATAGGTTATAGTTGAGGAGACAAAGGTTTATTATCAAATGTAGTCCATCATCTGGGGCTGAAAGTGAATGCAGCATGCAAGGTGACATTGCGTGTTGGCAGTGGCGTGAGGGACACGCATTCCTGAACTTTGTTCACTTCATGTGGACAAGTGTCTGTATCACTTATCTACAGTTGCGAAACTGGATAGCGGAGACATCAAGGATTAGACAATGAGAACACAGTATTTTGTTTCTACAGATGATATTTTCAGCTCAAAATCAATACACTTCAGTGGGCTGTAGGATTGAGGAAGGTTAATCTTCTGTTGCCGTGGCCCATACCCTGTCTCTCCAATAAACACGTTCTGCACTTGGGCTTGCAGCATGCACAACTAGTACAATTCTTTTGAAGAAGTACTTACTTGATTTCCAGCATTGCTGGTGGCTTAAAAAACCAAACAAACCAACCCAAACCAAAACTAAAAACAAGACCAAACCAAAACTAAAAACAAGACCAAAAACCTGCACGTGCACGTTCTGCTCAAACCTTTTCCAGTGTTGCATGAGGAGGGGATCTGCAGCTCTCCATTTTAATAATTTTTGGGAACTCTGAACAGAGAATGGCAACAAAAAGGAGAATACAGAGCCTTTATGAGAGGCTGCTGAGCTTGCCTGTTAATCGAGAGTAAGTAAAAGTAAAAAATCCCTGTATAAAGTGCTAGAAGTTTATAGCGTCATTTATATTGTTTTCTATTCGTTGTAAGAGGAATTGAACAGATCTTCTTGTAAAGACCCATGTGCACCTGTGTGACATGTTAAATTTACAGTCTAGACTTGACTGGTTAACACACAGACAACTATCCTGCTTTAGTTTCTATTTAGCTGTCACTGCCACATTTATCTGGAGTGATCAGTTGTTGAGAAATCAGGGATGTTAATCCCTAACGCACAAGGGTATGTTCCTGGTGCCTCGGTTTTATTTAAGAAAGAAGAAGCAATGTGTAGTTGTTACACGGTATGGTAACCCCCCAAAGCCTGGATGACTTGGTTTCAAGGACTTGTGTTGCTGACTTGTGTTGGCAGGTTCCTGTCCTTCCAATAGAAACTGCAGCCAAAAGTGTTCAGTTGCAGGATTAGAGAAACGTTGAAATCAACAGCGGTGCTCCTTTGCCTACTTAGTGTGGCCCTTCGTGTCACTAGTTGTGTCCGTTTCCCTCAGACTGCCCCTGTCAGCCGCCCTGCACCCGACAGCCCTGCAGAGCAGGGGCGATCTGCTCTTCCGTGGCTGCTGAGGGCCCGGCAGGGCCGGGCGCCCCTTCCTTCTCCACGGGTGCTTGGTGCCTGGCGCTAGGCCCATGGGTGCCGTGCGGGCTCAGAGCCAGCCGAGTCAAACAGATCCCCACGGCCCTGTTCCCTCTGGGAGCACACGAGGGGTGAGGAGGGTCATGCGGATACCTGCTTCCAGCGCTGCCCATAATAAGTGCTTTAATGACTGCTGCCTTAATGAGTGCTTGAGGTTTACGTATGGGACAGGGACGAGAAAGCTACCTCCAGCACCCCAGTCTCTCCGATCCCGCTGGCTTTCCCTGTCCTCGCTTAGGCTGACGGATGGGTGATTATCCGTGGGTGCTGTGGAACAGCTCGGGCAGGAGGGACCTCACCTCGCCCACGTTCGGCTGGTACGGACATGCTCGGGCAGAGGGGAAAGCTGAGCTTTGAGCACCTAGGTGAGCGCTGACTGGTGTGTGGGCTGGGAGGCGTACGGTGAGCGCTGCAAGGGGGGTGGAGTAGGGGCCTATGGAAGGGCTCAGGATTGGGAATCCCAAGCCAAGGTATCTTGCTTCAACCCCGAGTTAGGATTCACTGCTATTTGAAGTGTCTTGAGAGATCTGTGGACGTGTCCAGCTGGTTCACATAGAGAGTTTTTCACTTCCCGGGTTGGTTGGATCCCCGTGTTGGATACTCTTCTCTGCTGCTTCACACCCTGAGGCAGGGGGTCTTAATTCGGAGCTCTGGGTTTGGGCAAGGCAACACTGCAGTGCTAGCCCTGTGCTGGATGTGGCCTCACTGCGATGTGTGTGAGTAATGGTAGCAGAGGCACAAGAGCAGGATGACTGTACAGGAGAGAGAGCTGCACTTGACTTGCTAGAGTGAAAAACGTATTTGTAAAGGGATTAAATTAGTGCTGGGTACAAGAACGCCACTTAGTGAAACAAATGACTCTACTTCTTCTCAGCGGCAGGAAAAGTGACACATCCCGGATAACCGGCGGTCCCCGCTCCTTTCTCAGTGTCCCTGCGGGGTGGATGGCGCCAGAGCCGGGTGAGGAACGAGCGCCAGCTCCGGCCTCCTGCGTGCCGAGACCGGTGGCAGCGGCGGTGCTGGTGGTGGCAGCGCTGGTGGCAGCGGTGGTGGCGGTGGCAGCGCTTCCCTGCTACGGAGCTTGCGGCAAGGCCTCTCCTCGGTGCTGCGAGAGCGGGGCGGGAGGGAGCAGGCACGTGTGAGGTGCTGGAATGAGATCTCACCCAGGTGTGGGACCGCTTGTGGGGTACTCACGTGGCACAAAGTTTTAGGAAATAGCGACGGTAAAAATTGAACGTCTCTAATTACTGGCTGCACTTTTATCTTTGTTCTATTTCTCCTTCTTGTCTTCTTTACATCTTTTGATTTCTTCCTGTCTGTAGCTCTGCGTCCTTATTTTCATTTTTGTTTACTGTTGCTTTTTTACTCAGGCATGTACCTGCTCCTTTAGTTTTCCTAATTTCTTTCTCTTTTATCTCTCTTGTGATCTGCCATAGAGTTTGGCCACCATCCATGTGATGGAGCAATGGGAGCAGTGTAGCTGGGTTGGGGGTTGACTTGCGCTTGCATCACTGCAACCCTGAACAAGATTGCATCTGCAGTCATCTGACTTCATGCCTGGACTGATAAACGGTGGTGTGGAAGCGTGGATCTCAGGGGCCTTGGCAAGGTACTCGTACACATGTGCGTGCATGTTGATGTGCGAGCACATTCAAAATGTCTGTGGGTTTGATCAGCACAGCTGTCTGGGTGCTCCTTTAGGCTCTGCAGCAGCTGGTGGGGAGTGAGAACAGGTCTGTGGGAAGACCAGGATGAACCCTGGAAAGGGGGATATGCCTGTTTCCCAGGAATGTATGATGACCTTAAGCAAGAGATCTAAAACCCCTCACTTGACCTTTGTATAATTCTTTCCCTTCCAGTGAGTCCCTTTCCCTGCTGCCTGTGACTCATCTTTGTCTAAATGTAGACTGTAAGCCTCTCAGAGGACTGCCTTTCTTTCTGAACAGAACAGCATAAAAAATGGCAATGCTGTTGAATAACCATTATTATTTTTTAACACTTTCTTTTTTTTTTTGAGGAGTGCCTTGCTGTATTTGTGCTTCTCTGTCAAGGGATTTATTGGTTCCCTGGGAGAACAGTGGGGCAGGTTCTCTCCTGACCCACAACAAGAAGGTTTTTCAGACGAGGTCTGGGGAGCAGCACGACAGCAGTACTGTGGGCAGCAGACAGTATAAGAGAAGACAGTGGGCTCTGACAGAGGCCAGCAGGTCTTTCCGTAGCACCCCAAGTTCTGACCCCTTTGTGAGTGGCAGCATCCCCGTGGTAAATGCAACCTACATGGACATGCAGCGCTTCCGTGGGCTGCCCAGTGCCCGTCTCCTTTCTTCCAGCCTCTTCCAGTCCACTGCTGTTCTCCACACTGTGGTGACCCTGGTGGTACCGTTCCCTTCCATCCCTCACCCGAGCTGGTGTTTGTCTTGACTTGGAGCAGGTCTCTTCCTGAACCTTTCTGAACCGCTTCCTTTTCTCTTTGCAGATGCTTTTGCAGTATCCTGTCCCCTCGTTGTGTTGTCCTCTGGAAGGCAGAAGAATGAGAACCAGCGGTGTGCCAGTATCCTGCAAGCAGTTTGAGAACTCCTGTGTGAAGAAAAGCAACCGTGCAGTGTGAGCGCAGCAAACTCGTGCTTCCCGACAACCTGCAGTTGCACTGTGTTCCCCATGGGAACTGAAGCTAGGTTCTCCCTCTGGTTTTCTGTGTTCTTCTCTGTTACCGTAACAAAGTTGTTGCTCTCCAGCTCCCACATGTCCATGCAAAAATGCAGATATTCTCCACGCGGATTAAACAAGGTCTACACATTCAGGAAGGGCTTGTATGGAATGGAAGGAAAACGAAAAATTTCCAGCAGTTCTGCACCCGTAATCGAGTCCTGCCTGTGGCCGTTGTCACATGAGGCAAACACTTGGTGAGGGCTCTGGGAATTTTCCTCGTGTAGAGTGCAGGATTTAGGCCTAGCAAAGGGCACTGGTCGAAAAGGGGTAGCAAGAGGTGAGCTTTCTGGGGGAAAATAGTGTATTTTTTGTACATGTATTTTTTGAGTGAAAAACCACCGTGTACCTATGTTTATGTAACAGATGTAAAAAGCATTTATTTTCATTAAACTAACAAAACGGGTGAACCTCCCAAAGCCTGTTTTAATCTCTTTTTTTTTTGCGGTTCCGTTCCCCTGGCGCTTGGTGACCACCCCACACGCCCCAGGGGTGTCCCCCCCGCTGCAGCAGCCCAAGGGCACCCCGGAAAGGACCCGGGGGCGGCTCGGCAGCGCGGTGCCACGGCCGGGGGGGCCTCGGGGTGCCGGGGGGGGGACACCCGGCCGAGGCAGGGCCTTGCCGAGCCCCCCCGCACCCCGCGCTAAGGGGCAGGGGGCGGCGGGGGGGGGCCCTGGGCCCGCGTCCGGGGGCGAGGCGGAGCCTGAGCATTTTATGAATGGGCTCATATGACGTCAAGGGGGGCGGGAGGAGAGGCTCCCCTACCCGCCAATCCCGCGAGGCCCCCGTGCCGGAGGGCCAACCGCAGCGCGGCCTCCGCCTGACGGCCACCTCCGCCGGCCAATGGCGGCGCGGGAGCCGTGCCGACCACGCGGGTACTCGGGCCGCAAGTAGTACGGGGGCGCGCGGCCGCTCTCTGCCTCCCCCCTCCCTCCCGGCGCGGCGGGCGGGGCCGGCGGCGTTGCCCGGCGACGGCGGGGGCCGAGCGGCGGCTCAGCCAATGGCGGCCGCGCGGGGGCGGGCCCGGCGGCGGCTGCGGGGCGGCGGTGGCCGGCAGGGCCCATTGGGCTGGCGGCGCCCGGCGGCATGGGGCCGGCCGCGGGGCTGCTCTGGTGGGTGGGCGCGCTGGGCGCGCTCTACGCGGCGCTGCGGGGCGCGCTCGGCCTGCTGGGCGCCCTGCGCGTCTGGGGGGTCGGCGCCGGCCGCGCCGCGCTGGGGCCGGCCCTGGGCGCGTGGGCAGGTGAGTGCGGGCGGGGGGGGCGGGTAACGGTCGGCGGGGGGGGGGCTGGGGAAGGGTTTTGGGGACCCCCCTCGTGCCCCCAAGGCGCTGCCCCTGCTGGAGGGCGCCTGTAGGGAGCCCAGAGCCCCCTCTGGAGAAGCGCCCCTTCCCCTGCTGCCCCCCGGCCCTCCCCTTCCGGGGCCGGTGTGCACGCTCCCGGCGCCCCCGCCGTGCCCGGCTCGGGAGAGCCCCACAAAAGCTCCCCCCAACCCGTAGGAAGCTCTTCTCTTTTTTTCCCCCCCCCCTCTCCGTGCGTTCGCCCTTGGCTGGGCTCGGGGCTCCCCGCGTTCCCCCGTGCCGGGGGCGCCGTGTGCGCGTGGGGTCTGCGGGCGCGGTGTGAGGAGTGCGGGGAAAGTTCCTGGCCGGCCGCTCCGTGCCCTGCTTCCCCCCGTGAATCGCTCCCGGCGGCCGGGAGCAGCGCTCCCCTCGCCTGGGAAGCGCTCCGGCGAAGCAGCCCCCGGGCCTGGTGCCGGCGCCGTGCCGAGGAGCCGCCGCGGTGGCCCGGCAGGGACGGGGCCGTGCCTCGCCTTCCCCTCCCGGGCAGCCCCGTGGGGTTGGACCCCAGCCCCGGGGTCCCCTCCTGGCCCCCTCTGGGGCCACGGGGACTTGCTGTTGTTTTAGGAAGCCGCCTCTTCTTCCTGGGTAAGATGGGGGGGACAAAGAACAAACAAAAAGCTTTCTCTCGTCGGTAAATGGTGAAATGAAGTCGAGGTCCCGTGGTGCTTCCGTCTAGAGGGAGCTCGGGAGGCCTCCCCTCCAACCTCCCGCTCGGAACCAGGGGTCCCGGGACAAACTTTATCTTTTCTTTTCCCGGCTCAAAATTGCGAAGCTTGTAACGAGAAGTGACTTCTGCTTTCACTTTCTTGCACCAGAAGTGGCGTGTGAACTGGAGGCGAAGTTTATTCTGGCCGTTTACTTGGCCACGCAAGGAAAAGTCTGGTTGTCTTCCAGGCCTCACAGCGGCTTAGCAAAGCGTGCTGCTCTTCCCCGGCGCCTTCCATGCAAACCACGCTGAGCGGTGCTCAGGCGCTGGGTGATTGCAGCGTCCTGTTCGTGGTGATGCCTTCTCATGTGGCGAATACAGCTGTGCAGTTGTATTGGGGCCAACAAACGCTCGCAAAGATGAGCCTGCCTTAATTAGCTTCTTGGAGGTTATTCATTAATGTGCAAAAATAACCAAATGTGGGCAACTCGCTCTAGATTTCTTAAAAAAGAACTTGGAAGAGACCATTCACCAGGACGGTGCTCGCAACTGCCTCTGTCTTTCTGTAACTTATTTTTAGACAAAAACCCCACCTTCAGTCTTAAGCTGTTCTTTTCCTGTGCGAGTGCTGAGCAAGCCCGTCCTTCAGCAGCAGCGGGGGTGGGTGACCGCTCCCTACCTGTCCTTGCTGGCTTCTGCTTACCAGGGCTGGGCTTTGCTATGCGTGGTCCAGCATCTAAAAGCAGTGATTTCTGGGGGGCTGCTAAAGAAGATGTGAAAAACAGATGTAACTGGGTATACGAGCAGTGGGGTAGACAGCAATGTCTTAACAGCTAGGTCCTTTAAAAACCAAGAAAGTGCTGGGTGATTCCCAAGCTCTGAGTGACTAGGAAGCTGGGGTAGGAGCAAGCTCTAAAAAGACCTTAACAATGATCTTATTATCGTACGTAATATGATGTGATGCTTACATGAAGGCGAAGAAGTGACAAGCTGGATTTTGTGCTTGTAAAGAGTTTGAATTAGATTTCATCTGTACGAATATGCTTCCTGTAGGCCCCGGAAACAGTGGCTTATAGAGCAGACCCCGATCATTAAGTTCTTGGGATAACCATAGTAAAATAACTCTGGGGATAAGTCATTTTAGTGACGATTTAGGAAGTCCTTACAAAGCACATTCACTTAAGCCCTGACTAGAGCGCTAGCCAGGTAGTAACTTGTTGATAACTCGGAGAACAGCTTTTGCAAGCAATATCAGTTTCAAGCTCCTTAGCATTATGTGAAACGAAGCTCTGTTACCGGAATGGTTTGTTCGTGTTTACTTTTTTCGTTTTCTGAAAATAAATTTCAACCGCTTGCACAAACGAGTGCAGTCATGCTTTGCAGGGCCTTGGCGCTGTGCAACGGCAGTTGGCAGACCCCCTCGTAAGTCGCTGCTGCAGACGAAAGCGGCCAGCCCGGCGCAGTGTGTGATGAGGCCGGGGAAACGAAGCGGGTGTCAGCACTGCTAGCACTGCTCTCTGCAGGCTGTGAGAGGAGAGGCTCGCTGACACTCCCCCTTTTCCCTGCACCTGGAAGCTTGGCTGGTGTGCGGGGAGCTTTGCTCTCTCTCGTGCTTCAGCAGAATCACTTGCTCAGGGGTTTATCGTCTCCAGCGCTTCGGATCTGTGGCGAGAGATGTTTCTGTAATGCTCACAGTAATAGGTGCTCTGCAAACACTTGTGTGCTAGTCTGAAATAAAGCGTGGCACTTGTCAGCCCCAAAAGTAATGCTACAAACACGTGAAAACACAGCAGCTTGCTTGTAACTCCTGGTCGTGACAGCACAAGTCAAACACGCAGACGGGAGCACGTTACTGTGTTCTTGTAGGGTTGTTTGCAAGGCGCTTACGAAGGGTTACTGCACTAAAACGTGCCTCTAGAAACAATCTGCTGCAAGCCTCCTAATCCTGTCTGAGCTTCCCACAAGGGCTGTGCTCTAGCACATATGGCTTTTTCTTCTTTTCCCATTTGCCATGCGTTCTCCTGTGTTGCCGATCATCCAGCTCTCTCCCAGCGATCAGACCGGCCCTCAGCCTCTAATTTAGGCGATTTCTGCCAGTGTCTCCCCGGCCTTCCCTGCGTGCGGCCAAGCAGGCGCGGTGGAGCTGGGCTCTCTGACCCTCGAGCTCTGTCCGGGCCCAGCAGCTGGTGCCGTGCACTGATCCTGCTGAGACCCGGCCGGCTCTCGGAGGGGCTCCCTGCTGCTTTACGGGGGCTGGCTCGCTTGCTGGACAGTAGACAGGAGCGAGGCGTACCGGAGCCTGTTTTCTGAGATTTTGCTGCCTGTTTTTTTTTTTTTATTGCTCCATTTAGGTGCACTTTGCGCTTGCCGTTTCTGCCTGCTTAAAATGTCTGCTCGGTGGGATTGCTCAACACTCGCCAAGCGCTCCTTTTTGCGCGCGGATACGGGGCAGAGCCAGCGCTCAGCACCCAGACGGCCGCGTCCCGTCTCCAGTTCTGCTGCCTCCCTGCGGACAGGCTTCGGCAAGTCACTGCTGGGCCTGCGCCAGCTCCTGTTCGGGCCACATGCTTACGTGCAGTCACTGCCACCCACGGCGCCAGCCCCGCTCGTCTGCATCGCCGGAGCTGAGCTCGGTGCATTTCCGTCCTGCTGCTGCTTTGAGATACGCTTTTCGTTTTTCAAGTGAGGCCTGGACGGGATGCTTCAGCAAGGCAGAAGTAATGCCACTGGGGAGCTTACCTCAGAGTACGGGCGGGCTTTGCCGTAGTTAGCTGCAGGAACAGGTGCATGTGAGGGGGAGTTCAATGCTGTAGCATGGTCTCTCCACCCCAAAAAGGGGTTGTGGTGAGTAGAGGGCGGATGCTGTTTGCATTAAGGGGGAAGGACCACCCATCTCTGATAGCCTGGGAGAAGTGCTTGTGGGGTTGGTTATTAGCCCAGGGGATGAATAGCTGTGTTAGTTGAAGCTGGCTTATTCCCTTCAACCTTCTGTATGTTATAAAGTATGAATGCTTCTAATGGAAACCCGTTCCTTGAAACTAGAGAACTTAGGCAAGGAAGTGGGCTAGGGTAGTAACTTGCTTCGCTTTCTTTATGACACTTTGTTGGCCAGCGTGCTTCCCTCCCCTTGGGACGGATGACACGTGAAGCACCCGCCTGAACAGGTGGAAGAGAAGAAATTGCTTTGTGCAGAGTAGCATGGAGGTGACTCTCAGGTAGCTCCAGCAGTCAGTCACACTGAGCTGTGCTGGGCGTTGGAGGCAATTGGTGAACGCGTGCCTGTGTGGGGAGTCCCGAGGGTCACTCCCAATCCGTGGGGCTGGGGACACCCTGCTGCGGAAGGGGTGGCAGTGAGAAAATCTTTCCTAATGCTTCTAACAGAAAGGCCAAATGTCATTCTTCAGGACTAGGTATGAACATAAGCAGAGAAGCTCGTGGGCAGAGCATCTCATGTTGCGTGTATTAAACGCTCGCCTGAATAGACTTAGGGTTGCTGCTCATAACTTCAGATGACTTCTGTTGATCATTTATTGATAGGCTTTAGGAAACCTGGGTTCCTAGAGTAAAGGAGAACACTTTAAGTACATTAATACGTGAAAATGCTAGAAATAGGGTTTCTTGGCTTCTTTAGTTTGGCCGTGTAGTATGTATAATTGTGCAAAAGGGTTCTTCTACCTTGAATCTGTTGGGGTTTTGTCTCCTGATTACTTAACGTTAATGTAATATTTTATGAAATCTGTGCAACTTCCCAGATTCCTAGAGGAGTAGAGCAGTACAGTCACCCACAGGATGAATCACTGGCAGAGCTGAAAATCTGATCCACGACAGAAGCCCCTCTCCAGCTAACACTGGATACAGGCCGTATGCAGACTTTTCTGCTGAGCTTCCGACTTACTCCTGTGCCCTCAGCAGGAGGTGTTGACACCTGAAATCCTGGAGCTTGGCTGCAGGTTTTGAAACAGACCTCTTGTGCAGCAGCTCTTAAAGCTGGAGATGGGATGTCCTGGAAAGCAGAGCCTCAGGAAAACGGTGCCTGTCCCATTGCTTCCTGTCCTTGTTTTTTTATTTTTATGGTGCCCTCCCTGCATCTGTCTCTCCCCCAGTTCTCTCACACTTCTCTCATGACTCAGTGGTCTGTCCCAAAGAGGGTGGGAGACCGCTGTGCGGCCCAGGCTGAGGCAGCTCTTCCTGCGCAGTGGTGGCTGTCTCGCTGGGGTGGCAGGAAGCAGCGTGTGTTCTGCACACACTCCGCACCTCTGTCGGTTCCTAAATTCTGACCCCAGATCCTCCATTTGCTGGATTGTTTCTTCACCTTTCCCGATTTTTGCCAATTCTAGCCTGCTTTGCCTGCTCGCTCCGACCTTTGGGGCCTCCGTGTTCGCGCTGCTGCTCGGCCCTGCCCTGAGCCGTCTCAATTTGCCCGCAGCGGGGCGGGCGACATCCAGGCTGTCCTCTGGGGTGCAGCGAGTGGCTGTGGAGGCCTTGCTGGTGGGCTCCCACAAGCTCTTTTCAACATCTGGGATGGTGCTACGTCTCGTATTGATCTGCTAGGTACGGAGTGCCTTGCAGGAAGCAAAACTTTCAGCCAGTCCATACACCGTAGTTTCAGTGCTCTTCTTCCCTGGCCTCATCCTTGGGGACGGGCCAGTTGTGCTGGACTATATCTAAACCTTCGTTTTGTTAACTGAAATCCTGATGTTCTCTGGTGTCGAAAATGGGGGTGGGGGAATCTGTTCATCCAGAAGTCATCTCAGCAAAACTCTCGTGGTTTACAGAGAAAGAGGTGGATTTTCTAGCTGCCAGCTCTGCGGAGTTACGGAGGGATCTCACCCCAGCTGGATCCGTCGCTTCCACGCTGTCGCTGGTGGTGGTTAAAAGCAAAATGTGGAGGTTCTCATAGCAAGCATTGCCTTGCCAACATGTGAAAATAATGTATTTGTTCAGGGAAATGTTAGTGTGACATACCAGTATAGACTAACTTGTTTCCATTTGGATCGAAACCATGTCTCTCATAAACTAACACAGAATTCATCTCCTTGCAGTTTTTTTGGTTCTAAAACTTACTGAACTTGCTTGCTTTCAGCACAAATTCTGTACAAATAGGGAAAGTAGGTTTGAGTAAAAAATGTATTGCGTTTTATAAATACATATTGTTTTAAGATAGTCTGAGGAAATTGGTATATATTTTAGCACTATGACTTGTATCTAAGCAAGGGATGTTGATCATAACTAAGTGTTCAGTCTGTCCCGTGTGTCGTCTTGCTAGCTGTGGGTTTTCTGCAGTCTGAAGCCTTGCGTTCATTCTTGAAATATCTTTATTTTTTTAATAAAAGAAAGGACAGTGATTATGATATGTAATTAACACAATTTGATGTATTTCTTCCCTTTATGGTGTGCCTTGATAACTTTGATGCAAGCTACTTCCTCTAGCCGTGGTGGTCATTTTTGGGGTGAAGGTGTTCCCTAATTCAGCAGCGCGTTAGTTTTTGGGGGGTGGTCTTTCCTGGAGGGACTGGTTAGTTTCCCCAGTGGTGGCAGCACGGGGCTGTGCCGTGCCCCAGCTGGCCCCATTCGTGTGGTGAGGCCTGCATAAATGCCCTGTCTCTTGTGGGGCAGCACTGCCTGCCTGGCCTCGTCCTAGGGGAGGCACACGGGTTCTGGTCAGCCGGGTCAAGATACCCTGGTCAGCCTGTGCAGAGGTGGTGGTAAGAACAACCTCCTGTGCTCTTCCTCATGCCTGGCTTCTAAAAGGTGCCAGGGGTTCTCTTGGGCCAGAAAAGAGAAGAGCAACGGCAGGCCCCCCGTCCACGCTCAGAGGAGTGGGGGGCGCTGCTGGAGGCCATGTCCAGTGTCCGTTCCCCTGGGGGAAGCTGTAAGGCGTTCTAATCAGGAAGCTGCCGTGAGTCGAGACAGGAGAGCTGCAAGGGTAGGGCGTCCAGAGGCGTGCGTGTGGGAGAGCGGCGAACAGAAAAGGAGGGATGGGGCAGGAGGCTCATAGGGTCAACGAGGGGTCCGGAGGGGTCCGACCTGTTGCGGCTGCTGCTTTCCAGAGTCGGTGGATGCTTTTGTAGTGTTGCATCTATGGACGAGGGATGGAAACTCCTCCGAGCTTCCTTTTCTCCATGCTGGGGCTGGGAAGAGCTGAAGAGCCCCGTGGCCCCGTTGTTTGGCAGGGGGCTGTGGGCAAGAGGTGGGCGGATTGTGGCGAGGACCTTGGGAGCACCCAAACCTCGGCCGCTCAGCAGGAGCCGTGCCAGCTGTGGCCCAGGCGTGCGACAAGGACAGCGGCCGGCCCCCGTGCGCCATGCCGCGTCCAGCCCACGCTGCACCCACCGGTGCTTCCTCTGCCTCCCCGACCCCGTCCTCCAGCGGGAGGACTCCGAGCCTCCCGTGGGGAGGCGGCGCGGCACCTCGGCTGGGGCTGGGACATTTAAGGAGGCTTCCTGGCGGCCTCGTTTATATAGGAAGATCTGGGAGTTTTCCACTAGGGAAAACACTGCAAGTTTTCAAGGGCTCAGAGTGAAATATAGAAGGCGTCAGTGGCTGTTGCTTTATTTAGAAGCAGGAGGGGAAAGGGAGTGCCTTCCGAGCTTTTCCTTGAGTCTTTAACGCGAGCACCTATTGCGAGACAGCCGATGCAAATAAAGCACTCAACGATTTCTAAATCGCTTTAACATACGTCTCCCCCTAATGCTTGATGGTAAGATACCGTGTGCATTTCTTGTGAGACAGCTGTTACCTTCCAAATTGATTCATCTAGGTGTGTTATCGCCCCCCTCCCCGAATGGTGGACAGAAATAAAGCAAATGTAATCAAGAGTGTGGGGTGAAAGGGACGTCTGTGGAACGTAATTCCCAAATAATCACATTTTAGATAGAACAATATAAATATTCCCAGGCCAAAAAATAGAGGCTAGCCTTCACATTTGATCGGTCTCTAGCGCTGTGTCTTCGTCTTTCAGCTCTACACGACCCCCTTTTTATGAATGGTAGCTTTTGCTCGATTGAGGAGACATCGGTTCTGTGTTCCTGCTTAAAAATCTGCGGGCTAGAGGGTGCTGGCGAGCACTTGAGTAATCTTTCTGACAATGCGGAGAAGAAAGACTTTTCCGAAAGGTGTGGTTTGAGCTTGTTTAAGCCTCCGTTCGAGAACTGCAGTGCACAAAAGCAAGATAATCAGATGACTTCTAATTTGAGCAAAACTGCAGTTGTGTATCAGATCCTAGTGCATGAGCTAGGATGTAAAATGCAGGCTTTAAACAAGATATTGCAGGGTACCTCTTGCTTTTTGTCAAAGGCAGGGTATCTTTTGAAGATAAGTTTAATGGCTTTTCAACAACTTCAGACTTTGTCTTTTTTTTTGTATGAACAGTCTATTTGAATAGATTGCTCCTCATCATAATTAGGTAACTTCTGTTCCAAAGACTCTAGAAATTGAAATTATACTTGTGTTACTTCTCTTCATTTTTAGGAGTTGTCTTTGTAACGTCTTGGCAGCTGAATAAAGGCTTGCCAGCTACATCAGCTCTTATCTGTGGTTGCCATTGCATCTTTTTAACAGCACATTATCTACTAAATATGCTCTTAAGCCATCTTTGCCAATGACAACAGGAGAAGCTATTTCCAGTGTGACCGTGAGGGCTCTGCTTCTAACGGGAATAGGTCCTGTTTAGGGTGGGGGGTGCCCTGTAAGGGAACTAGTCTGCCCTGTTCTGTGCTTGGGAACTGGAGATCGGTGTGACCTGAAACTTTGGGTCGTCCCGTTCGGTGGGAAGAGAAGCACTGCCTTTTACCAGAAGATACACTAAGATCTCAGAAGAAGAAGATATAACTTCTCACGTAACGTGTGTGCTACTCGCAGGAGCTGTCTAGGCTAATTAGTGTTCTAAACCCTGCAGTTCAGTTCCCTAATTGAAGTGCTGGAGGCTCTCACCTGTAGTTGTCGGATCAGCTTCAGCCCACGCTTAAGCACGTGGATTTAGCAGGGATGCAGGAGGTCGACCACCTCACCTCGAAGCTGCAGGCGAAGCACAGTCCCGCGGGCCTTGCGTGGGGAGCTGGGGGCTGGGGGAAAGGGGAGCAGCCCCGCAGGCTTTCACGGCAACGCGGTAAACGTTTCTTGTCCCTGTGTGCAGGGCTGTGTAAAATTCCCTGGGTGATGCTCCCCGTGCAGCCGCGTTGGGGTTTCACATGCCGAAGCTTCGGTGCTGCAGGTTTCGTGGTTCAGGCGTGCTCTTGTCGCCACTTGAGCTGTTCTGCAGAACCCGTATTTTCATACCTCCGTGTCCCTAGAGCTAGTGCAAACTTCTCGGCGTACAGCTTGTTTTAATGGTGCTTCTAGCCAAAGTGAATAAAATATCACTAGGTGTCTTCCTGCCTCAATTTCTGTTCTACTTCAGAGCAGTTAGGATCTCTAAGAGGTTAACTCCCTGTTCCGTACATGGCTTCTGAGTGAAATCTCTCCAAGTCTCACTGTGTGGTCATGCTCCTTTTTCCACAGACAGGTAGAATCCATAAAGTCTGCAGTCTGAATCTGTTTCTTGATGCATGTGTAGAAGGGGGAGAAGTAACCATACTGTGTGTAGTGGGGAGGCAGAACTGGACTGCTCCCAACAGCGAGCAGTTGTCAGCTCCTCCACTTCTGTCTGCCTCGTGTGGTCCGTGGTGTGATGAGAACACACCAAGAGGGGAAGACCTTGGAAACATCGCGGAATAAAACAAATGCACTTGGTGCACTCAGATCCTGCCCTCTCCCTAGCTGTCAGGAGCCAAAGTGTCAAACTGGAAGCAAATGTTAATGCTGCCAGTGCTGACTGCAGGCTGTGCAGACTGGCCTGGGGAGTGAGGAGCAGACTGACCCGGGCTCGAGTTGTTTTTTGTTGTGTGGCTGCCTAGAGAATCGTCTGGCCCTGGAACATCAGCAGGCCAGTAATGCAGAGTTTACGTAGATCACGAGCAAAGGTTTGGCTCTACAAAAGCAGCAAAACCCAGGCTAGACGTGAGTTGTTATCCACATGTGGTGCATGTAGGGGAATTCCTCGTGAGCACTGAGTGCTGGCCATGACTACTTCAGACCGTGATAAATGGGTGGTCTGAAATAGCAGGTAGGAGCTGCTATATATACCCTGCGTGTGTTAAGCCGAGGAGTTGAACTCTGCATGGCAGCAGGTTTGGGCTTGTGGATTTATTAATATATTGAGTATGTGACCACGCACTCAAAATAGTAAGTGCTTTTTTTATGTCCCCTTTATGTCTTCCTCTCTCATAGCCCCCTGGGGATCAGAAGTCAAACAAAAGTAGCTGCTTGTGTGGTTTTGACTTCAGGAGTACCTCTGTTTTTGGGGAGGGGGCAGCTGGAATTTGAATTTATAAGGGATTGGTGCAAAACTTAGTAGTATGTGTGAATCTGTTGTACAGAGGTCCCCCATGGCTGCTGGAAAACCTAAAGGGTCCACAGATCCAAAGGGCTGAAAAATCCCTATTCTACTTTAAAAATAAAAATAAGATTAAAAAAAAAAAAGGGCCATGGTATTTCTGGAACATTTCTTGTTTAGAGGATTTTTAGACGTTAAAACAGTCACATAGCAGAAATGTGTCTTAGCAGTTGTCAATTATACACTTTTTAAAAGGTCTCTAAGAATGGAAATAGCTTTCAGAAGGATTAGTCTTCGTGGGCTTTTCAAAGTCTTCACTGAAATTCAGCAAAAAAACCCACAATCTGTTTCATATTCTGTTGGAAAATCAAGAGGTCAGAAAATCCCTGTACAGTGTTGTGTAACTTTTTGTCGTACACAGTGCAGGGCAGGTGTATTTGCTGATAGATGTGTGTATACTTATATTTTTTTCACTGGGTGTGTGAAATCTGAGTCTTTCCTAGAATATATAACTTTAGAAAGGGTTATTTCTGTGTGTAATACGCTGGTGCAGAGAATGGGAAGGTTACAGCACAGGGTTATTATGTTTCTTGTAACGTGTTTTAATATGGCTTGGGCTCTTAAATGAAAGGCTCTGGGAGAGCCCTTGCAGCTATTGCATCACTTGCTAAAAATAGAAGCTGTACTGCATAAGGCAGCTTGTCTGCAGTGTGGATAGACTCGAGAAATTAGGGTTTCTTGTGAATGATGTTCAGTCATTTTTGCTTCTCGGCTAAGCAGGTTTTTAGTCTTAATTTTGAGGCAAAATGAAGGAAAAGGTTTTCTTATTTTTTGTCCCTGGGGGTGGGCTGGGTTTGGGAGTAGCAGCGTCCACAGTTCTGTCTGCAGCATGAGTCTAAAAATACATTTTTAATCTTACTAAAACTGCAACTTAAAGACACTGATAAATATGTTGTTATATTGTAATTTTCTAGGGAAGGAGAGAAAAGAATTGCTTTGTGCAGCACAAGGTAGTCGTCTGCCACTCTCATCAATCACTTAAAATTTAGGAGTATTTTTTAAATTGCAATTATACAATGCAAACAAAGTATAAAGCTAATCTGAATTCTTATTAAAAAAAATCTAAATCCTTTCTCTTGAAAATAAAAGGTATGTTCTACAGTGATTTTTTTCCTCTCTTATTCTGAAATCTTAGTCAAGCTGTACCAGCAAGGGAGTGTGTTTGTATTCCAGTGGTGTTGCTGAACCAGACAGGTCTGCAGCACAGCATTTTATTTTTAGACTCTAGGTTGCCATTTTTATCCTGTAAAAAATATTCATCAGCGTCTGGGTGACAGGCCATCAGTTTTTATAAATGTGTCAGACCACGTTTTTTCCACCTCTCTCTCCCTCCTTCTCCTTTTATGCCCTGCTGTATACAATCCCTTTTGGGGGGAAAGGGAGAGGGGTGCGGGTTTTAATTCATGCATTGGATTTTTCAATTCACAGATCTTTAGCGTCACCCGATTCATTCATCTTCTGTGCTCGGCTGCTTACGCAGCTTCGCTTATTGTCTGTAATGGGTGAACTGCTGTGGTGTATAGAGCTGGAGGGATGGGAGGGGGAAATGGCTCTGGTGCCCCACTGATTGCATCGCCACGCACCCCCAAAACGCACGGATGTGGCCGTGGCAGCGCTGCCGAGAAATACCCTGAACCTTTATGTGAAGCTATCTATCGGGTATAAAATTACTTCCTGGAGAAGCTATTCAAGATCTCCTTGCCGTAAATTTGTATAGGTCAGATGGCTTCTGAAAATAGAAGCGGGGACACCTCTCGTGGCCTGGGATGAGGAGAAGGGGCTGGTGCGTGCTGGTAGGAGCTTTAAGGAATGAGCTTTTAGGATGATCAGGCAGCGACTCTCAGCAAGCACGAATCTGTAGCACAAATTTCCTCTCGTGGCAGGAGTGCCACGTGCTACAGGTGCTTGCTTGCATTGAAGAACCTCCGCATTGTGGCTGCCCTGTCTGTCCACGGGTGGACTTTCCTATTCCCTGGTCCCCAGCACTGTCACAGCTTGTTAGCGAGTGACTTTTGGCTTCCTTGTGCTGAGGAGGAGCTGTTGCTTGGGGCAGCGGCGTGCAGGACCCAGGTGCTACTGGAGCTGAGGTAGCTCGCGGCCTAGCAGGGCCCTGGGCCGCGCGGTGCGCTAGCTGGGCACGAAGGCCTGGAGCAAATGGCGGGGGCCTCGCGCTTCAAACACTGGAAGAGAGTCTCGCTGGGTGAGACAAGGCAAAATGGTGCAAGTATTCCACCTGTAGCTGAAGGTCTGGCCAGCTCTGGCCTGAGCAGTTTTGGTTTATTGATAACTTTATAAACTTCTGAAGTCTTGGCAGCACTGGTACCCAAGGTGGTTCATTGGGGCACTTGAGTGCTATTCGGGGTAATAGTAGGAGGCACTGGAGTGCTATGCTGGGTAATGATAGGTAGTCACAAATGTAAGAGCAACAAATTGATTAGGATGGATGGTCACTTTCTTTTCACCTTAAAAATGGAGATTCCGTGTGCTTAGACTCCACGTGAGCGCGTGTTGGTTAGCTTTCTTTAGCAGGGGAGGAAGGATTGGATTTTGATCTTATTTGTAGAGGCACTGTAGACTTGAGACCTTCCTACGAAGGATTCTCAGGTCCAATCCATGCACCTTTTGTCTATGCACATATAATATATGGAGCATGTGGAGTGGTTTATGTGGTAACCTCCCTATGTGTGTGTAATTAAAAAGTAGCTTATCAGAGGTATGCTTTATCAATTATATTTCTGCTGTGCAAGATAACGATATGCATTTCTCGGGGTTAAAACTTGTCGTTGCTTCTACACAGATAAGTAGCTGTCCTGATTTGTGATGTTCTTTCCTAAAAATGGAACTTCTTCCCCCTTCTCATTTTATGTGCTAGGGTTTGTAAGCCCTAGGAAAGTGGCCCTGTGGAAAAAGAGAGAGTGGTAGGTGGTATTCCAGCATAAATGAAGTAGCCTATATATTTCAGATTTTTGATCTCCTTTGAAATCAAGTTGTAAATAAGAGGTTAAGAATTTGGGGCTGGACCTAAAATGGCTTACTGTCACGAGGGGTAATGATACCCAGGTCGGATAAATGTTATTGGAGAAAGCAGTGTAAGGAAGAAACACTTCAGTGACCGCATGAAGTGAGCACAGCCGTGGCTGGTGCAGGCTAGCTTGTCCACACGTGAGGCTGCTCCTGTGCAGGAAGGCTGATGAAGAGGATGGTGCAGCTCTGGCTGGTTCATGGTTCTTGAGCTCTCCAGGAGATTCTGTGGGAGATGACTTGGGTCTGGATGGCCTTACCAGCTCAAAGCTGGCACAGCTGTGTTATGTGATTGTTGGCCCCTGAGAGTGTCTGTAGCTCTCTTTCTTCCCAGAAAGCATCTACTCATCTTTCCCAGAGAATGTTTTGTCTTGGGCACAGTGACACACGTAGACTTATGTGCTGCAAGTGGTTCTTATCTTTGGCACAAGGCAGAGTGCAGATGAGGATGATGAAGAAGTGTCTGAGCAGTTCTGCAGCTTGGGGGTTCATTGCAGCTGGATTTTTTTTTGAGGTCTTGCCAATCACCATCTACAGTGTTGCTTTTCTAGTGTGTGCTGTGCTCCCTGGTTTTCCTATTTTTGGTACATTGTTGATGGATTGAAATTTTTTCCAGTTCGCACTTGAAGTGAAGATTTTAATCATGGAGATGGAAAAGGAGCATGATTTTTCTAGTAGATGGAATACCTTTAGATCATTTTGATATTTTAAATGTATTTAATCACTCCTTAAAATTCGTTTTCTATCTGCAAACCTCTAGTCAAAAGACATTCTTATAGACTTCTATCAAAGGGTTGCCTGAATGTCTAACCTTAAAACATTTTTATATGTTGGATTTACTAGTTTAATAAATAAAATGACTTGGAAGTCCACAATGTCAATTTAAAGGGTGGAAGGAGAGCTAAGTGATCAGTGTCACTGTGGTTAGGAGCTGGTAGAGAGAGCACCAAATCTAAAGCTCGCACTTCACTTCCAAAAGGAGAGAAGGAGGGGGGTGCTATTTTCCATGCAGGGTGTAGTTAAGCTGTGTAGCTTTCTGTTGCAGCCTGTATTAGATGCTAAAGGCTAATATTGACTTAAAGAAAAAATACTAGTGTAGTAGATCTTGATAGCTTTTTTTTCCTATGAATCTGTCCAAAGTCTCCAGCTGTAGTCCACCAAATCCTGGAGTTGCTAGCTGGAAACAGAAAGAGTATCCTGGAGAGAGGTATTGCTGTGCTTGGCCTCTTCTTAAATTCTCTCCTCAGCGCTACCAGAGACCACGTCTTGGGTGCGTTGGATCTCTCTTCTGAGGTGGAAGGTCTGTTCTTGGGATACAGCTCTTCCTCTGAGGGGCTCATCTGCTGGTTTCCCCTCACTTTCAGTGTACCCAGTTGGATATGTGCAAACGGAGGGAACAGGTGAATAATAACTGGGTGTTTTTATTAAGTTAGCTGTGTTTTTTTTCTAGTGACCTGATGCTTCATGATGTGCCGTGACTGTACTGAATGATGCATTAGGCTTGAAAATGTACTCAAACCTTCATTTAAAGGGTTCTTCGAGACCATGTTTTGTATAATTCTGAATAGTTCAGGACCTAATTATGAGGCTATGAAATGTCAACCAATGTTTTAAAGCAATAGAGAGAAGGTTTTCTTTAGCCAATGCATTATGAGATCTCTTATGAGGTACAGCAAAGAATTATGGCTTTTAACACCTCCCATGTGATCTTAAAAACCTGTTAGATGGCTTCATTGCTTCATTCATGCCCCAAATTTGTTTGGAGGCTGATGAATTCACTGCAAATATGGAGATGCTTGTGTAAGATGACTGAAGTTATTGCCAGCACAAATGATGGTCGTCTGACATTTTGGATTGCTCTGCTGCCTGCAGAACACCTCGGAAAACGTAGCATCGCCCCAGCCCCGAGCAGCGTGCTTTCACCACTTAGTGGGGGGGGGCTCTTATGTCTAGCTGCGATTTGTAGACCAGCTCTAATTCACTGAAACCTTTTAGTTGCACACTTATCCATGAAGTGACACCTCTGTCAGTGGCTACCCAAGTAGCTTTACATTGTCTACTGCAGACCGAGCTCAGCACTGAAAAGCTGTCCTCCACCTCGTGCCCTGTGTTGATGTACTCTGGTTAAATGAGGAGAGTATACTTGCTGCACCTGTAGCCTAAGAGCTACTCTCCCCTTCCTTTAGAGGCTCTTAAGGATGGACAGGTTTGGTGTTTTTTTCATGTTTTTGAGAGGGAGTCTGGGAAATACTCGTGCTATCTTGCTTTGGCTCAAATGCAGAACTGATCGCCTGTATCATGGGGTCATGGGCTATTTGATGGATGCGGAAGCCCAGGAGGATAAAGGGAACTTCTGTCTTCCTGTCTTGTGCATACAAAAGCACTCACCAGCATCCTGTTACAAATGTAAGAACTTTGCTACTTTCAAGGTTTTTATTTGGGAAAATATGCAGAAGCAAGGAAGTTCAGATTATGCTGTTTGTAAGGGGAGAAGGGAGTGTCCCTGTTGATCCAAGCCCTTCCTGATTCAAATCTTGTCCATGCAGTCAAGCTCCTGAAATCGACCTCAGTTCTGTTAGGACCACCGTGCATTCATCTCCTGTATCTAGCTGCAGCCAGCCTCTGTCATGTTAAAAGATGAACAGAGATGCTGGAAGTCAAATTGTGCATTTAGATGGGGAGGGGAAGAAAGAATTTTTCTACTACCTTCTGACAACCTGGGGGAGTCTTAGAAGCATGGGATTAATGCAGTGTTTCAAAAACAATCAAACAGCAGTCAGTTTTGTTTTGTTTTCCATTTTCCCTCCAGTCCATTGAATTGGATACTAATGAACACACCAATTCCTATTGCAAGTTTTTCTTCTGTTTGCAGAGTTACGTCTGTCTTGCTCTGCATTGCTGTCTTGTATCTCGAAGCTCCTTCAGCAGTTCAGCTTCTTTGCCTTGTGGTCTCCAAAGTCAGATAGGGAATTTTTCTCCTTTGAGACATCCTCATTTCCAGGAGTGCTTGTGACCACCTTGCATTTTCTTCCCAATGTTAATCTGAGCTTTTCCTTTTCTGGTGAGCTCATGAAGAGCAAACAAAACCCTTTTAAACTCATCTCCCAAAATAGGCAGCTCTTAATCATCTTAGCAGCCCTTTTTCGCAACTGTTCCCATTTAAATTACTTAAAATGTATTATTGCTTTCTATTACGACGGGAAACACCTCGGTGGATGCAATAAGGTTATATAAGTTGTCTTTATAGCTGCATCAGAATGGCAGTTTATAGTCCATTTTATATGCAACCACTGCACCCCAGGTACCTTTCTTCCATTGCCTCCAATTGTCACCTCAACTCCAAGCAAAGTTAGTCTCAAGAGCACGACTTGACATCTGGTGCTGCCATGTCACTGGGTAGTATCTGGTAATATTGTGTCTTTATTACCATGGTCTATAAAATCCTCTCACTCTGTGTGGTGGGATGCTGCGATCCTTCTCAGGAGTTAGGTTGTCTGGGAACTCCATAAAGCATTCCCTTCTTTGTGCAGGGGTCACCGATACCAGTACTGAACAGGGTCTGTGCTGAGATCAGTCTGTAAGGAGTGTAGCTAGTAATTTGTTCCTGTCCTGGTAAATTCCCCCCCTTTTTTTTTTTTGGGTATGAGCAGTTGTAGACTCCTCCCCAGCTAGTTCCTGACGATATTTTAAGATTCTACATTTGGTCCCAGTCACCTTCACACTAGTAGTTTCCTATGGTCATAATATAAAATGATCTTCTCTTGCCTCATGGGTCTGGAGCATTATTCTTGTCTAAGCTAATCACGCTTTAAAAAAAGAAAAAAAGTTTGGCACAGATTGCCTTTTGATTAAAAATGGATCACGTGTTGCATTTGATCCCATCTCTGCTTTTTTCTATGCTCCCGATTATTCAGAAAACTTGTGTAGCTTTGAGTTCCAACGAATACAGCCGTAGCTTGCCAACATCGTGTTATCCTAGTGTATTCTCAGGTGTTGGGTTTTGTTTGTTGCCGTGTCACCAGCTCAGACTTATTTTTCTGCCTGTTACAAATATATAGTGAAAAGAAGAAAACCAAACTTCTTCCAGTGACTTCTCGTATGGAGCCTCCTCCTAGTCTTGCAGGCTTCAAACCTGGAGGCTCTTCCACTGGCTTCTTTGCTCCTTCTCAGAAAAGCAATTTATCTATGCATATTTCCGAGCAAGCACGCTAAAAGCCTTCAGATGGTGCCAGTCCTGAGCTATCTGATCTTTAAAACTTACTGTTTGTGCTCTCCTAGAGGCAGGAAGAATCACCAAGGGTGATGAGAACGACCTCCGTGCATGTGCCTTCTCGGAGTGGCCATGCTCAGTGTGACAGTGAACGTCCGTCACGTATTTCACAACGAAAACCACATGAGAACTTGTTTTTTGCCCGATATTGGTGACCTGCAGCAACTCTTGAGGTAGTCTTACTGAGCAGAAGGCAGCTGGAGGCTTCGCATGTGCTAAACTCGACTTGAACAGACCTGGGCAGGTAACGTGGCCGGCCTCCTCGCTGCCGCAGAAGTGAAGTTTGAGGCTTTCCGGCCCGCCTGATGTTTCCTAGGTCACGAGCCTGGAGAGCAGCATAGCTCTGAGCTTTGCGCGGGGTGCTGCCAGAGCTGCTGTGCACGGGGGAGAGGAGGAGGAGGAGAAGAAAGTTCTGCCCCCCCAGACCCCGCGGCCGTCGCACAGCCCCCGGGGCCAGCCGGGAGAAGAGACCTTACGGCAAAGGTTGGAGTTTAGTGTGGGTGAAAGGAATCCCTGGGGCCCCGGGAGATGTAGCACAGAAGGAATGAGAACCGGTAGCACGTAAACGTTCCCCGCGGCTTTCGTGAACCGTTCTGCACGGCTTGCTTGCTGGGCTTTCTAGATTGCTTCTAGCTCTCAAGTCTAAAGAAATCTTAGGAGTGTGCTGCCCCAAAACCTTTCTTGCTGTAGTTCTGGATGAAATGGGAACTTGTCAGTGCTGCGATATTTGTAGAATATTTTTCTACCCACAATCCTAGCTCCTAGACACAAGCTGTTACCAAGTAAGTGTTTGGTTCTGGGAATTGAACCTCTTTCTGTAGCCTGTCTTTTCAGAGCCTGACCATTAGGCGTTAGCTCCTTTGTGCAGGAAAAAAAACCCTTTACACGAAAAAAATACACAGAAATTCTGTGATTTCAGATGAGATGCAGATGGTCTTTCTGATGAGGCTTCCTATTTCAGCAAATGAAACCAGGAGCAGAAGTGAAGTTAGTGTTATTTTTGCCCCCAGTTTTCTGTTTTTATTTCATAAAAATGCAGGGAGTTACTGCCGTCTTATTAACTTGCAGCCGGCATGCTTATCTTCTTTGTTCTTTGTTAAATATGAGCTGGCATGTGTTAGACTGCGTTAGTGTTCACTCTTTGGGACTTCAGTGGTTTCTAAATTTGGCATTGCTAAGCCGGTGCCCTGTTTGCTTGAATCAATTGGGGCTGCTATTTTTAGCAACAAAAGGGAATTGAAATAGCAATTTTCTTTCCATGTAATAGATCCCCAGGAGGAATACTGATGCAAGCTCTCTGTCATTCCATATTCTCCCCTTCCCCAAAAGCACTCAGACGAAAGGCAGCTGTCACGGTTTGCGGCTGTATTAATCTTTAATCAATCGAGTGTTTTCTGCATTCAGGTGTTCAGGGAAAAAAGGGTCACGACGAGGATCTGCCTAGAATAACTAAGCACTCGTGCATGGGCTGTGCAGTCAGGACTCGGTGGGTAACGGCAGGGAATAGACAGAGCAGCTAAAAATAGCGTTTGCTTCCAGTGTTTCTCCAGTCTATTTTTGATGCTTGATTTTGATAAGGTTGATTGGGCTCTTACTAAAAATAGCTGTTCCTAGCAAGCTGAGGACAAAAAGTAGAATATTTTTAACCAGCGCAGACTAAAGTACTTTTGTTGGCTGGAGATAATCTAGAAGCTCGGTATTGGTCAATTGCCAGTGATTTATATAAATCTGTAATAGATGAAGCGCTGCTTGATGCCAAGCAGGGATAGTCTCTTCTCCCCTTGCCAGCTTTTGTTTTCCCCAGGAGCTGTCATATTCTTAATATAGCCTCCGTGTTTCGTAGCAGAAGAATCTCGACTCTTTAGTTATTTATGCATTGTACTTTAAACCTCTGCTAAGGTTAGCTGTGCTGGGAAGTTTCTCTGAACTGTATTGCTTTAAAAAGCCACGTTAGCTTCCTAGCTTATTCCTTTTGCTGCTATCTGCTGCAGCTGGGGATTGTGCAGTGATGTGACAACCTCGCTGCTATCTCCAGCCTGTCTTGCAGGACTGGGGCTGCTCTTCTGTAGAAGATGTAGCTGGGAGAATTACTCTGCAGTGGCCATTTTGACAACAAATTTGAATACCTCTCAGTGGGTTGGAGCTGTAGCTGAGCTGCCCTCCTTGAGATTGGGTTGTTAGCTTGATTTTTTTTTTTTTAATTTTTTGGCAGGAAGAAAACAGCTGTTCCCAGATTGCAGGACCCACATCTTTCTAGGGGGAATAATGCTGTTAGTAGCTTGAGTCCTCCTTCTAGGCAATGCTGTGCATGAGTGCATCTGCAGTACTTTGAAGGATCACCTAAAAACTTACTTCTCTTAATGAGAACAGGAAAATGGCCAAACTTAAATGAATTTGTAGTTCTAGGAAGCCAGTAGAGAGCACACATAATAGCTGTTAGCTTCATTGTGCAAGGAGTATGCCTGGATACAAGTATTCCATGTTTTTTCTCCATTAGGCAACTCAAAAAGCTTATTTTGCTGTAGAAAACGTGTTTGTATCTGAAGGCAGGCTTGATCTCTTTAAGCTTTGTCTCCACTGTAGTCTAACCTTGAATTGGGGAGTCACGAATCTCTAATCTTGTTTCTGCGTGAGTGCTCTGCAGAGCTGCAGTCGGATTCTCTGCGCTTGCCGTTGCTCGCTCTCCCCGTATCAACACTGCTCCTTGCTCCTGTCGTGAGACAAGATGATTTCTGCATGCCTGCCTCATGCTTTACTGCACCGTTCTGTGCTTTTGTTTTAAGATGTCCTGGCTGGATAAGAAGCAGATAAAAACGTTCGTTCAAGGCCTCGAATATTCACTCCAATTGGTAACCAGACTGCCATGGTCTCCCAGGTGCTGCTTTTGCTCCTCTGCACGATGGAGTCACCCTTTTAAGAGCAGACAATGGCTATCCAGTAAACCTCTCACGAGGTGGTGGATGTTCTCTAGGTCACCTCTTCCTTGGGAAGGCAGCGGCTGCTGCTTGTTGCAAGCAGACAGAACGTGAGCACAGGTCATGCCCTGCGCTGCTGGTGGGGGGGGCCTCGTCCTGCGCACATTTAGCCATGGGGTTTCTGAAAGATGCGGGTGCTACTGGAAGCATTCACTTATTCACCCCTTTGTAGCCCATCTGGAAAAAAAAAATACTTTTTTATAGTCCCTGAAGCCATGTACCACTGGGCATATTGGTCTTCTGAACTGAAGTCACTGCCTGTGTATGCAGCGTGTTTTGTAGGCCTGGTCTGTGGCCCTCAACAGCAGGAGAGCTCTTCCCTTTTAGCGCAGAGCAGGCGCTAAACTGACCACTGAGCCCAGTGATCTTTGCTCCTTGTTTGTCAGGGGTTACCTTGGGTTTGCTACCAGATCGGAGGTGATGCAAGTGCTTGTGAACTGCATCATGGCTGTTGTATGTGCCAAAAGCTGTGAAACACGAGGAGGCAAAGCGGCTAGATGGCACTAAGGCTTAGAGAGTTGTGTCCATTGATAACTAGCCCAGTAGTGGAGGTTGTGATGGATTCCTGTGTATCTTTATCTTAAATTTAAGAGATCACTGGAAGAGGTCAAAGATGTTCGAGTAAACTCAAGGTGGAAGTTGTGATCTTTTTACCGTACAGGAAGCAAAATTCTGGCACAGTCTTCAGGGCAAAGATGCTATACTGTCCTAAAGTGGAGATGGATTTATACAAGCAATTTCGTGATGTGGTGGGGATCTAAATGTAACTAAAAACATAGACTGGTGATATGAGTTCTTGTGCAGTTGATTCGTTAGTATGTATTTAATGGTAATTGAAAGGTCTGGAGACTTTCTGTGCTGTATTTGCTGCAGTGTACTTAATCCTGTATTTTAGGACTTTGATTAGTTGCTTGTAAAATTCTGCAGTAAATACCCTGAGGTTTTAGAGAATAAATTCTGCCCTTTCTCCTCTGCCTTCTGATGGTGTGCTGAACATGGCAAGCAGTGCTCCAAGCCCCATCGATACCTCGTGGGGAACCCAAGTGCACATCTTGCTCACATGGCTGAAACTGATTAAATCATGGGAGTTCAAGTTAGAAAGGTTTTCTCCTCCTCCCAAGCCTGGTGGTTTGACTGGACCATTGCACTTTGTACCGTAGCATGCATTGGGAAACTTCCCGCTGTTGCACAGACCTGAGGTCTGTGATCCTGACCTTTTCTATACTCTTCCTGTGGCATTTCCTGTGGTCAGAGATCACAGGTCATAAATTTGTTGGGTGTTCTTTCTTGAGTGGTGTGGATACAGGGGAGTGAATAATTGTTCGTTCACTCTTATGTGGATAACAACTATTAAATGAATAGTTTTTGATTGCAAGGGCAAGGAGCTGGAGTCAATAACTTAAGTCATCTTTTAGTTATTAGTCCTGATGGAATAAGAGGCTTGATGTCAATACGACACAAGTGGAAATACACCTGCCATGTTCATTGTACACATTCATTTTAAGTTCACGTTCCAGCGAGACCAGCCATGTCTTTGCATGTGTTTCCTACTGATGCTCTGGCTGCCACCGAAGCTGACAGCATAAAATACAAAGCTGTTGAATACTAGACAAAATCTGTTCGTTGCTTTTCTGTGCGATGCTTGCATGTGTTGTTTTCCCTGTCCCCCAGTTTTGCAGAAGGTGACAGTAAATGCTGCTTGAATGATGGTTCTGCAGATCCACGATGCTTCGAGTGCCAGAGGCTGTGGCATCAGGAGGATGAGAGTAGGGGCTGAGGCTCAGTGAATCCTAGAGACAGGAAACATCCGGATTGTCTGGTGCCTCTGTCTTAAACGGGCCTGACTCTAGAATCTGCACTGTTATTACTTAATTGTGTGTTTAAAATTAGTTGTTGCTGGACACTGCATATTTCTTAATAATATCGAATTTCAGGGGTTGGGAGAAGATATTTTGGTATTCTAGAGAAATTTTTAGCTTGTAGTGATGATTGGTACAGGCTTTTTTAACGAAGCACAGGAAAAGTTTTCCTCAGCTAGAATCTGGCATACAAACAGATCTCTTTTTTTTTTTTTTGCCTTATTAGAAAATCCGACTTGCTACACCTTACGTATGGCATAACCTCTGGTGGGGGGAGCAGATGGCACCCCGTATGGCTTTCTCTGGGGACCTAGGTACTACGTTGTAAGTTCCTTTCTATCTGCTTACACCATAGAAAGGCTATATTCAAAGCCTTGATGGACTTAAGTGACTTATAAGTCACCACAGTGTGCGATGTACGCTAGTGGCTATCATGAATAGCGATTCCAAGTGTTTTACCAGCTTTCCCACCTCTCGCCTACCGTTCTGAACAATGTAGGGTCAGTTGGAAGGGGTGCGCAAAGTAAGACTGTTCATGCACAGCAAAAGTGAAAGCGGTGACTGGAGGATAAAACCCGGGCACACGCCTGTAACCCGTTGTAATGACTATGTCAGTCTTAATCAATTTAGAAAGTGTCATTGTATAGAAGAGCAAGAGTTTCCCCTTTCAGTGCGTTGTGCGGGGGACGGGTTGTGCAGGCTCTGACGTGGAACAGGTCTTTGTGCGAGTGTTTCAGAACTGAGAAAGATTTTGTAGTTCTGTACATGTTGACTCCATATTTACATGTGTGGTAGTCAGAAAAGTGTGTTGTGGCCTGGGAATCTGTTTGACATGCAGTCTAATTATTTTGTAAAACAGCTTGTGTCCAGAGTTACTGGACTCTGGCTAGTGATACCTTCCAGTGGTAGAATGTCCAGCCCAACACAAGCCAATATGCTGGTGTATTGAGTGATGACGTTCTCTGTTTTCAGAGTGTTTTATGTTACTTGATGCCTTCCCTCATTTTCCCTTATTTCCTTTCCAGTCCCAAAAGTCGGGGGAAGATGGGTGTTGACTCCTTTGCCTAAAATCAGCCAGTGCTTTGGTCCCAGCTTCCATTCAGACAAACTTTAATTCAGTCGGCTCCTACACAAGCTTCCTGGGCATTCTTCTCGCTTCCCCTTGGGAGACAACAGATGGCTGAAGTGGGAAGCTCCTGCAGCTAGTCTGACTACTGAGTAAATGTGTATAGTCACACTTAGGAGCTGGTGCAGCTTTCTTGCACAGACAATAACTTATTCCTACCCCGCTTGCTTTGCCTTCTTTAAGCTCTGCCAACTGCAGTCAGTTTGTAACTTCTTTGTTGGAAGGCAGTCTGGAGGAGAAACAAAATTTAAAAGCTTACTCCACACTCGGAGTTAAGCTAGCTTCAACACATCTGGGCGATGATTGAAATTTAGTTAAACTGGTGCAGTTCTGCACGTAGCCAGCGCGGTTGAAACTGCAACGCTTGGTTTCAGAATGGCAGCTAGAGATTTATGTCATCAATGTGAAAACTAGGTGTCTTGCTAATGCACAAAACCTCTTCTTATTGCCCTCTCCATCCCCATAGCATTCACACTTTAGGTAGTCCAAAATGTGGAGGAATGTGAGATAGTTGAACCTTGGCTTCTGTGACGTTTGTCCAGTTTGGTTGCCTTCACCCCTCCTGTTTCCTTGCTTTCGGAACATCAGGTGTAAGCGTTGCTCTCTGCTCCGCAAAGTACCTCTTCGGGCAGCCTTCCTGACCCAACACGCTGCTCGGTAGGGTCCTGTAAATGGGGAGTTACTGCAGCTTGCTGGCTGGACTGGGCCCTCCTGGCCAGCAGCAGGAGGTCTGTTTGTCCACGCTTGCCGTCACAGTCCTCCAGTGCTGACCTCGACGCCAGCATAGCCCCTGATGGGAAAATCATTCGCTTAGGCTGGGTGAGAGCTGATCTAGGCTGCTTCCCTTGCCTTAGGAAGGGAAGCATGGCTTGAAGCGTTCTCTAGGTTATGGTACATTGGAAAGCAGTCCTCGCACTGTGTTTTCCCTTCAAGATGGTGCAGGAGCATGGAGCAAGAGACTGTTATCCCTCAAAGAGAAGCCACCGATAAAATGGTGTTAGTGCCGCCTTGTGAGATGAGGGTTTTCCTAAGGAAAAACTAGCTGTGGACTTTGCTGTAATGTGTATGCCTTTACCTGCAGCAGAAGCAAAATTATGTGTATCAGCTAGGTGTGCCTTAATGTAGGCCATGGCCCAGGAGTTTTTTCTTCCTGGTGGGATTTTATAATGTTTTTCATCATTTACCTATATCATACTAATTTTCAAAACAGAACTTTAGAAGTGTAGGCTACTGTAATCTCTAGACTATAGGTCCTTTCAGTATGAGCTAGGGCCTAAAAAGGGAGAAAATATCCTAAATGTCCTGTTACTTGTAGGTCAGTTTGAAAACCCTGATCTCCAGCTCAAGTCTTATGCTCCAGCCAATTCTACTACAATTTACTTAAGCAATGGATTGAATAACTGGGGCAAATATCTGAGATTGAAATGGTATTTGCACTCTACTAAGCCTTTGAAGTGCTACAGATGCTTTTCTAAGTCCCTGTCTTACAGGGCATGCTTTCTCACTTTCTCAGCCTCAGTTGCTAGAGGCTGACCAACTAGTGATGTCAGAAAACAAAACGCTATTTAAAAATGCTGAGCTTGTTATCTGGGAGCAAAACTTTTAAGTCCATGAGTTCTGCGTTGGAAGGATGAGAAACTGTCAACAAGTGCTAGGTGGAGGGGCTGCCCTTTAGATGCCTCACTAATGGGAACGAGGAAGCAACCCGTTTCCGAAAGTCACTGAAGCTGAATGTCTTTCACATTGGGTCAACTTGAATTATGTCCAATTATTGTTGTAAGACCAGCAGGGAGTGGTGCTGCTGCAGGTTTTCTCTATGTTCTTGTTTATTTCGTTATTTTGTTTATGCATTTTCACAGTTGATTATTGCTTCATGTGAAACCTAAGGTCAGCAATCCTGAAATTGAAGCCCGGCAGTCCTTGAGCTAAGGAGAAGGCACCATCCTGCAGGGCTGTGCTGCCTTCTGGATCAGTGGGTATCAATACTGACACAAGCCTGGCTGCGGGCAAGCAGGTGCCTTGAATGTATTCTTGATGTTTTCTCCAAGGTCTACCTCTTCCCGTTGTTTGGACCATTGCTGGGACCTTTCTAAATGTGTATTTGTTTCTACAAAAAGATTTTACTTGCACTCGCCTAATTATAGTGGGATAGGAAGTGGCAAAGCAGTGTGAGACGCACGTAGGGCTTTCTCAGTGCAATTAGTGGGGGCTGACAAGGCAACAGCTACAACTCCGATAGCTGCAGCAGTCTGTGCCTGCAGAATGTGCCTGTGTGGGCATCTTTGCCGTATCGGAGCTACGGCATCTTGCGACTAAACTTGGAAACCAGGGAAGGGATAAATGTAGGTATGTATACGTTCACGTGTGGTTAGTACTCAGGCCGATGAGGGGCACCTGCATCGAGTCACCTGCAGACACGTCTGTTTTTCTGAATCATTGAACAAGCCCCGTTATTTGAGGCATGCCTAGGTTCAGGGGTAAGCAGAGGAGATGAAACAAGCTGTTCTGATCTGTCTGGGGACAAGCAGGAAAACCCAGCGTGTTCTGTGGCCACTGGAAGAGTGAGAGCAGAGGTGGATAAATGGGTGGAAAGCTACACGGGTAAGGACACTGAGGTGTGGAAATCGGAGTTGATGAGAAGGAGTTGAGAGAGAGGGAAAAAGTGCTGAATGTGCTTGTTTAAATGGTGGTTGGAGGAGCAGGTTCTGGGTGGAGGAATTGCTGTTTAGTGAGTACACTGAGATGATCAGCTACTGGTGTGGTGAGAGCCCCGGAATAATCTGTCAAACTAATGGCATGTTGAGTCACTCAGTGATTCTCAGCGTGTGGTAAGGAATCCTAGAAAGACGTGAGGCTTGACACAGATCCCAGTCCACCCACAAGTGGAAAAGTTTGAACTCTGGATGCCCAGCTTGCGACTGGCTGCATCAGTTAGGCACACTTACTGGTGGTAGGCACGATGGTCGCAGGGGTCTGAAAACTACTGGGGAGTCATTGAGCAGATGCCTTCTGCTTTGAGACGTGTCATAAAATGTTTGTTTTATTGAATTCTCACAGGCTTTAAGAAGCGTTTTATTTTACTATATACTTAAAACTAAGTTTAGAGCAGATTTAGTAGTCATAACTGAGCTTTTTCAGTTAAGTGACTTTCTAGAAATCTGTCAAGCCACAAAGCTTCTGAAGAAGCGTATCAGGACAGAAACCTGGCATGAGAAGAGGTGCTGAGCATGATTCTGGAAACAACTATTAGGTTCCTAACTCTCTCTTCCTCTGCTTTCATATATATGGAAAGGCTAGTGTGAGCTCCCTGAGAGCTTTAGTGAAATTTTAAATTGCCCACCTATTCCAGAGACCCATGTGTCTCTTGGCTGGAATGAGTACTTGAATAGCCTACTAATGAACACCCATTTTAGTTATGTCTGTGAAGCAACTAATGGATATCCATCTTTCTTTCCTAGTGGTCACAGGAGCTACTGATGGGATTGGGAAAGCCTATGCAAAAGAGGTAAGGATTCCTATCATTTGGAGCGGCGTTCTTGATCCTGGGCAAGGTATCAAGCAGCGGCCTTATTCCTTTACCTTAACATATATACGTGGTGAGATTGAGGTCTCTTGTATCGTCTCCCTCAGGTGACCAGCCAAAAGTCGGATCCTTTTTTGTTCCTTTCCATTATTTTTGACTTCTGTCTTCAGCCCTAACCTTGTCCTTCAGTTTTTACTGTTAGGTTTTTAAGTTACTATAATTTTAACTTTCCCAACCCTTGGGATTTCCTTCTAGTATTTCTAGGCATTGACTAAACAGCATCTCAATCTGCCTGCAGTATGTTCCAATTATTCCCTATAGTTTATGAAGTCTCTGAAGCCTGGGTTTTACTTCTCTCCCTTTTACTGTAGTTTTGCTCTTGATGGATATGTGGGCTCCAAATATGGTACTGGCACGTATTGCTTAAGACAGAAAGTCCCTGTTAGTATGGGGCAATTTAGCCTATAAGCCCAGAAGAACATCATGACAAATAGTGCTGACTACAACAATTCATAGCAAAAATAACTTTCAGCCCCAGCATTGGTATCAAAGTGAGCCTGTCTGTACTCATTTTTTTTATGAGGGTGAGGAGATGAGCTGTGAGAGGTTCTCTTCTGGATTTTTTTTTTTGTTGTTCTGCAGCGCTCACAGGGGAAGTACCATTCCTCTTTAAGGGTAGTCCTCACCCTTCAGATTTCCCTTCCATCCCTGTGTGCCCTGCCACATGCACACCCTTCCCCTAGGTTCCTTTCTGCTTTGCAGATTGTAGCACCTTGCCCTACTAGGTCAAGATGGGGATAGTTGGCTGCAAAGGGAATTAAGTCTGATGTCAAGAGCACCTGATTCTTGTGCAGAGCTGACTGCTCATACATGCCAAATTATCGCAGTTACATGGCACTGTAACAAATTATGCAACACTTAAATAACTGCCTTGACTGAGTGGAAGCAGGTCATTGTGCCCAGGGCTTAGAACTATGGGGAGGAAGTCCTCCGATGTGGGAGATGGCCCCCTGAGCATCACAGGAGATTCATGTGGGGCCTTATATGTTAGGTTATCAGGCGACTGAAACTGCAGCTTTGTTTTAGGTTCTGCTGGTGTCTCTGAGATGTAGGCTGCCTTCAAACACAAATATGTGCTGCTTGCAGACCCTTGTGTATGTACTCCTAGCAGGAAAGCTGTTCGCAAGTATGAGGTCTTGTTGGGAAACACTGACTGCTTCAGCTGCTTTGCTGTAGTTGCTGTGGGCACAGAGCACCCCAAAGGGTACAAGTAGTCATTCTGGGGCTGTACAATAAAACACATTTCACCCGTTGGTAGTTTAGGTGGATGAAGAATCCTTGATGAAGTCGAGTGGATGCAGGTGAAATACGAAATACCTGAAAAGACTTCTCAATCTTTCAATTAACTCCAGGGATGTCTTCATAAGACTGCCAGCAGAGGCTTGACTTTCTACTAGGAATTCCCTTCAGGTTACTATAAATGCCACTGGCATACAGCTGCTTGGGCATTCACAGCTGTGAATAGAATCATGCAGATTACTTCTTCTTGGAGGAGTTTAAGTGAGAAATACAACCGTGGTGAGAGTCTTCTCTTCAAAGGTTTGATGTTGTCACCAATTATCAGTGGAAGAACGTTACAAGATTGTGTGGATTCATTGGTTTATACTCTGCTCTGGTTATTTCTTTTCCAAGCAATAACCTGTTCCTATAGTTTTCACTCTTACAGTATTTAAACCTTTAGTCCTTGCTCAGCACCAATATCCTTTTCATTGCTTGACCATCCCTTTATGAAAGGTAGTGGCCTGGTAAATGTAAATGTTCTTCTCTGCCCAGGTAATTCTTGCTCAGTCAAGGTTCCAAAGCAGTGCATGTTCTTTTTTTTTTATTTTTTTAAAAAAGATATACTCAGGAGTTGCTGTTTATTGCCCCTTTATTGCTGTACTCCTGATTAAATTTCTGCTGTTTGCTTTTGCTAATCTTAGATGTGTTTGTATGCTCATGATAAGCTAGCAGTTGTGATCAAGTTGAGTACACTGCGATGCACATCTACATCTCCTTAGTACTGCTTTTTGTAGATCCTCTTGCTATGCATGCTCTAACAAGAGCTTTAACTCTGCTTTGGAGGGCTGTCAATCACAATCCTTTATATTTTGGAGAGAAAGGGTTTTAACGGCAGCTATATTTTGCTATCGAAGTAGAAAATGTGGTAGTTACTAACATCGGGTTTATGGAAATTAGACACCTACATCCACCAACTCAATTTAGAATGGTGACTTTTGCTTGCTTCAATTAATCCTTAAGCTACAGGAGCATCTTCCCATTGTACGCTACTCTGGATTAGTTTTTGTGATTAGTTTGTCCTCTTGTTCAGGCTTTTTGTGATTCCAGGGCCATCAGTTGAAGATCCGAGTATAATGGCAGGTTATCTACAAAGCACCTGGGTCTTCCTCATTCCTTATGTAAAAAATGTGATTAGTTACTGGAATCTCAGAGGATCTCTTGCTCTTTGGACTGGTGTGTTTTGTTTCAATTCGCTCTGCCTCTGCCAGTGAATATTTGGAGGGACTCAGCAGGAACCAATCAAGTTGCATCAGGCTGCAGGTGAACTTGCCAGCGAGCACCCTATCTTTTTTCCAAGATTGATCAGTTTTCTTAGGTGCTATTCATTCCTAGTTACAGACTCTTTCCATGGTCATTTTATCTGCTCCGTACTTAAATAATTCCTCTTGCAATTTGGTTTCCATTTCCAGACTTAGGATTAGCTTCTCAGTGCATCCCTTCAGTGTCAACGTGGCAGCGATTTCTCTCAAGCTTGCTCTTGTGGTGAAAGTTCTCAAACTTGCTGAGACTCTGCTAATGAGTTGCAATTGCGTGGCTTTACTTGATCTGTTTTTGTGTCGTGCACAGTTAAGGTACCTGGTTAAGTAACCTGTGAACCCAGAGTTTATGACTGCTGAAAGAAAGCAAATGGCATGGCAGCAGTCTAGAGCTGACTTTAAAAAGAAAAATGGTTTCAGTAAACTATGTGCCTATAACAGGATATATTGTTTTTACTTTTTACTGGAACGGGCAGTTATAATAGAAAGATTAGTATTTTCCATGCTGGTTCAGATATGTAGCTGTCTTTCTGCAGAGTCTGTTAAATTGAGTTGTTAGATCCTATTACAAACATGCAGAGGTAGGTCTGATTTGATGACCGGGATATATCCTGGCCACAGCTTAATTTACACGTGTGGGTTCCCTAAAAGAACTGTGTGAGTAAATTGACCTTTATATCTATGATTAGCACAAAGTAAGAGTGGAACCGGAATCCTTCTTAAATCAATTGATAAAGGAAACAAGTATCAAGTGCTGGGATAATTTTGCCACACAGATGTTCAAGTGACCATGGATATCTTAACTGGGCATTTTGAGCTTAATTGTAGGAAATAACTTCGCTTGGACTTGCAGCAGTATGGGGAAGGGTCTGTAAAATATCTGTTGTTGCTTTTCTGTTGTATAAATGTGCCTTATACACCTG
Organism: Anser brachyrhynchus; assembly: GCF_964034855.1. NCBI lineage: Eukaryota > Metazoa > Chordata > Aves > Anseriformes > Anatidae > Anser > Anser brachyrhynchus. The sequence continues at coordinate 13,917,208 of NC_137699.1, read as the reverse complement.
GATGGAATGACTGACAAGATGCTAAATTTGGTGTGAAGGAAATTTCAAGAAGTAGCATGCTTGTATTTGTCCTGTTTTTCCTCCTTCATATCTCTATTTGAAACTGTAATTTTTCAAATCCGCTGGTCAAATATTGTTACCATGTTTGACAAATCATGCAGTTCCTGTAATTAAGGTACTAATTTGGAGGCGATTTATGACCATTCTTATGTGTCCTGTTTTTGTTTTGTTTCAGTTAGCGAAGCGTGGAATGAAGGTGGCTCTAATCAGCAGGTCAAAAGAAAAACTGGACCAGGTTGCTAGTGAAATAAGTGAGTTGAAAACTTCTTTTCTAAATGTCACATGCATGCTTATAGATAAAATAAATGCGACTACATGTGAATTTATTACAGGCTAATATATACAGCTCTAATTAAAAAAAAAAAGGTTCTTGTACACAGTGCAAACATTACAGATGTAAGTAGTAAAGAACTTGCTGACTAATTTTACAGGTGTTCTTATTTAACTTCTGAGAACAGTAGAGTTTAATTCTGGAGTACGTACTTCCAAGACTGTTAGTCTTGCGAAAGAACAGCCTGCCAGGTCAGACAAAAATACCACCTATTGCCATAGTAGGTGTCTAAAATCATAACAAAGAGAGAAACAAATAGCCATTACCTCACCTGAATATGCAGTTTGAAGCAAATTTGATTTCATGGGCTTCAACCACAAAGGTGGTTTCTTTGTAACTCAGTCATTGAATACATGTTCCTTATGATTCTCATTGTATTACCAAGTAGGCACATTTATGGTGGGTGGGTGGGTGTGGTCATCTTCCCCTCACTTCCCTTCCATTTTCATTTTGGTTTGGGTAAACTACTCAAAGATCACTTTTAAGAGCTGTGAGCTCAATTGGGCTCAAGTGTGCGTAGTCATTAGAATATGGGGAATGAGCAAGTGTGCTGAAGAACCTGTACTAGGGATTGTTTCTTCAGTAAGCATGTAGTAAATGATTGTGTAAAAAAAAAAAAAAAAAAAGCATACAAAAAAACCCACCCAGTAACTTAAGTATTCCAGTCACAAATGTAAAATCACTATTTGTACAGGGTCAGTTAGGCTCGTCATGTTTCTTGCTGACAAATGTTTTTCCAACCAAGCCAAAGTATAGCCATAATGCACAAGAATTCATATTGTAATCTACATCTTTTATTAAGGCAGATTTAATGTGAAGCTATTAGTTTATGCAGAGTATGTCAAGATAAAGTGAGAAATGTAGTCTTGCGTGTAGAGGTTTTTGATAAGTAGGAGTGGGAGTCATATACTATAAAGCACATCTCTCAGTATAATGATGTTGGGTACCAAAACCTTTAAGATCCTGCTTCTGTTACCCTCCCTTGTTTTTTCCTGCTTTCCTAAATGGTTTGTGTACATAATACAGGTAAGTGTAAGAGCTGTCTTTCCAAGGACATAACAGACTCAAGCCAAAATAATACAGTTAAAATGTTTATTAAATTTGCAGGTGGCACTGCTTTACTATAAAGTATAATCTAGAAGTAACCTCAACAAACTCTCCTCTACTAAGTTGTAATGGGTTGCGTAGTGAATGTGATGATGACTAAGTCACTCAAGGGCTTCAGCTTGTTTAATGACTATTTTACTAGTTTGCTGAAAAACAGAGGGCATACAGTTCTCTGGATGGGTTTAAATATATGTACCTGTAGTGTCCATTGTAGGATGAAACTGTTTCCTTGACAGAAAAGTCTTTGTGTGTATATCTATGGTAGAGAGCATCCTTAGAGTGCAGATGGCATCAGGTCCTACCTTCTGCTAGTTTGGAAGTAATTGTCCCTGTTCGTTAGCATCCTGCGTTTCAGGATGTCGCTGCAGTGACTGACCATACCTGTGATACTCTAGTCAATACAGTCACAGGGGAAATGTGAGAGTAGAGGTATCACTGCTCAGGTAACCTGTGTGAGTACCGAAGCTTACTGCAAATACCTAAGTAAGCTGCAACTACAGTCTTTTTGGTGACTGACTGCAGTAGCTGGATAGTAGTTTGCGTATGTGGGCATATGCAGTCACATTTTTTACTACGCTGTATAGAGGTGTCTTGCTAAAAAAATGTAATTGATAGAAGTATCTACAAATATCTTGTTCTGGAATCAAATGGTTTTTAGCGTGAAATGACAAGCCTCCTGAAAGCGGTCATAACCCTTTCTGTACCAGTCTGGAAATCTCTTCCTCCTTGGGACTTAAGCATGATGCTGACAAGACAGATAAATCTACTGCTTTGAGCTTCCAGCTCTGAAATGATGGCTGCTAGGAGAGTTTTTCAGATTCTAAAAAATAAGTACATCTACCTTTGCAGAGCAGCCTGTAATACATAATTACTGTTAGGCCTCACCCAAACATTTTTCTGCTTTCTTTCCTAAACCATTCTGAAATGAGATGACTCATATTGGGTTTTCAGAACATTCTTTTGACAACACCGAGCTAGTGAAATGTATACCTTGTTCCTTGTAGCATATGCTAAAGGATTAGGATAGTCTGCATAATCAAACATGTCTGAATCGTGCTTTCAGGTCCTGATAGGCTTTAGCTGGACAAAGTTTTCTTGTCTTCAGGCTCCTGTGATCTCTGCAGTCTGTTCAGATGTTGTCATATATAAGGTGGGAAAGTGTGTTTTTCGTATTATTTTGTTAAGAGCTAATGCTTTAACTATCTGACTGCTTCCCTTGCAGACTCCTAAGGTAGATTTATACTTCTTCATGCTGGTCCTGCAGTTGTTCTTCAAACAGAGCCGAGCTTGATCGTTTCAAGTAATGACCCTTAATCACTTGAAAGCAGAATGGCTGTTTAACTCTGAATAATTCCAGTTCTTTGAGTTGTGTGAGCCATGCATGTTTTCTGTTCCTTTGTCATTTTCACTGACCAGAGTCCTGCTGATACTAGCAACAGGTTAGATGCCCTCTGCCACAAATAATGAGAAGGTTTCTGAGGATCAGGTACATTCATTCTTTTCAGAAGAATCCTTTCTTTTGCTCTTTGAATGTACTTACATTAGGAGTTATATCTGTGTACAAAGCACAAGTTGCATAAGCACTGTTGTAAGAGAAGTGCTGATGGGACTTCATGAATGGTAAATGCCAGCTGACCTGAATTAGATTTTTTTTTTTTGGTGCGTGCGTCTGCATGTGCACATTAAACTGGCTGTACTGGTGTAACAAGAAAGCCAACTGTCCTGAACTTGTAGCTCAATTTGATTAATTAAAATTAGCGGATGAAGTGTGAGTGCTTCAAGATTTCAGGCACGCTGGAAAGTCTCCTACAAGCACGTTGTAAAGCTGAGTTTGTTTGCAGAATGCTTAGGTGCTGTAGGATTTGACACAAAAAGGAAATTCTCCTTTGTGTCCTGTCAGTGATAGGACTTAGGCCACAGAACGAAGAAAAGATTTTGAATTTCATTTTAAGTGATTGCGGTCTGCATATGCATGAAGTTGGATAGGTTTTTCTTTAATTAAAATATCCTTATAGGAACACTGACTTACTAGGTTCACTCTGCAAAATTCTTGATCTAGTTTAGTTCATAATACATCAATGTTCCACAACCTTTTTTTAAGGTGTCTGTTGTATTATGATGTTAAACACTTAAGCAGGGAATGCGCTGTAAAGAGAGCTTGCCAGTAGGGAAATTGCCAAAAGAGGAATTTGGTATTTGTACACGTTCTTAGCTTATGGCTTCACAGGACAGGTGGTGGAGTTGTGAGTGACCTGTGAGGAGACAAGAAAAGGCAAGTCATTGTTTTCCAGTCTTTAATGCTGCTTAAGAATTGCTGTCCAAAACTTTGATGGTTTTGTACCTTAAGTCACTGATTTTTATATTTTGATTGTTACGTTTTGTAAAAGCTGTGCTAGCTGACTATTTACTTCTGTTTCCTTAGCTCATTGTGTAGTGTTCTGGAAGTTGCTTGGTCATGGTAGATTCATCTTGAACTGCTCTGTAATCCAGAGACTTCAGCTGCATCATAAGCCGGTAGCTTTCCTGTTTAGAATTGGGACCTATCATGCTCACACTGCTCTGGTGCGATTGCTAGTAAGCACAAGGAAGGAGTGGGGTGTGGTGCCAAAACCAGAAACATTCCTTCTGTTTCCGAGGCAGATGGGTCTTACTGCTTTTTTTCCCAGCTTTCTTGATAACAAAGTTGTGGATGGCATTCTGAAGCGGGTCTGATGCTGATAACTTTGCTCATGCCTGAAGTGTTGCTGTGATCTACTGATACAAATGGCCAACGACCTGCTCCGGCAAAGCTGTCCTCTGCACAAGTTTTCCCAGGCTGTAGCTCAGCTGCGTCTACCTTGGAGTGCTTTGCCACGTGATCTCTGACCTGTCACTGGCATCTCCTCCCTCCTGCCCTGGTAAATCCTTCCCACCAGCTCTGAGAGGCAAGGAGAAGTATTTGAATTTAATAGAGGAGGCTGCAGAGCAGACATGCTCGATGAGGAAGGGGACATCATCTTCTTACTTTTCTTGCATAGGATTGACAAGGTTCACTTTCCTGAGCTTAACTTGAAGACTAACACTGTCTGGCAGTTATTTTGACCTTTTGTGATCTACTTCAAGGTAAATTAATGTTTGCAGCCTTCCATCATCTGAGCTAGCTTCGGCTTGACGTTCTCTGTATCCTCCTATATTTCTTGGTCTTGACAAAATGGCTTCAAATATTTTGAACTCGTCTTGGTGCACTGAAGTCACATTTCACATGCTATACCATAAGGATCTTGGATTCAAAATGAGCTCTTGGTCTTCACTTGGAAACAAGTTTCCCTTGGATGAAGTGAAGGTCATTTCCCATGGGTTTGTCTTGAATCGTGCCAGCCACTTACTCGACGAGCAGCTGTCAGACACTGTAGAGAGCTGAAGGAGGATTCACAAATTTTTATTAATTTTTCAGTAAATGAAATGAGGAACCCTGAATACTATCAACATGACATGTAAAAGAGTGATTGTGTAGGGAGCTTATTTTTAATTTTTTTAAAAGTCCTGCTTCTGTGTTTTTTTCCCCCAGTCCCTCTTTTTTATCTGTTTCTCATATATTTTCTCAGTGAAATTTTGCCCAGATTTGTGTTTAAAAAAAAAAAATAAAAATGACCAGAATCTTTGAAGAGAAATATTTGACAGGTGTCCAGCAAACTGCAGAATGCAGTCCTGGAACAAGTCCACCCTTTGGGGGAATTTTGAGGCAGCAACAAGGTAGGAAGAGCCAAGAGTAAAACATTCTGCAGGTGACTAGTAAAATTCTTGCAAATCATTGTGTTTTCTTCACACATGGCAAGACCAAGGTCTTCTCTTGCAGACAGAAGAACTGGAAGCGTGCTGGCTGTGAGAGCAGTGAGACTGTTTTTGTGCAGTGTTTGTTGTGTTGATTGCTTGTGAACACACACATTCCAGGAGAAGAAAATGTGTAAAGATTATTTAAATGTGAATGAGGTGCTTTGCATTTCCTTTGCTGACTATAAATTACAGCCGAAGTAGCCTCTTCCACACCTTAAATACTGTGTATATTGTGTCTACAGATTCAGGAATAACTGTCCTGTTGGTGTCTTGAGCCATAATATTTTAGCTGCTAGGTAATTAAATTGATAGGGCAGCTGACTTGCTCAGGAGTTTTGAAATCCTGACTAAAGAAGCAGGAGGAATTAGTTATCCCCACAGGCATTCAGGGTCACTGCTGCCTCTGCTTGGCAATAGCGGAGTGGGGAAGAGCTTGCATTTTCTTTAATGCACAGGAACTTAATGACTCTGCTTAAAAACAAACAAAAAAATAGCACAGAGAAACCCAACTATTTGTAACATGCTTTCGTGGATGCCAAAAATGAGAGCTCTTCTTGTTAACACAAAAGCTGCGATATATTGCTTATCACTTTCAGCAACAAAGTAAACTTAGTATTACATGGAAAATGAATACTGGATTGTTTTCATTGAGTGAAAGTCTGCATTGCAAATCTGTTTTAAGGCAAGGGGTGGAAATCCTATTGTCTGAGATATTTACAATCAGGACTTCTAAGAGGCTCTAGAGGGACCAGTCTCTCTCTGGCACAAGGAGAGGACTGGATGATCCACACAGTGCTGTCTTCCTTCTACAACTTCACTACACAGGTGACTTCTGTAGCAAGTTGAATTCCATTACAGCAAGTCCTTTCTGCCTGTCAAAGCTGTGAAAATCCACAACAGACTTCACAGTTCACACTTCACAGCTAAAGAAATGCTGATAGCCACTTCTGTGTTTTTCAGGAGCATGTTGTGGCAAGGAAAATAATGACAGTTACTAGTTCTACATAGAGAAAGGAGACTCAGCTGATCTGTTTTTCACTACAGATTCTTCAGGAAAAAAGAAAAAGATTATAAAAAATAGATAAAATAGTGCGACTAATGGATACAAGTATGCTAAACAGGTTTTGCAGCCAACATGTGCAATGCTTCCAGTGCTGAGCTGTGTGCTATGCTATTTTATGTATTTTATGTAATTACTGGACTAATTAACAATGTATTTTCTCTTGCAACTAATGCTTCGGAAAACCCTGAAGTCTGTGCTTTTAAGTGCCAGGCTTTTGACTGCACTTTCTTCTCTGGATGCCAAATCCAGATGAAACTATCAGGGACTTAACAAATAATACTGAATAACTGAGAAGCTGTTGGCTTTAATTCATGCGGAGTGACTGACTTAAACGTCCTGAAATTGTCTTGAGAGTAAAAGCATTTTTTTTGTTAAGCCCTAGTATGATACCTTTCTGTCTCTGTAAGTGACTCTTAAGTTCTTCTAAATAATCTTCTAAATAGCATACTAAATAATTCTTCTGGTCATTCTGGAGTTCAGTCTGTTTAATTTGAATCTGAGGAGTTAAAAAAGGGGAGGGAGGTCATCATTACTGTTGCTTTTAATGGTAAGGTCTGAAGAAAGTAGATTTTTATTTGCAGAAGTGTTTTTAAAAAAGAATCAGCTTTATATGCATCATGCATATACGTTGTCACAATCATACCTTAGCAATTATTATAGGAAGTATTCAAAATAGGCTGTGTGCCGTTCCTAAAATGGAACGCCATTCCTTTAGTGAACTAAAAATAGTTTTCTCCGTGCCGTATAAAACCCAGTACCACCAATGAAGATCAAAAAAAAAAAAAAAAGTGTTGGAGGGGCAGTTGAAAGTAGCAGCAGGGAAACAGGAGGGAAGGAACTGAATTTGTGCCGTCTGTCGCGTAACGTTGATCTTCCCCTACCTCTCCCTGCGCTTACCTCTGCACCAGTCTGCGACTGCACCCTAGCAAATCCTTTGTGAAACTTCAGCCCTAGTGGGTACTGTAAGGCAGCAGCGAGGACAACTACACGCCGTCACGGTGAGACGTGTGGGTGGGCAGCACTCCTGACCCGTGCAAGGGCAGTCACGCTCTGTGTCCGTGGGTGCAACCTCCATGCCTTACCTGCAGACCCGTTTCGGAGCGAGGAGGGGTGAGCGGTGAGCAGCAAAGCTGTGCTGGTGTTTCCTGCGGAAATAACATTGACGTTTGGAAGCGCTGGCCTCGCTTGGCTGTGCGGCCCCCCTGGCTGTTCGCGTGTGCAGCTGTTCTCGCAGGCTGCTTGATGCCGTATTTTTAGTTAGCTGTGTAATTGGGGCAGGCTTGATTTAGGAAAGCTTACAATATTGAGCATAATATTTGGGTGAATGGGCTTATTGATTGATCCTGTGTGTTGCTAAGAATGTTCTTCTGACTTGATAAGTGTATCTTTGAAATGATGTATTTTGATGTGACGGGATTCAGGGGAGCAAATAGAGGCAAGTGTTAATAAAGCACGTTTTCTTCCTATATTTTGTAGTAACAGCGCTGTTCAGGCACATTATAGAAACTTAAATGTTCCATATGGCAGAAGGGTTCGTGGACTTTGGCTTTAAAATCCATTTTCTGTCTCATTTAAAGCTGAGAAGTGAGGAATTGATTTGTGTGTGCGTACTGAAACTTAAAGCTGTATAACCATTTTAACATTATAAATAAGGTCTGACATTTTTTCTGTTCTATGCTTGGATGTGATTAGATTAAGTATTCACTTTTTAAAGGACATGGTGCAATTAGTACAGTATATAAGGAATTCCCTGGCAGTGTTGCTTGTGTAGTAGAATGAAAGGAATCTGTCCCTATTCTTCAGTGCTTGACCAAATGTGTATATGCACATGCTTTGAAGGGTGTGTTTTAACACAACAAGTTCTGTTAAATCGTAGGTAGGCATCTCGTGATGCTATACAGAAACTGATGCAGTATGGTGTTCCTACATGGAGACTTCTATGCAAAACAGGTGCAAACAGAGCTCTCTTTTAGGTATATTTCAACTGTTTATTATTCTTTTGGTCACCAGTACACTGTTTCAGAGTTTTATAAGAATATCCATAACTTATGGAGGGGTTTCCATTTGGATACCTATCTGTTGCCGTGTATCTGCTGCCCTTCTGAACACCCACGTTCTCTTCCATTGTGTCTCCGTTGTGCAGCATCCCTCTGAATTAGGGTCAGCAGTGACTCTTCCCTGTCTTTGGAGCTGCTCTGCAGGCGCTGGTCTTGTTTCCTCTTCCACTTTTCACCAAAGAGACAAGTGTGATCTGTCCTCTGGGACAAGGGCTGATACAGCTGCACAAATAGGGCATCGCATCTCTTCCGGAAGGCCAGTGGTTTAGGTATTCAGTATGTCAGTGGACTTGGTAATTCAAACAAATAAAACACAGGTGGTTCCAGGGACTTTGCTCTAATCACCCTTTTTCCATCTGCACTACTGTGATCTTGTTCTGAGGGCTGTTGCAGGTTCTCCAAGGTTTCTGCTTTTTTTTTTTTTTCAAATAGGTGTCCCCAGGTGCCTCTGGTTATTCTGTATTTCACTGTGTCTATATTTTGTATCCCACTTTAAATATCTTACTCAATGAAGTCCAAGATACTGAGAAACTTAAAACCTTAATTAGCAGCAGGTCACCATTCTTCTGTAAGGCAAAGCTCATACCTTGCAATCTTAAGTTCCTACAAAATGACCAGACAAAACTAGGTCGTGTTATACCTGGCTGATTTTAAGGTGCTTCTATCTGGGGAGTAACATCAGTGTGTAGCAACAACCTGCTCTCACCAGTCTGGAATCTATTTGAGGGTCCTGGAAAACAGATTCCACGTGTCCATGGCATTCAGTATGCTACTCCTGTGAACTCTGAAAGGCCCGAAGTGGATAAATTCCTGAAAGAAATGCCTCTGCCTTAATAAATAAATAAATTGTAGAGCTATCTGCAGCCGCTCTATAGTCTTAAATTCTTCTTCATGTCTGCTGTGCATAGATGCAGTACTAAACACGCAGGAGGTTTTTGTGTTTTGACTTCATCTCTGTACTTCTTTAGAAGGTATTGCAAGATTACAAACTGCTTCTAGAGGCTTGGATACTGGATTAGTGTGAGTCTTGCCACTGCTGTGATACTGGAAATAGGAGGTTTTCATTTGTGAACGGTAGTTGAATCACCTTACTTTTACTTGACCAAACTTCTTTCCTGTGTGCTGACGAGTGGAGGGATGTTTTTTGTTTCCTGCCACTGCTTTGCTTGCATCTCCGGCCACCCTGAAGCTACGGACCAAGTGAAACTCCTGGTATGTTTTTGCAAGCAGTTTCTTTACCATGTCGCTGTGGCAGTGATGTTTCTATCAGACTGAATGTAAACAGCTGAGATTCTCCTGTTCTAGCAAGAGTTTTTAAATGCAACCTTGAGCTTGCAATCACTGTTCCCAATACCTCCTTAGTGTGGACCTCAGATGCTTGATCCTGAACCTCCCTGTTGCAAAGTTGCCTGGATTTGTTTCAAAATATGCAGCATAAATCATGCTGCTGTAGCCAAATGCTTTTAACATTATTACTATTATTTTTCTTTATGGACAATCTTCTAGTTTTCCTGTTCCTGCAGGGTTTTTGACCACAGACCCCATTAACACTGATGCTGCCTGTGTCATGTAAACAGCACCAGGCTGAGGTCTGTTTGCATTTGCAGTGAGGCACACAAGGCTACTCCTCTGGGCGAACATTCTTTCAAGTGCAGTTTATTTGGGTGTGAAAACTTCATTTCCTTAGTGTTTTTTTAGCTTGTCCACCAAGATGTCAGCTAAGGGAGGGCTGCTGCTTTCAGCTACTTGTTTCCAAAAAAATAAACTTTAAAATGTTACCTCCCAGCCACTTCCCAGTACTTTTTTTTTTGCTCTCCAGAACTTCCATGAGCTTTAATTTTTTTATATAACATTGTCTAAAATCAGGAGTTTATGAAGACTATGCGATCTGAACTAATAGCATAGCACATCATTTCTTTTCCAAGTGCGAGTGTACTCAGTCCTGTGCTAAGAAGCATTTGAAGCACCAGTCCCAAAGGCGAAACACCAGATTCGCTTGTCAATATATCAGCGAGAACGCTGGACACACGGGCACATAATATCAGCTGCTTCAGACGTTCTGGTTGCTGGCTGCAAAAAAATGGTTTGTCCTTTCCTTCCCTGTGGCCCCTGAGAACCTCAGGGTCTTTGAGCTGGAAGCTCTGTGAGGGAGTTGAGGTTTTCTCTTCCTGGGTGGAGAAGAGTCCAGTCACTGCTAGTTATCCTGGATTAGGATGTAGCCTTCTTGCTTCTTCCTCTGTTGCGCTTCATTTCAGTCTTTCTGGCAGATAAAACAAGGATATGTGCTACTGTCTTTTCTAGCCTATCTCTTTGAAGGCATCTTAATCGTTAAGATCAGGGAAACTCCCTTTTCTGGTGTTCCTACAGAGCAGAGCACACCTGTTCTGCTCTGCACCTTGCGCTCTGACTACTAGCACAAGCATACGCAGCAGTGACTTAATGCTGTCTGCATCGTTACTTGACACACAACCATTTTACCAGATGTGTCTGCTACTCTTTTCTCCAATCAAGTGGGTTTTGCCACCTATTTCAGGTTCTGGGGCTGAGTGTGGGGACTCTGGCTGCTACGTGAAACAGGGAGGTAGAGCTGGGTCAGTGCATGGAGTCTGCTGCTGGGGCAGGAAAATCTGGAGTGTCTGGAGCGAGCAAGCAGCTGCACAAAGACTCTGTCCTCTGGCCATACCAGTAGGCAATCTTTTGCTTTTCGTATGCTTTATACGTTCTGCTACCTGCCATCAGCCCACAAAGGGTGCTGCGTGTTTTTGTAGGGGTATTGCGCAGCTACCTTGAATGCAGTGGCTAATTTTCTGAAGGCTTGGAGAAGTGATCGTATACGTGCAGCGGTGTGAGGGCTTTTTCTTTTTTTCTATTTATAGCATTAGGTCTTATTTTTTTCTTAACTCTTCCTCTCAGCATCTCTGTAGTGATTTCAAAAAGCATAGAGGATAAATCGGTAACAATCCTAATGAAGAGCGTTTAGCTTAGAAGGGCCAGGAACAACTGAGCAAATTTGTGAGGATGGTGTTTGGGTCCTTTAAACAACTTGCATTTCATGAAGCATCTGAACGGCTGTGAAGACAGCTGCAGATACAGTAAAACAGTTAAAAACGGCATGTGTGTGGAAGTGTTCTCCTTCGGTTTCGCCCGCCCAGTCCCCTTGCACATATTTGATGTGCCTACAACGTTGCCTTTAATTCAGTGTCCTGTAAGAATTCGAATGTGTATGTTAAATATTAGAACAGCTGTGTCCAAAAATAGAACATCCCCCCCCCCCCCCCCCCAAATGTTGAACTTGATTTTCTTCTGACGCGATCACAAGACTGCTGCTGCAGTAGGGGCTTAATGCTATTTACGTCGTCATTCCACATAGCAACATCTCTCGGGGGATTTTTAAACAATGCAGCTGTTCACGAGAGATGAAGGGGTTGAGGGGTGGGGAGAGGGAAAGGAGGAGAAATAATTTCATCTGCCAGGAGGGATACTGGCGGGGGAAGGGAGGCAGCCAGAGCCCAGCGAGTTCGGTGGATTCATGATTCTGCATGAATGGACGGCAGAATCCTGGGAGCTGCGACTTCCCCTGAATGGGAAAGAGCATCACGGGAAGCTGGCTGCTTCTAATCTTTTTGTGAATGATTCTTTTCCTTCAAATTGACACCGCTTTTATGAATGGCCGCAGGGGCAAAATGCTGCAAAATCCTTCCTGAGATGTATACAGCCACCTCGGGGAGCGCCAGGGTGGGAAGTTAGGCGCAGCAAAACTCAGAAATGCCTCAGTGTTAAGCTGCTGGGTTGTTCTTTTGAAGTCCGAGAGGACATTGTACTGATGTTAATTAAATGTAATTAATCTAGCTTGATGGAGGCAGAATTGCTCTTTACATGAGGAAATTCATATACTTGCTTCCCTTTTCTATTTCAAAATGCAGTTGGTTGTATGTATTTCCCCTGTTGTGTTAAAGAAGGAGATAAAAGCATATTGGAATGGTTTTGGAGTGACTGAACTCACAGCTCTGCTCTCGTTCACCCACAAGTTCCCTGTTCTCACTGTGTTCAAAACACTAAATATTTGAAACGTTTTATGGCATCGGAAGTGAGAATGCAAATGGAGGGCAATAAAGAACAGTTTTGCTCGATCTGAAGCCGCTCGTTTACCATTTGCCATAAGCTGGAAGAAAGTGTCCTTGTCAAGTTGTACTTGGACACTGCTGTGTATGTGTATTTTCTGATTTCAGCATTTTTTGGCTTCCGTACAAATCTGTATAATTTGTTTTCTTGCCATTTTCACGGTCCCTTACAAACAAAACGTGCTGAATCATTTGAGAATGCATGTTCTCACCAGAAATAGCTTAATGTTGCAAACTTCTTATGCAGGTTACATTAAAATTCGAGGATTCCTGTTGAAGACATGAAAATGTTAGTGTAATATTAGCTACTTAAAATAATGTGTAAAACCACATATAGTATTAGTGTTTGAATGGTAATTCAACTACTTCAAACTTCATAACTTTTTTTTTTTCCTAGCGGAGCAGTACGATGTGGAAACAAAAGTTATCGTGGCAGACTTTGGAGAGAGAGAAGATATTTACAATCGAATCAAGGCGGGACTGGAAGGCCTGGAGATCGGTGTTTTAGGTTTGTGTCTTGTCTTTCTAAATCTTTCACACTGTGTTTTGTTTCAACACGCTTACTGACTTTTTGACATTTAAAAGTTTTTTGAAAACAATTCACAAAAACTAATCATTTGCCTGACTAAAACTACGTCACTGTATGCTCAGTATGCTTTTTTAGCTCCCCGATGATGCACTACACGAGCTGGTGCTTGCATGTGTGCTCAGGTTCTAGGAACTGAGGCTTATTGAGTGTTTTTTGTGTGTTATTCTGCAATTGTTAAAGGCTCCTTTAGCTTGTGACTGCATGCACAGTTACTTGACCCAATGCCATCTCAGAATCCGAGCAAGCTCTAGATACTTAGATTCAGCTTAGCAGTAGAGCCCTGTGGGAGAACTGGTAACTTTTAATTAAAGAGCTGTTGAAATTTAATCATTAGAATATAGCATCAAGTAACTGTCTCCTGTCTCAAAAGCTTTAAGTGCGTTCTGGTCGTGTTGGGAAGCCAGTGTCCTTCTGCTAGCAGCAGCACAATACGCCCGAGCGCGGCCTGTGACGGTGCAGAAGTGTAGGTGTTACGGGAGTCCTTGAAAAGACAAGGTGATCCCCCCTGTTACGTCGCAGAGTGTAGAACTGAAGTCATTTCGGAAAGGTGTCTATCATGTGTTAAGAGGAATTTAGCCATAACAGTGGTTTACGTGAATCTTACCTGAACTGTGGGGCAGAAGCACACATACCTGTGCATACCCTAGATTTCTACAGTTTCTCAGTATGGGGATGGGAACCTGTCATGCTAAACATAAGGCATAACATTTTTATGAAGTCCTGTGGCTCAGATGCCTGCCAGTATGTCATCTGTTTAAGTTATTTTGTTACTCCAAAACTCATTTTACTAAGCCAAAGTGCAGTAATTGGAGCTAGAACTATTCTTTTAAAAGCGTATTTCAAAATAAATTTGTCACATGTGGTAATATTGTATATGAGCTCTGTTTCTAATAGATGGATCTTGCTTTATGATGCCTGCAAATAATGCCCAAGAAAATAGTATACATAAAAACTCAATTTAAAAATGCTGTAATTAAATGATGAAGCACAGAATGCTCCCTAATACTTCTGACAGATTTGAGTACGTGCAACTCATGACATCCAGTATTTAATTACTATAAAAATTCAAATCCACCTAAAATTGGAGTAAGGGCAGCTGCCAACATCTCCCCAACATGTTGCCTGTACAGTAGTTATGACAGAGCTGTGGATACCTCGTTTTTTCTTTCTGAAGGAAATAATTTCCAAAGAAACTTTGAGGATTAAAATTAATGTTTATTCTGATCTGTTGCAAGCTGTCTGTCACATAGCAATTGCGACAGAATAGTGTATCATGTAAATATCTCAAAATTCAGCAAATCTTTTACTGTGTGAGGTACGTATCCAAACTGAAAAGGCTTTTTTATTTGTTAGACTGTGCTAAAGTTATGGTGATGCACAGAATCATGAAAATCTGACTTTCTGTAGACTTCGGGCACGAAAGCAGTGAATTTGTTTCAATTTCTTTTTCTCAGCTTACTACAGGAAAATGGCATTCTTCAAACAGAGCTTGGTTATTTGCACAAGCACCTTGACTAAAAACATGGTAAAAATAGCAACTAAATGCTTGAGAGTCGTGTATTCTCTAGCTGAGTTCTTTCACCATTTTCTTGCAGCCATTGCCAATGCAGGTTTACAGATGCCTTTTTTTCTTTCTAAGCAGGATGTTCACTTGCAATTTTAGTAGGTCTCATGCTTGAGATCATCAGATTACATGATACGTAGGATTTTTTCTTTCCCCAGATACAGCTGTATTAACAAAAACCACTTATCAGTGTAATTTTTCAGCACAGGCTATGGCTACTCTAGAAAAACCATATTTAATTTTTTTTTGTGGCAATTAAATTTCATGCTTTAGTGCCTTATATTTTAAATTCTGTAGCATGTGTTGTAATCAAGAATACAGCTTTTGCAAATCTGTGTTTCGCATGTCTTTGCGAGGAAAAACATGGGTTTAAATGAGAAGAACCATGAGGGATGAGTTCGCAGGTTACAGCTTATTTTCTTCTTTTGCGTCTCATTTAGAAGAATATCTATGAGAACCCTTGGCAGTATAGCACGGTTGCTGATGATCTGTGGTAATTATTTTTTTAACGTTGCACTTCGACACAGGAATCTCCACATATACTGCTGAAGATTGAGCTTCTGGTTATATAGTTGCACCGAGTCTAACTAAAGAACTTACAGATTGAAATCCTTGTAAACTTCTTATTTGGAAGCTTCTTCTCACCCACGTATGAAGGCTAAAAGAGTTTGCATAATGTTTTTGCTGTGTGTTCAAAACAGCGTCTGTCAGTGACTTCGAACATGTGCTAGCTACAGCAATATGTTAAACAAGCAGAGGTGGGAAATCTTGCTTTTGCTGTTCTTAAATCCCTGTGATTCTCGAAACGAGTTAGAGCTGGACAGCTTCTTATCCTGTTGTTATCCAGTTCTTTTGAGGTAAAATATGCCTTTACAAACTAAAAAACATTAAAAAAAAAGTCTGTTCCAAACTACAGAAAAATATCATCTGGTAGAAGAACGATGGCTAAAACTGGAAGGGTACATAACTGGGTCGCAGTTTCTAGTAAGGGGTGTGAATTTTGTGCAACTATCCCTGTAACACAAGTCATAGGCGATATGCTGGATTTAGAAAGAACAACCAAAGATAGTCCCAAAACTCTTCTGCAGTTCATGGCAAAAATCCTTTCCAGAGAGATGGGCTGAAAAATGGTTTAATATAGGATGAAAACCAGGGGGAAAATCTTCTCTCTTGCTCTGGAAATAACAAGATTGGACCTTGCTCCTTTTTAAAACTTAGGTCTCTAAATGTAACAAACATCGGTTAGGAATTTGTCAAACCCTGTTCTCCTCGTTTCCTTTCTTTTTAAAGATTATCCAAAAGTTAAAATTTTAAAGCACATTATGACAAATCAGCTAAGGGTTTCCATAGATATACCGAGAGGTCTGGGGTAAAAGTGCGGTTGTTTGAGAGAATCTGTGAATGAAGCATGTGAACTTGTGCCAGAATCTCCTCTGCGTGTTGCCTGCGTGTCCTGAACGTCTGCTGATGCTTAAATAGCTTTCACGTTGGGTGTAAAAATTACAGCTTTTGGCACAGGTGTAGGGGCTATTCAAAAACACAACCTGAACTGTCAACATAAAAAAAAAAAGGCATCAGTACCTTTTAACTGTGTTTCTTACCCCCCTGTAGACTGTACCCTAGAGGTGAGCAGTGCTGCTGAGCATATATAGCACTTTAGGATTCTCTGGGGTGTAAGACGCTATATAAATGTAAAATGTTGCCACAGCAACCAAATGTCACAAGATTCACTTGCGTAAGATGAACAACAGATACTTAGGAAACGGAGATCCCATTTGCTTGTTTTTTGTCTCCATACCAATCTGCTTTATTAAGTTTGAATAAACTGAGGCTGCAGAGCTGCATTGTTTTCTAATGATAGCAGAAGTTTTCCACTACTTGGGTTAAGACTGGAGAATGAATGCTGGTTTCAGGTCTCAGAATAAAACCTTGCCAGGCTGAAGTGTTGCGATGAAGGGAGGAAAAAAAAAAATCAGGTTTAAGTAATTAATACATTCGCTCAGTTAATTTTAATGCTGCCAATGGGGAGGGATTTTGCAGATGTGAGGAGCGTGTTGGGGGACAGGAGAGCAGCTTACTGCGATGGATCTCCGTGTAGCACGTCTGCGAACGCCCAGGGAGAGCAAACCAGGAACCATTTCTAAAGGCAGAGGCTCTGTCAAAAACACAGGCTGCTTAATGTACGGAGTCTGTCATTAATGTGATTTCTCCTCACTCGGAGCTGTGCCTCCTCCTTCCCCCAGCCTCTCCGGGAGCGCTGCAGCGCCTGGGCTCTTGCTGCCACCTACTGTCCTCTCCTCTCCTCTCCTGTCCTCCCTTCTCTGCTGTCCTGCTCGCGGGCAGCAGTGTATTTCCTTCCTGGGGCTCTCCTGGGCAAAACCCAACACACGTGTTGTTTTTCCACACCAATCTAAGACTGAGGAGGGCTTTGGTGTGTGTCCCATAGCTGTCATCAACCTGCATGCCTTGCAACGGGCGGGGAACAGAGCGAACGTCCCAAAAAAGTGTTGAGGGATCTTAATGGGAGACTTCTCCCTCTTATTTTTGCTTGGTTCGTATTTATTTATTGAAAAAGATGCTGAACGGCTTCACCGAATGTCCTGCCAGGCACTGGGAGCTTTCCTTTGGCGCGAAGCTCTGGTTCTGTGGCTGCATTGCCTGTTACAGCAGTGGAGCTCGTCCGCCGGCACGGCATCTTCACCGGGGGAGGTGGTCCTCTGCTGCGCTGGGGGCAGCAGCACGAGAGGCGTGCGGTGGGCTAGGCCATAGAAATGCATCAAGAACATATGGGACACCATGTGAACAACTGCAGTAACATTTGTGTTAAAAACGCCTCGCGTACTTGCTCTCGCACCCCACTTGTGTACAAGTGGATTTGCAGTTAAGGAAACTTGACTGAAGGGGTACAGTGGTTCGACTGCAACATTTTAAGAGTATTACTTGAAAGTCGCGCTTAGAGCTTCGGAAATCAGATAGATTTGAAGCAATTTGAATAAAACTTCTTGCTTTCATTTCAGTAAACAACGTGGGAATTTCGTATTCATATCCTGAATATTTCATTGATGTTCCAGACCTGGATAATGTGAGTGGTTTTTCTGTTGCTTTGCAGCGTTCTCATTGTTAGCACTCAATGCTTAATGGTTGAGGCAAAAGTACTGATATTTGGTGAAGGTACACAAAAAAACACCCAACAAGGTTCTCTGATTAGAATTAAGCCAAAAGGGTTCTAAGAGTCTTACATAGGCAACATAGTACAACTGAGATGATGGCAGTCTGTTTTTTGAGCAGTGTTTTTTATATGTCAGATGAAGAACAATGGCAGAGTGTAGTTCTATTTCAGACAGATGCTCTGGTCAGTAACTGAACACCACTCTTGTCCATGGTCTTATCTGGCTGTTGTTCTTGAGCTGCTTTAGCTTGTGGGGTGATTTTTAAGTGATGGAAGGGAATTAAGCAACCTCATGAATGGTAGCTGTATATTCCAGAACACTGTTCTGAAACTTAAATGTGACCCCTTTAGATGTTTGGTAATGTAGAGACAACTGTGGTTGCATTGAGTACTTTGTAATTGCAGGTTTTCAACACTTTCACTGGTACATGAATTTGTTTCCAAACCCTCTGTAGCTAACTGTATACATTGTGGTTTTGGGCTTTCTGCTTAGAAAAGTAAGCACTGAAACAATGTTATGAAGTGGTGAAGAGCACAATATAAACATGAATATATGAACATGTCTGAAATATCAGAATTTATTAAAGTTCATAAATATTGCAAATGGTGTTAGGAAATGCAGTGTCAATGAGATATATCTGTGTTGGTTTTTATTAGCAGGAGTCCCTATTCAGGGATAAAACTTGGTCAAAAGCAATTGTGAGACGGCTCTGAAAGTCTGTCACTGCTCCTGATACTAAAGCAAGAAGGCACAAAGTAAAGGTGGATGTAGAAGAGTAAGGTTTAATTTACCCTAGCACTTACAACCCAGGGGGTGTGTAAATGTTATGCAACAAGCTTACAACAAAACACAAATCTTTTGCTTTCTTGCAGACAATTGACAAAATGATCAACATTAACATCATGTCTGTTTGTAAGGTAAGCTACCTGTTACCAACACTTGTTCTGGGAGTCTTAATTCAAAACCAGTATACAACTCTAATTCGGTTGTCTGAAGCAGTTACTTTCACCTGTTGGGCCACAAGTTCATTTTTCGTCTTAGGGTAACCTAGAATTTATGATTCTTGTAGCGGAATATTCTGATTGTTGTGTGAAATATGATTTGTTACAAAGATAATTCTTAGCTATTTAGAAGAGCAAGGTGCGTAAACAAAACAACAACTTAATGCTTCTTCATGCTTGTTGATATGATTCTTCCCGTAAATCCTTAACTTTTCTCCCTCTGTATCCATGTTTTGTGGGGTAGGCACCGTGATCACTGCATGTGTCAGGTTTTTGTACGCTGGTTTGAGAAGGTACATAGATGTTTACTGTAAAATACAAGAGGAAGAAGGAAACACGAATTTACAGAAGTCTGCATTAACTTTTGAAGTATAAATTTCCCTTTTTGATATTTAAGCTGATGTTTCTGTTGGGAAGAAATCAACAGCAGTTCAAGCTAAAACGCTTAACGTTTATTAAAAGGAGGTTCATTCAAACGTCAGTTTGTCATCCTTGTACTTCAAAGCTAAACAATGGGCAGGGCTAATAGCAGCTGCTTACCATGACATAGGAGGTCACTTAGTGTATTGGGAAACAGTGGTAAAGAAACTCCCTTGTGATTATTCACTGCTAAACCTTAACTTTCTCTTCTGCATAACAAAAAGCTTGCATCTCCAGCAGCTGAGGGTTAACCTTCTGCCTCAAAGCCAAAATGTTAGGTGCTTCAAAGGTGACTTGAAAGATTTGGCTTTCTTGCAGCTGTTCTGATTAGGTCAAGTACTGAATTCATCTAACATGGTGCTCTAGTAGGGGAGCCTAAACTGTAGGTGTCTTGTTTCTGAGTGAGGAAGCGCAGGACCTTGGAAAATAATGCCTCTGTAGGATTTTCACACCTTGTTTAAACAACAGCAGTGAAACATGCAACCCTTGCATGACTGAACCAGGAGAGCAGCCTGCTGCTAGCTTTCACTTCAGCGTGCATTTATTTGACATGTTAGAACTAACTACTTGTTGCAAAGTTAGAAATGCTACAACAGTAGGCTTTCAGCAACTTTTCTAGTTGAAAAACACAGCTAATGTGGTAAGCACCGATTTTAGTTGGCCCAGGGGGTTTGTAGGCCATGGGGTCTTGTGGCACTCCTGCAAGACTTTCATCAGAGAAGTCAGTTATTGGTGGGCACCTTTGAAAGTTTCTCTTACAGTTGCTATTTAGCAGACTTTTTTTTTTAATGTTAACACAGTTACACCAGGTGTAATCAGAAAAGTGGTGAGGTGTGACATCTGTACTGTGCCAGCAGAGGGAGTGCACTATTCAGTGATTAAAGAATTTGGGGTGTCAGCCCTCCTGGAAACGTTTCCTTAGACTAGGAAAGTTTCAGCCTAGCTATTTTAATATGTTCTTCTGAAGATGGTAGACTGGAATAATTTGAGGCCTGCTTTGTTGGATATGTACCTAAAATTCCAGAGACACAGCCAGATTATATTGGTTTCCAGAACGAATTAGCGCTGCTTTGAGTTCCGTGCTTATAATCAGTGATATCCAACTAAAGTTAACAACAACAACAACAAAAAGTCATGCAATTTCTTTTCTGGTAAAATTTTCAGTGTGTCAGTGTCTTCACATTATAATGTGGTTGTTGCCACATATGTAAAAATGTACCCTCTATTTGCTGTGAGGCTAGTGTGTTAATAGTATTTTTCCATTTGTTTGAAAACTTTTTCTTGACCGTGAACAGCTCGTGCTACTGGGTATAATCAGAGTTTGAGCATAAGCTTCCAGGCTTGAAAATGTTCCTCCTGCATGAGCCTGTTGTGTAATTAAACAGTAGGCATGCCAGATGCTTACTGTTTTGGGGAGAGGAGCACATTAGAGATATGTACCATCTGTAAGTCATTTTTTCAGGAGAACCCATAGAAATAGAGAATCGTGGTAGGAGACAATTTTAGGAAAAATCTGTGCGTCCTTTTGCTTAGGTTTTGGGGACAAAACCCTGTGAACAGTTACTTCAGGGTTTTATGGTGATAACACCTCTTATCCAGGGGTAAAAAATTGTCCACTTAGGTTCTGGAACGTAGCTACCCTACCCACTTCATTTCCTTTGGGATTAAACCTCCTCAGTACTTAAAATGAAGTAGTATCTTCTGTGTAACCTGCACCACATGCCATCAGCAACACCTCTGTAGGACACTACAACTTTTCTGGCACATGTCAAATAGCTAGCTAAATCACTTCTTAGGCTCGAAGTGGGAAATTTAAGATATTCAGCATAGTTGGATTCTGCAGAAATGTTAAGGTCTGTTCTGTTGCCACAAGTGTAAGCATTTTTGAAATGTAACACTCACTTACCCCTTCCCTTCTGACCCAT
Source organism: Anser brachyrhynchus (assembly GCF_964034855.1). Taxonomy (NCBI): domain Eukaryota; kingdom Metazoa; phylum Chordata; class Aves; order Anseriformes; family Anatidae; genus Anser; species Anser brachyrhynchus. The sequence goes on along the minus strand of NC_137699.1, from coordinate 13,895,987 downwards.
CTATCTCTTTGTTGAGCAGCTCACTGGATTTCCTAGGGGACAATCTTCATGTAGGAGGGGTTACACAGAGTGAAGACCCATCTTAACCTCCCAGGATAAATTACCAGCCTGGTTGGTTCTGCTGCTTAACCCTTATGTCAGTGCTAGTCTCTAATGTGATATAACTTTCCCCAGTGTTTAAGAATGTGTTTCCTGCCACAGCTGCCTAGCCCTGTCATGTCCTTAAAGCACTGATGGATTAGGTGACCTATGAACCCCATGCTGTTGCAATTTTGGGGCTCAATCAATCTGGCATCCAATGTTGTGATTACTGTGACCTGCCTTCAAAATGCCCTTTAAACCACTGAAGACAAGCTACGTAAAACCCACATCTTGGAAAACAGGGGTGCAGACAACTCATTGCTTGGTGTTAAACAAAATACCAAGTCAAAAGTCTGGGGGTTCTTCACTAACAAGCAAGTGCTGAAGAGCCAAGATTATAGTTGCCCTCTATAGTTCCTTTTTATCAACATTGTCTGTTTCTGTTTGCTTCACCTTTGTATGCTGCAACGGACTTTGATTTCACTTGGAAAAACAATTCGACTTGATTTGGCTCTTGGATTAACGTACTGGGAGCTAGGGATGCCAGACTTGCTGTCCAGTGGAAAAAGTGGGCAGGTAATAAGCACAGAGAATAGTTTCTCATGGTTTAGGGAGCTCTTCTTTCTCCTTTGGAAGTCACAAGAGCTACTAAGTATGTGAGAAACAGCAAGTGCCTTATTTCTGTTTGCAGCATCACAATATGCTAATTGCATTGGGAGTGAGGCATAAACTTGTGTTCTCCTGAAAAACGAGTGGGACTAAATAGTTGAGGGAGTGCTGGCTTAGCGCTTGATTAAGCAAGGAGATGAATTGGTTTGAAAGCTATTATGTTGTAGAGGGAATGTGGTTTTCAGGCTTGCAGGCCAGGCTTCAGTTGGAAATTGGCATTAACAGAGGAAGGGAGAGAGTAAATTACAGACGCATACATGCCTTGGAGTCTGTGCTAATCTTTGCCTTGATCACCTTACTTGTGCTTTTTACCTAGTGTCAACTACAGAAGGATAATAGGCCTACAAGATCAAGGATTTTTATCATTATTGTATTTGAGAGGCTTATAATTTGCTTAAGACTTCAAAATACATAGTCTGTGTTGAACTGAGGTCTGGTGTCAGTTGCCCTCTTAATGGAAGAGGAGGGGAAGGTGAATTGCACCAAGTAGTGAATACTGGGCAGGACAAGGGAACGACTCTAGACGATGCCTGAAAAGTCTGAAGTGGAGTTTAGGGGAAAAACAAACAGCAACCTATACAAAACTGAAAGGAGTGGATGAAGCTAGTCTATTTGAAAAAGAGGGGAAAAAATTCTTTTGTAGACCTGTGCATAGAAAGAAGAAAAGCCCGGGGAGCAGTAACCCTGAAAGCCAGCAATCATATTTCTCTGGCATGGGTGTTCAGATGGGTTAGCTCAGGCTGATACCCCACCTATACTGGTACCTTTCCAGAGGTCAGATGACTGTTGCTTGTCCCCTGCTAGAACCATATGTGAATTATTGCATTCATTGCATATTGGAAAGGATAACAGCAAGAAGAGCATAATTCTGAGGGATGCGGTGACACTGACTTGTGAGAAGAGATCTGCATGTGTGTGCTTATACCATTCTAGTCAAGAGAACTTTTACATTTGTATTCCAAGTCATAATCAAACAGGGAAGATGATGATTTAGCCAAGTCGATAATGCAGGTTGGTGACAGAGAAGTACAGTTGCCAGTACTTGGAAGAGGAGTAAGTGTTCTGTGAAGGTAGGCATGAATATCCCTGAAATGATCCAGAGGGAGAAATTAGGTGCTGCAGTTGTCCCAGCTTGATGTGTATCATGCTCTTAGGTTCAAAGTCAGCAAGGTAGGAGAGGGAGCTGCAACAAAGACTTCCCAGCAATGGTAAGGGGAAGCAATTAGGGTTTTTCCTTAAAAGTACAAGCAATGGGTGAGCTTTTTTTTTTTTAGGAAAACCCTACACTTCTGTGTTTGTGGGTTTTTTTTTGTAGGTTTGGGGTTGTGAGAAATACACATTGCATTGAAACTTATTTGAGTTATCTTTTTTTCTACACAAATGGGAAAATTGCTTAGTTGGGGAGTTTTCCTTGCAAACTGGGCTCTGAAAGTCTGAGGTTCTAAATAGAGAAAACTTTCCTAGAAGTGTTGCTCAATGGAAAGTCGCTGACAATGAACAGGGGTTGCAGCATGTTAAGTTCATAGTTCCACTTGTATATCCTATGTTTCCCTTTCTACTTACTGACCTTGCCACGTGGATTATTGTATGATTTTCTGTTGAGCTGACAGCGGTTTTACCCTGAGCCGAACAAGAATAGTTTATATTTGTAGAAACTGGCAGGTATGAGCTGCATTAAGAAATTGTTGTTTTGAAAGAGATGCATTATGAAAACTTAATAGTAGATGCTGAGAATAGCTTCATGATCAATTTAACTAATAGTGCATGAATATAATTCCCTAGTTCTTTTAGAGTAAGTCTGCACAGGAGAGTTCCATAGGCACAGTGTCAGTTAACTAATTGTTAAATAGCTTGGTGCTTTTGTGAACTTCTGTCAATCCTCTGCCTGGGCAGTGTGAGTTATCTTATGGTAGCAATTATGGTTTTGTACAGGAGTGGGTGCATCACAGGGAATTGCTTACCTTTATTAAGGTTATGTTGCTTTGAGTTGTTATAACTTCACCCCAGATCTGTGAATGAAATCTGAAGGAGGCTTCTTAGCTGGATAACAAAATAAAAATCTTGCCCAAGTTCTCGAGCTTCATCCTTTTTGTACTTGCACAGGCTTCGTTACAGTTCCTTACACCTTTTGGAAGTGGAAAGAGTGGCTTGCAGTCATAACATCTTACTGTAGAATGATTTGTCTCTGAATATAGAACAGTGGTATTACGTTTCTGGCTTTGTATGACAGTTGTGGCACATAAGATGTGAAAGATGACTTTGAGTATTTTACATCAGTTTTTCCTACTGCTTATAGCAGTCTGAGTGAATATCACCTTCAAGGTGTTCTGAACTTCACAAGTCGTCTTTCTTCCCTAAGCTCTGCTCCTGTGCTATTGCTTGGATCAGAGTGAGAAAAGGCTGCAATTCAGTGATAAATAAGAATGGGAGAATTTATTTCTTCCGAAGAAACACTGAAATTGCATTGTTATAAATTCTAACTATTTGTTGGTCTTCTAATAAGAACTTTAAGTGTAGCACCTGTTTCAGAACATAAATCTAACCATATGGCTGTGTCTTTGCAGATGAAAATAGAAACTTCTGTTTCTCTAGACTAAAGTAGTCTTCCTTTTTTTTTTTTTTCTTCTCAAAATTAAGGGTAGAAAAAAAAAGGTAGAAGATAGGTCTGGAGAGGAAGAGTGGACAATGTAAGCGGTACTTGGCAGGCACGTAATAAATTAATTTGCAGATGCATGAACATCAAGATATGACAGCCGCCTTTAAAAGAGTGATGAACTGGCTTTAATAAATCTCTCCCACTTGTTACAAGCATCCTGGGATTTACGAGCTAGGAGTTTGTGTGAAAGAAGTTGACTTCAAAATAATATAGCCCTTGTCCTGTTATCTACCAAAACAAACGAAGGAGACTCCAAACTCTGTGGTAGCGTTGTTCAGAGTTTTACACATGTATATGTGAAATTATTGGGAAAGAAGCTCTACTACTGCTTCATGCTTGTGTGCTAAAGATTTTATCAGCATATATAAAACAAGGTACTGACAACTTCTGACATAAAAAAGGCTGTCTTGAGCAAATTTTTCTGACACACGCATGCACATGCATTCTCACTCTGCTCTAATTCAAACTTTCAGAAAGAAATAAGAGATTTCTTTGGCTGAGCTGGCAGTTTTTAAGTAATTTGGTGTCTGGCTACTCTGCCTGAAGTTACCTGAGCCTTCTGACTCCTGGGGGAGTACCCATGGTTTCAACTGCAGCACAGGTATTTCTGTGGAAAGCAGTAGTTCTTTCAGAAAAATGCTTGTCTGAGGAAAGCTGAAGTGAGTTCAGTACCCCCCAACTGAAGGCATGCTACTTAGGATAGTTCCCAGCCTTTCTTTTAGGTTTTCTGTCACTTTTTTCTGTCACTTTCTTCTTTCTTTATTAGATTGTCTTCAGAGAAAGAAACCCTACAGTAGAGTTCTCCTGTGTCCTACCTGTGAATTCCCAGGGACTCAGACTTGCAGCGCTTTGGCATTTATTAACCACACCCCGTTGCAGAACTGGCTGTCTCTAAATCACACCTAGATTCTTTGATTCTTTATGTGGAACACGTTTATTTAGTTCTTGATCAGTTTCTTGTTGAACTGCCGATTTCATAATGGCGTATCTGAGGTTATGGCTGTTGAAGACAAAGACGTTGGCTGGTTTGGTGATTTTGAATAAAGATCATGTAAGCAATTGGACACAGTTATTAGTGGAAAAACTACGTTTTTGCTATAGCTTGTTTTCTTTGAATTGATGCTGGGAGCATTTTATACATGTGTATAAAGTAGAGATGTGCCAGATAATCTGAATGTGCCTACAGAAGGCTTTGCCAGCATTTTTACACTAGTGCTCTTGCATTGCTGGAAGCCTTACCAAGGACTTGGTTGGGTGAGGTGAGACTGACTCAAAGAGCTGCCTTCTGTTTCTTAGCTCTTTAAAAAACAAAACAAACAACAAAAAAAAGTGTTTTTACTGCACGAAGATATTAAATATTCATGTTTCTCTTTACATGTTACAAGAGGTAAAAACATAGGAAAAACAGCTTTGCCTTACTTCGCAGTTTTTTAAAGTTCTCTAAAAATGCTCGTTTTAATGGAAACAAGTGGAGGTGATGCTAAGAATGAAATCCAGTTTTGTCATCAGTGTTTTTCTGTGGGGGTGTTTGTAGGGGAAATACGATTGCCTATCCAGCTGAACTTTGGAAACCGACTACGTAACAGCAAGCTGTTGGGGAGAGCGTTCTTCATTTCCACTGGTGTTGTGTACCTACTGTTATGTCTCAGTTGTCAGTGGCTTCATAGTTTCTTAACCTGTGTAAGTCAAATACTAGTTATTGTAGCATGTTTTTCTGTGCTCTCATTTGGGTAGCAATAGTAACCAGCAGCTTCGTAATATGCGAAGCTTAGAGCTGTGTGTCAGCTTGCAGTTGGGATTCAGACCGTGAATGCATTTGTAAGGATTTATGATGAAGTTTCAAGCATGTGTTCCCCTCTGCATTACAATGGGAGATGCTATACTAGTTTTTCAAACCATTTATGGGTTGCCTAAGGGGAGGCAATTGCAGTTCATGTCCGCATGTCAATCTATGAAGATGATATGCAGCATTATACTGCCCTGACAGGCAAGTAGCAGTATGCTGCTTTTTGCCAAGGGATCTGTGGTAGAGATCATAAAGCTTGTACCAGATAAAAGATCTGCTGTTCTTGAGCTAGTATTAGACTCAGCCGAAATCATTCTTTATCCGTACAGAATTAAAATAGGCACTTTCACATCTCTTTTGAAGCATTACTATGTGAAAAAGCTCAAGTATAGTTATGTCAGAGTTTGTTTCGAAGTTGCATCAGACCTGTTTAGCTCTGATGTTTACCACCTCTGGAAAAACTTGGCTTGACTTCTGGGGCAGTGCTGAGAGGTGCGTGTGTCAACAGCCCACTCCATAGAAGTAAGGTCTGTTCAATTCCTGCACGTACAGTGACCTGTCGAAGCTGTCACGCAGCATGTCTGATGGCAGAATCTATTCCAAATGAGAAATGCCAATAAAATACAAAACACAGCCCTTCTCTGCCTCTTTCTGTGTATCGACTGTGATCAACTGAAGTCTAGTTTCCTTTCGTGGTTTCTCCTTTATTCCTGAAATGGTACGTTTTACAATTGGAAAAGCAAACAAAACCAAAACCAGATTCCACCACGTGTAAGGGTTAATGCAGTAGTGATACTAATATGAATAGCTTGCTACAGTAAGTCAGGTTTGCTGCTTCTAATAAGAGTGCTTACAGGTGCTTTGTACTTCTGTATATGCTGATTTTTTTTCCCCTCCAATCCAACTCAAATCTCACATTTTAAGGTATCATGTTAATTTGGTATCAGCAGGGATACTGTTGTGTTTTGGTGCCATTAAGTATTTTCTTGCACACCCGTCCACCACTGTCTCAAGAACTTTGTTGGACAGCATTTTCATTTAAAGTTGTATGTTTCTTGTCTGATTTGTCTGTGGTGTCAGTAGTATGACATGTTAGCAGGGTTGGTTGGGGGCCGGGTAGTATTTGGCACAAGCTGAATTTTTTCTTTTACTACATTATTTCTTACAGGCAGAAACTTTGGATTCAGTTCATATTTTAGGATGTTAATTAGCGTTAGGAAATTAGTTATTTCATGCTATCTGAAAATTCATCAAGGTTTGGATCAATGCTTGATTTGTTTCTCTCGTCAGAGCTGCTTGCCCTGCATTTGGGAAGCTTGTTTTAGGATTGCTGCTCTGGAGGATCTTTTCAGCTAGGTTGCAGATGGATTGCTCTCACACCTGATGAAGGCAGCACTTTGCAGAGCAGTGGGGAAGTTACCCTCCCATGAGAGAAGTAGCCAGGGAGGTTTCTTTTATTGTGGACAACATCTGTGTAATCAGGAGAATAACGTTTTGGGGTCCTAAATGCTTTCTGTATGTAAGATAATGTTTACAGCTGTAAAACTAGGGCTGCTCAGAACTTACCACTGAAGCAGTAGCCTATGAACTCATTTTCTGTACGTCTACTGCAGTAATGCTCTCACTTTTACACAAAGGCTGCCCATGGTCAGAAGCAAACTAAACGCCTTTTGCCTACCTTCTGACGGTAACTATTCTTACTGTGTTAATGCTAGAAAGCTTTAATAATATTTGTTATAAAATAAAGGAGATTGGTTTGAGCAGTGAGATGTATTGACATGGTTACCAGAGCTAGAATGCTCATCTTCAGTACTTCTGTCCAGTGCTCTTGCTGCTCCAGTTTGATTTTTTTTTTTTAACTTAACATCAGCAGTTCAGTAAGACTAGCTGAAATGCACTGCGTTTTGTCCTGGGTTTGGCATGGGTGGTGAATTTGGTCAGTCTTAGGGAACACAGATGCTTTTTGTGGGGAGAGAAAGGTCATACACATGGCATAGTATGCTGGTGTTTCAGTGTTCTTCAGGAGCCATGGATGCTGCAGGGTGGTGAAGGCATTTTTATTTACTCTTATTGTACTTCTGCTACTAGCTGGATCGGTTCACTGGTTTCAGTGCACACACTACTTGTCAGAGCCAAGTTACCCAGGTAGAATAAAAATAAACTGCCCACGCAAAGTATGGTCTCTGCTTCCCCGAGCCTTGGCTGGGGTGGAGGGGGTGGCAGCTGCTTCTGGGAGGAAGGGAGGCTTCCCTCATCTCTGGCTGTCTGGTGTCTGCATTCTCAGCCATCACGAATGTTTTCTTTTTGCAGATGACACGATTGGTGCTGCCCGGCATGCTGGAAAGGTGAGTCACACTAACACTATCCAGACAAAGTCATCATTATTTATAGGGGAGAATCCTTTCTTGAAAAATTCATTACTGTGACTAATCAGCCTAGTCTCCATGTTTTAATGGCAGAGTAATGCTGGGTGAGTCACGCTGATGGTGCATGAATCATCAGACGGTGGAAGCCTTTTCCACTCGATTCCCTTTTTATTTTTCCTCTCCCTTCTCCACTGTTGTGGTGATTCCTTTTAGAACAGAATTAAAAAGCCCGTCTGACTCATCAGCACTAACTCAACAACCTGCTATTCTGAGGGGGTGGTTACAGTTCCTGGGAATAACCTTCTTAAGGCTATTTCTCTAAGTCATTGTAAGTAAAATGGATGCAAAGAATATGTTCTCATTATACAGTAGGAGGTATATTGAGGAAAGTCTGTGATCATTTGGTAAAGTAGAATTGGAGAACAGCTCTTTAAAATAAGAGTTAATGCACACCAGTGTCACTGCGGAAGACGTGTACTGACTTCCCACCCAGCTCCCAGGTGAAACTAAAGACACGGATGCGGTGTGCAACCTCCAGGCTGTTCTCTAGGTGATGTTGGCTGCTGCAGGATGTTTGCTGTCTGTTGCAGTGCTAACCCCGGCTGCTGGGGGCTGCTCCAGGTCAGGGCTGAGCTGCGCTCACAGCGCTGAGGAAAGCCGCGTAGAACAAGCAGTGCATGTTAGTCGCCGCGTTGTTACCTCCAAGTGAATACTATAGGAGGAGTGTATATACAGGGCAAACCTCAAAATAGGACAGATCAAGGGGAGGAAGAAAAATATCTTGTATCATCCTGCTCTCTGGGAGTTTTCGTTGCAGATCATGGTTCAATTATGTAAGTGCTGTGCAGATGGAGAGCGAGTACTTCACATCTAAAACTGTTCCTTTGTGAGTACAAACTGTCAGAGCTAGTGGCCAGTCTGGGGAGCTGGTACCTAGCACATCAGGGTGATGGCAAGCCTGGACTTTTTGGCTTAGGTAAGAATAGAAGCAGAAGAGAGTTTATTTCATGCAAAGAAAATTGAATTAGAAAAACAAAAACCCTGGAGTCTGGGGGATGTGGGAGTTGATGTTTCTCAATAAAGCTGGGTTGAGGATTGCACTGCAATAGTAGCAGTTACTCAAGGTTCATAAGTCAAAAGTTACTCTTCGCCCATGTCCTGTAGTTGACAGATAAAAGGACCTGGCTTTTGTGAAACCACCGTCCCCCTGAAGATGCCAACATGACTAAAGCCATTCTGCTTTCTGAGGATTAATGTGCTGTTGATATGAATTTGTGCAACTTTGAAGCTCTAACCACAGTTTATTGATTCAGTTTCTTCTTTGTCTAAAGAAATGTCGTAGTTATCCATTTGGCCGATGGATACCTTCAGCTTCACAGAACAGAAAGATGTATATTCCACTTAGAGAATATCCTGTTTTCCTACTAAGTATTAAACCAGGTGAGATGGTTTGAATGAAAGCAGGATCCTGGTTTGCTGCCTGACTTCTGCTTCTGAGTACCCTTGAGCAAACATGGAACAACCTTCCATATTCCCTTTGGTTTTGCAAAGGCAGGTGACTGCAGTGCCCACAACCCAGGTGTGCAGCTGCCCACCCCTGCGCAGCCATGACACTGCTAAGGGTCTGTTACTGCAGGAGGACGTGGACGTCCAGCGAATCCAGGAGCGTGAAGGGCTGGTAGCTGTACTCAGCTGTTCCGTGGGCCACCCATGCCTTGCTCGCGTGGGACTGCAGGTTAGAAGAGGGATCCAGACTGGGAATCCCATCGCTCTTCCTCACTGGTTCGAGGCGGGCGCTGTGTGAGTACACAGCAGTAACGTAGCACGCTACGGCATCCTGCACCCACAGTGCGCATTTTTACGTATCCGAGTATCGGTTTGATGGCCTTACGTCCCAAGACAAATCCAGGAGTAGAGCAGAGCTGACATGCTTTACATCCAGGTCTGTAAGCAGAAAGCACAAGTGCGTCTTGGTGTGTCGGTTACTTCTTATTTATGATAAACACAGCGGCGTGAGATGGATGCCATTTCTGGTAATGGCATTTAGACACTGCTGTTGCTCCTCTCCTGTGCTCTGAGCACTTAAAGTGACAATTTATAATCTGCGGCTCCCTATTACACTTAAATGAGCAGTTCTCCCTGTACGTTTTCAGGCAGCTGTCTAAGGTGGGAGACTCGCGGAGCTCAAAACTGAGCCTTGATGTCTTCGGGAACAACAACAACAACAAAATCAGTTGACTGTTTCTAGACAAATACCAAACTACGGTATTTATTGCCGGGGAAGTAGCAAGTGCATAATTACATTACAGAGGAAGCTTGCTCTTTCCACTCGGCGTGCAGCTGGAGCAGGCGCTGGTTGCCGCAGCAACGGGGAGACAGCTAAATTTAGCATCCCCGGACCATGCCGTGCGCCGAAGGAAGAATGACGGGGAGGTGCCAGGGTGTGCTCTGTTGGGCAGGACGCCTGCCTCGCCGCACCCTCGCCCAGGGTGTTGGTGCAGCGTGCAGTCGCGTTGGAGGCAGGTGGCGGCGTCTTGCTGCGCCGGTGTCCTCGTAGTCCTTTGGGTCCCTCCCCAGGATGTTTCTTCTGCAGCTCTTGCAAGAGACAGAATTGTAATTAGAGTAATTGGAAGTGTTCCCCCTGCACACACGCTGCTGTTTCCTTTTATCGGGAGATTTTAAGTTGCATGCTTTTGAAGACTATAGGACTCCTTTCTTTATAAAGAGAATGCAGACTACAAAACCCACAGTTGCATCAACAGCTTCAAAGAGTCCAGTACACAGTGCGTGTGCAAGAGGCTGGTATTTACTTTTTTCTAAGAGGGCTTTCTGCGCTGGATCAGAACCGAATGCACCTAAGGGACGGTCACTGCAGCTGGGAAGTTGCAGTCAGGCCAGCCGCTGCGAGACTTGTGCCTTACCGCCCGAGTGCCAGCCTCTCTGCTAAAGCTTCAGTTTGTTTTGGGAGAGTGAGGCTGTGTTTATCCATATAAATGCTCAACCCTTCTTGAGTTCTGCTAAGCTTCTGTCTTCAATTAAGTTGTGTGGCAGTGACTCCTGTGGTCTGAATATGGGAAGAGCACTTCCTTTTATTGGATCTAAATTTCAATCTCATTTAAATAACTCATCTCTCTTCTGTATTATGTGAGGGTGTATTGTTGGTTTTACTAGTCTCTTAAATAGCTAAGTGAACAATCCTTTCACCTCATCAACACATCAGAGCCTTTTCCCTCCTATTCTCCGTTCTCAAATCATAGGATCACAGAATGGTTTGGGTTGGAAGGGGCCTTAAAGATCACCCAGTTCCAACCCTCCTGCCGTGGGCGGGGGCACCTCCCACTAGACTGGGTTGCTCAAAGCCCCATCCAGTCATCAGGTTCTTAGTGTTTCTGTCCTGTATTTGGAGGGGTGGAGGAGTGGTCCATAGGCACAAAACAGGACTACAGTGATGGTGGACCTGTCCCTGCCATTCCCTACCATCCTCTTTGGTTGTTCTTGATGACTGCCGCACAACATAGTATTCCTTCTGGACTTTGTTCGGGATTTTCAAGGGAATGGATAGTTGATTTAGAATTCTGCAAGGTGTGATTAATTCACATTATTTTCTTTTGTATGCATTGTTGGTTTTGTTAATGTTGATTTTTCAGTTGTCATCCTGTAGTCTGTTCATGTAGCCATCTTCGCTTTTTAAAAAGTTCCTTATAGTATCCTCCAATCTGGTAATCTCTTAAACTGCATGAATACTCAGTTCACTGCCAATCCCCATTTGAGTTGATGAATAAATATCATAAGCACCACCTGTCTTGATATGAAAAACCTCTAGCATCCACTGTTAACCTTTTGCTGTTGTGAAAATTCTTGATTAATTTGTAGTCTTTTCTTCATACTGCATATTTTGATCCATGTCACTACTTTATTTCACCAACAAAGCCTTGCAGATAACTCGTGAAAAGTATAAGAACTTTGGCAAAGGTGTTTGAAAACCTGAATGACTGCAAAATGATTCTTTTCTGTTATGTCAACTGTCTCATTTCCAGAAGTGAATCATTCAGACTTAATTCATACTTGTATCATGGCAGAAACCATGTTGGTTTGAATCTATTGTCACAATTTTCAAAGAATTACTACTACTACTACTAATAATAATAACGGTCACTTAGACTCAGCTGTTTGTTTTTAAGATGATTACTTAAATCATTGTGGCAGCAGTGGCATAGTGTATGTGTAGTTGAACAAATATGATGAAAAACTCATGAATCTGCAGCAGTTAAGCTGCATGATGAGTATCTGCATGCCTGTTCTGAGTCCTCACTAACCACAGAACACCTAGTTGTGTGTTTGGGTAAATTGGCTTCAATCTACTCTATGGTAGGAAGAAGAAGAGATACAGCTTCCACTGTATTCAGCTGTCTGGTAGCATCCTCTAATAACTTGCTTGCCCTAGATTTTTCAACTAATTCTTATTTCTACCTAGCACTAAGTAATGAGTCTACTTTTTTTATGTAAAACTAGTCACGGAAGTGGACATGTTCGAAATCCAGGGGTCTTACTGTCTGTCCTAGCTGCACATGCTTGAGAAGTGCTTGGCAGAGCAGGTAGTAGCTACTTTCGGGTTGGTACCCTTGGCTATATATTACTGTGGAATAAGTCAACTATTACTGTAAAACAACTTTTTTGTAGTCAACCAATGGGTATCCTCTGTGCTATATTAGAACACTTCTGTATTTGAGCAGTAGATTCAAATGCTTGCTATCATAAAGATCCATCACTAAGGTAACATTTAGAAGATACGTAGGCTTATGACAAAAGGGACTATCAAAGTGTAAACCACATAACAAACTCATGTTGCCATTTCTGCCACCTTCACCTGAGGTTTAGAAATTGCCTTTCAGATTTGTGCCAACACTCGATTTTGCATAGTGGAGCCACATATAAGTAGCTTGTTTCTCTTGTATTGACCTTGGAGTTGTTCCTGATTTATACCAGCTAACTGAATATTTATATAGTGCTTGAAGACTATGGGTAAACTTCAGTTAAGAATTTGGTTGGGGGATCTAAACAGATCTTAATCTCAATTTCATCCTAAAGATTTTCTTCAGGCTTGCAGTAATTTTCTGAAACATGAAAGATGGTTTTTTTTATTATTTAATTGGAATATATCTTTGCTGCCTTTCAGATCAAAAGGGGTAATCTTGAATATCTCTTCAGCTGCTGGGATGTATCCAACTCCACTGCTGACTCTTTATTCTGCATCCAAGGTAAGGTACTCTTTCGCACACAGAAATAGTGTCACACATAAGCCAACACCACAGGAATAAATGTTTTGGTGTCCATCTAGTGGTGCTTTCATGAACTAAAAGTACTGAGTTTCTAACTTTAATTTTGCTGGTAGTGGAAGGTCGAGACAAAAAATGAGTTCAAGGGTTTACTGTCATGGAAACGACTATTTTATAGATTGCATCACACATTCATCACATAGAAGTTTTATACACTGCATCACACAACAAAGGATGTTACTATACCAAGCAAGCTTAGTGTGAGGTTTAAGAGCATTGACTAAGTTCAACACAATTTCTTGTTCTGATACTTTGAATCTTTTTTCTCTAATCTTGTAAAAGGTAGGTAGATAAGTTAGGTATGTATGGGCATACATGTTTAAGTAGGATTTTTCTGGTGCTTGCTGGAAGCAAAGATTTTTCTTCCTCTTTGGTTAGTTGCCTTAAGTTTAGCATTTCAGGTAAGAGATAGGGTAGAGCGCTTCAGTGTTGCCAGTACCAAAGAGAGTCATTTTCTCTTGAGCTGCATTAGTAGGCGATGCGTCCTTCTAATGTAGCCCAGTATGTGGTTTGATGCTCTTGCAGTGAGTGGATTATTGGTTTATCTTCTCCCTGGCAGCCACCATAAATTCCAGGCTCTTTTCAGCAGTGCTGCTACTTAGCCAACATTAAGGCATGGGTTATCCCACTCTATATGCAGAACTTTGCACTCCACTCTGTGCCAGTCAAGAAATCTCACAAAGTTTAACAATCATCAGGTTTACCAGAATCCCTCTGGACTGAAGGTCTGTTGTGTCAGCCACTCCATCTAATATTGTCATCTACAAATGTGCTGAGGGTGCACTGCGTGCCATCATCTAGGTCGCTTATGGCAGATATTGAAGAATATGGGCCTCGGTATTGATCTGTGGGGTTCTCTGCTTGTTACTAACCAGAAGTCAAGCCATTAATCATGGCCCTTGGAGCCTGTTGGTCCAAACAATTTTCTATATAACCAGCAGTTTTGTTCTTTCAGCACATATCTGCTCAACTTCCAAATGAGAGTGCTGCAGAAGATGGTGTCAAACATATACATTCTAGACATATAGTATATTACTAGTATAGATCTACATCTTATGTTAAGCTTACCTGCTCTGGTTTCTCACTGAGTCACTTGGGACGGTTTTGCCTTTCTGCAGCTGGGGTTATTTCTTTTCCAAAGGTATTTGTATGGCATCTGAAATGGTCTCATAAAAGGTCTCCAGTTGACACCCTAACACCAGGTACAAGATAGGTTCACAGTATGGAGCTAAAGTATAAGTAATAAAACTAAATAAGGAGACATTTATGACATGGTATTCAAGCAGCATAACACTATAGCTTTTTTTTAGGTGCATCTGGTAATTACTTTCAATACTTAAAGGATTTCAGCCTCTAAGCAGAACCTTGGTGGAATAAAGATGCCTTCAGTTGGTGTCGTTCATGTCAGAATAGGCATATGTTTCCTTTAAACTCTCCAATAACATCTTCATGTATCCAGAAAGGAATTGATGCACGCTGTTTTATGTATACTGAAGGAATATTAGTGTGAATAAGGGATATTTAAGTTTAGAAATCATGAAAGCCCAAATTACTTATGCTGATAAAATTTTGCTCCAGAAATAGACATTTCCTGAGAACACACTTCTTAGCGTGAAAGGTCAGTTCTGTTGTTGCATCGCTTTCAGCTTTATCAAATGATTTGAGGTTATGTTTTTTGTGATAATACAACTTACACTTCTTTGCTTATTCTTTATTTTTTCTCAATTATAAGTACAAATATTCCTTCCCTCTCCCTAAGAAACTCAATTACAGGTTAAGTAATCTTGCCTATTCTCAGCACTGTTCATCTTCTACCATAGCAAGGTTAGTAAGCATGAAAGTGACTCCCCTAATGTAGCTATAGAAAGACTGTATCTGCAATTTCTAGTGTTTTTCCTCATCTGTATAGAGGGGTTTTAAAGCATAGTATCCTTCAGGTCTAAGTCAATGGCTTTGGCTAATTATCAGGAACAGACGCAGTCTGCCTCTTTAACCTTCCCCATGGAGAATTCCCTGTCTTACAAGGCAATTAGATGCTTTTAAAGGAATCATATTCCTGTTTTTGACACTTCCCTTTCTGCCTGCATTAATAGTAATGAGAAGTGAATTATGACTTTTTTTCCTACTATATCTCAAGCATTTGGGCTTGTTACTGGATATCCAAGGAGAAGAAATTGTTTTTTTGTATGGTGTACTTACCCGCTTTTTCAGGGGATGCTAATTTAAAGATTGTTCTTAAGACTGCTGTAAGTTAGAGGCTGTTGGAGCACTTGTGCATCTGGAGGTAGAAAACCCAACTTGTCTTAAAGTAAGTCCTCTAAGAAGAAAAACTCCAAAGTTTATTTGGATACTGGAAGTTGCTTGTTCCTTCTCAAGTAAAGTGAACACTTTATTGCAAAGCTCGTATCGAATAGTAGAGATGACATTCTCTTTATGTTGTCTCTCTGTATTTGAAGCAGTAACTAATTTCAGGACTGTTGTGCAGAAGTAGTGAGAGCTTTGAATAATCAAAGCATTTTGTGATTAGCAGAATATAGTGTTTTTTTTAATTTTTAATAGATTTATGTGCTTTGCAGTTATCACACATGCATCTCACAACTGTGTTCAAGGACTGCACAAAACTGTTTGCATTTGTATTCATGTTCTTTGTTGCAATAGCATGGCCAGCTCACTTGAGTCCTTGCTGTTAGGCCTCATTTTCAGGGACTTGATGTTGAGTACTTGCTTCATTAAGAACTTAAACTGGCAGGAAAAGGGTGAAGATACGAACAGTTGAACAGAAGATACGATTACTTCATTTAATGAGCCTCCTTCTAGCTTTTACATGCAACTTAAGGAATAAAAGAACCCATTGGCTACACAGCAAAATCTAGTTTTCTTTCAGATCTTGTGTATGCTCAGAAAAGTATCAATAGAAATAGCCCAGAAGTGTGGGAGTGTTTCTTTGCTTCATGTATTGGTTGAGTTCAGTAGGATGACCTTACTAGGAAAAACACTGGGCACTGCAAACTGTAAGCACCGTGTTTGGATAGGACTCGTGTTAACCCACTGATGCCATGGTCAGAAAAAGATGATTGTAAAACAGGTGCAGTATTAGAGTTTTGCTGCTTGTTTTGACACTGGTCTGAAGCATTTGTGGCTACTTTTAATAGCCTTTTATTTCCTCTAGAGTTGTTTCTTCTTAAATACTTGAATTCGCCTCAGTTATGGATAGAATAGTTTAATTCCCTCAGTTGAGGGCGCTCCATTTATCCTACTTAGCAGTATCATTTTTCTAAAACAAGAAATGGTAGTAGAACCTAATATTTTGGCTCATTTGACTTGGGGGAAGAGAAGTAGAAGGGTGGCTTAGAAGAAAGGGAGGGGGAATTTATGCTGGTTTGAATTGCTGAGTAGCCTTGGATTATTAAGACAATACTTTTTCAGCATTGTATAAGGTATCCATCTCAGAGTAAGTGGTAAGGAAAGAGCAAGCATGTGGATCTCCCTTTATGGAGGCAGTATATCAGATGTAAGTGCATCCTGAAGGCAGGTTCTAGTGTCCACCCTTTAAGCCCTTTTGCTTCCTTCTTTGAATGTTTAATCTTGGAATTTCTAAAACTTCCAGAAGTTTGGAAGAGTTTTAGGTAGTAGTCTTCAGGATGCCTACTTAAATCACTCTTCTAAAAAAAAAGTCTAAGGGGATGACACAATGTGAACATAACGTTTTATTTTCCTATTTTAACTGGACTTTATGTAACTAATCTAGTTCCTTTTCCTTCTAAATTAAAAAAAGAATTTTATTTGTTTAGAATGTCTCACTTCTGGGAAAAAAAATGCTTTGTAAGCACGGGGTTTCTGTTCAGATGGCATTGCTGTAACCTGCGAAGTTGCACTGAAAGCCTAAGGTTTTTCACTTTGAAAACAGGAGCTATAAATAGTAATTCAAATATGCTTACAAAAAGCTCCAAACTATAGTTTCCATTTTAATGCATAGCATGCTGCATTTCCGTTCTTTTCATTTTAGGCTTTTGTGGATTACTTCTCTCGAGGCCTCCATGCAGAATACAAGAGCAAGGGCATCATTGTGCAGGTGAGTAGAGTTTTTCATGTAAGTGTGGTTACCACAGCAACATTGGTGTCTTGGTAACAAAAGGAAATCAGCATATTCTTTTATTCATGAATGTGACACAGATTAAGGATGAGGATTTCCTTTGATCCCATTAGCAGTTTTCTTAAGTTACCCTGAAATGATGCATCTTGAAGTAACAAAAAATATATATAATTTACCTGCTGGTGGTAATTGTACCTTTAGGTATAAAATATTCCAGGAAACTGTGCAACTCTATAGAATACACCTTTATACAACTAAATCTCCTGGAATGTACATTTGGAGTTCATTTGTACAGATACTAAATAGGTAACTGCTCAAAAGACTAAAATAGTAGCAGTCCCTTCCCTGCGGTGTCAGTGAACCAACTGCTAGTGTAAGCAAAGTAGCAAGAACAAGCAGACACCTTACAAGCCCTTCGTATGTAATGGGCTGACTTAGATTTTCTTCAGTACTGGCTTTCCACATTTCTAGTGAGTTTTGTGTTGTGCTCCACTTGTTCACCTTCCATGGCTTTAGGTTTTTTTGTTTTGTAGGGACGTAAGAGGAAACCAAGCCAGTCTCTCAGCTTTATGGGGATTTTGTGTTTAATATCACTTTCTACATTCTTTAATATTTGCTTCCAAAACCTAACTAAAGTTTCCAGACTTTGGTTTTGGGTCACAATTGCCGAATTCTTCATTACCCGTTCCATCTGTTGTTCTCCAGTGCAATAGTCAGTCTTGATAAAGATTTTACCGGTGCTGTAAAGACAGTGGTGAGTCATCTTAAAATTCTGTTAGGGTTCTTAAAGACAGAATTACCCCACGTCCATGCCTCTCGTTTTCCCTCCCCTTGTTCTGTATGGTGGTTCTCAATGCCACCTGAACTCCAAAGGCACTGTGAGAGCTAAGTCACAAAGATGCCGGTCTTGTTTGTGTGATCATTAAAGGTGGGAGCACAGCTTTCATTGCTGGTTTTGGAATACAGAGAAGCTGTTACTAACTTAAGGCTATATTACCTTTTGGCTTGCTGGACTTTTTTCCTTCCAATCATACTTACCAAAAAGAAGTCATCACTAGGAAATGTCCTGTCCCAGTTCATGAGAGGATTATGTTAGACTTTCAGGGAAAAAAAGACAGATACCGAGTGAGCTATTCCCATACATTTTCCTTCAGCAAAACCAACTTGCTGTCAGCAATAGAGGATGCATAAAAACCTAGCACTGTAAACAGATACACCTTCAGCTTACAGAGAGATTTGTGTGTGCTCTCTACTCCTGAAATGGATTAATCTGGAGCAACTTTTAGTGTTTCGTCTCCTTATTACTTTCTCTACTCAGAATGCTTTTCAGGTCTTTCCCTGCCTTCAGCTCTGGACCTTCCTGCAATGTTTTTATCACAGTGCAAGTTTTTCAGTGTTCTTTTTACTTTTGCCCCACTACGTTACTTCTGTCTCCACCAAGTGATTCAATTTCTGTATTGTAGACTTAGCTTCATATCCCAGAACTGTTCCAAGTGTCTGCGCAATATGGACCTCTTTTAATCTGTGGTCACAGTCTCCAAGACTGAAGGAAATGGTAGTGCTGGTTTGCCATGCTACCTTCGTTGTGAGAAGAAGCCTCACAGAGAGCATTTGTAAACATGGTTCCTTATATTCGTGTGAAGAGAATGTCCTCTGAGTGTGGTTTGTGTGATGATACTCTAGAGCTCAAGGCAGGCTGGAAAACATAGCTGGCTGCTTGCTCCTAAGCATAGAGTCATTGCATACATTGCATACAATATGCAACATCTTTAAACAGCAGCCTGCATAGAAGGGAGTTTATCTAGGAAACTGGTTCACAGAGTACATCTCTGAATCATGACTCTTAAATGAACATTTCAGGCAGATGGAGCACGAGTGGGATGGCTGACGTTCTTAGCTGTCTTCTAGACCTGAAGTTAACTAATCGCTCTCTCTCTGACTTTAGATACTGGTGAAGAGTGTCAGCCCAGATTGTTTGTGGGGTTCTTGTTGGTTTTATTCTTGATTGTGGAGTCAGGAAGATGCCTTTTGCAAATTCTCTCTTGCTCACTCATTTAAAAACTTAAACAGGATGCAGCACCTCTTGATATTTTTGCATCAAAAGATAGCAGATTCCGGACCAGCTAATTCTAGAACTAACTGCCCTCAACCCAACTCACAATATTCAGCCAAGTCTGTTTATATTTTGAAGTAAAATATGGAGTAGCTCTCAGGTTTGAGAATACCCTTCTCCTCATAAAGCATTATGATTAAAATTCTACTAAAATATTTGCATCTAAATAAACCAGGATGCTGCTTTGTGTAAGCAAAAGCCTTGTTTTGTCTGTGTCTTTCATATGTTTTGGGTATTTAATAGAATATTTCTCTCTTCTACAGTAATACAATTAAGTCTTCTGGTATGATTTCTTTCCTGCTCAAGCCTACCTACAAACTGTGATGCTCTGGCTCCTCCAACACACAGCTTCAATGGCAATAAAGCTGGGTGTGATTTTTTTTTTTTGCACTCCTGCCCTTCCATGTGGCCTGTGGGTTTTTCCTATGTCAGGATGCATACTGCCAATAGGCATGTTCAAGTAAACTCAGGCAGCATTATATTAGCCTTCCATGGAAGGCATTTTTCATCCTCGAAAACCCTTCCAGAGCAGGCTGTAGGAATTTCATTCAGATACTGATATTTTGTTTGGAAGGAGGTGTTTTTCAGTCTCTTGTTATAGTAGGATGTCTAAGATCTTCCTGTTTTCTGCTGTTTTCTCAAGTAAAAGTGCTGACAGTTATGTCAGTATGAGAGTATTTAAAGACAGATGCTTGACTGAGAAAGAAGCATTATATCTTTGAGACGTGTTGTTCCTGTGTGCACTTGTAGCCAGGCAGTCTCATCCTCCCGAAGTTTTCTCTAAATATTTTCTGTCACTTTGAGAGGAAAACAAAGACTGAGCATGCACTGCTCACATATGACTCCATTCACTGCAGAATTCCTATGAATACTGAAAAAAGGTGAAAAACAACCATAAAACACCACCAAAAACAGTAAGGCGTACTTGGCAAAAGGTGTTAAACACAGCATGAACACACACAGTATGGGGGAATACTTTTTAGCTTCAGATACGGAAAAGCTGTGAAAAAGTTTCAGTGTCTTACATTGTTAAAATAAACAAATGAAGCTTAAATCTGGTTTTCTGTATCAACAAATGGCTTTTCCTGCAGAATACTTAATAGGCTGTGGTAAGCTGATATCCTAATAGCACTGGTTTTTTGTCCATTAACATAGGCAGTGAATTGCTTCTTTGAGTTATGTGGGCCTGATGACCAATAGCTATCACAGCTTCAATTTGTTATGTTAATTTTATTGCGGTCCATGTCCTTGTCCTGTCATTCCAGCCTAAGCCACAATAAACCACTAATGAATATTACAAGTACATTCCTGTGAAGACTAGCTGACATACCTCCTTCAAGCCATTAGGAAAACTGCACCCACTTCAGATTATTTGAAGTTCATCTCTCTGACCTTCAGAAATGTAGTGCTTTTAATTCCTGACTTGCACTTCTGTTTGAGCTCACTGTTTAAAAAGGGTTAATTCTATCATGCCAATACACGCACAGTATTGCTTTGTCAAAAGTGAAAACAGAGTATAGGTGGTACTTTATCACTTCCTGAAGTTCAGCGTAAGGTATATCAATGTTGCTCAAGTGGAATGCCTCTCTGTGGAAACTTAGTTTTGATAGTATATGGTGCTTTTGTTGCAGTGTAGATAGACATAGGTTCAAAATACACTCTGGCTGACAGGCACGCTTAATTTTACAGAAACAGCACAGTAATAGCGTAGATTAAAATTTTGGATCTATAACAGAAATTAGGCAAAAAGAGAAGGAATGAGGAAGACTGCGAGGATTTCTCCCAAGACTCTTTTGGAAAAATCTCTGCATGAAAGGTTTCTGCAGACTCCCAAGTTCTCTATGAGTGTCTGAAAACATTGGTTATTTACCCCTTTCTTTTACTACCTTTTTTAACTTAAGTGGATGTCAGCATTTTCTATTGATACTTGCTCACTATGCATAGCAAAAGTGGAACAGTGAAAACTTTTACTACCTGCTTTCATCTACCATATTCACTACATACAGTGTCAGATCACAGACTGATGGACGTCTTCGTTTGAAGGAATCTTTAGGAACTCTACTTGTCTAACTTCCTGCTCTGTGGGATTGCTGCTAACACTAGGTCATGGGCTGGCATGGTTTTATCCAGCCAAAGCTTGAAAACCTGCAAGGACAGGGATGCCATGACCTCTCTGAACAACCTATTTGAATGTCACATAGCTCTCCTACAAAGTGCCTTTCTCTCTAGTGTCCATTCTGAAAGTCTACAAACAAAAACTGATAGGTTTGGTTCTTTTTATTTAATCTGGCAGTGCCAAGAAGAGTTAGGCTCTCGTAACTGCCCTTGAGATAATGAGAGGCAGATGTTAATCGCCATCCTCCAATCTCTTCTTCAGAACACTAAAACAATCCCAGCTCCTCCCCACCAAGCCCTTTCCTTCTCTCCCTCTCCCGGTAAACACAAAAGCATGTTTCACCAGGCTAATGGCATGGCCTTTCTCCAGACTCAAAGCTTTTTAGTTTTCTGTACATGTCAGCTCTGGTTACTTCAGTTCTTCCATTTCCTCTTTACGTCCCCCACCCATGAAACTAGCATGTCTCAGAATTCAGTATGCAGATTACCTGATGGACAATGGTCTTTGTTCCTTGTTGAATCTGTGAGTTAATCTGAAAGCGTTCTCTGCTTCATGTCTCTTTCCTACATGCAGAGTGTTCTGCCGTATTATGTGGCAACAAAAATGTCTAAAATCTCCAAGCCAACCTTCGATAAGCCGACTCCTGAAACGTATGTACGAGCTGCCATAGGCACGGTAGGCCTGCAGTCCCAGACCAACGGGTGCCTGCCCCATGCCTTCATGGTAAGTCACCTTGGAAAACACAAGGATCTAATATGTGATTACTGGGGAAGAAAAGCAATGATTAATTTTGAATATTTAATAAAAGTTATTTTTGTTCTTTAAATTTTAATCATAATTTTGTAATGTTTGTGTGTGCTGGTAATGGTTTGATTTAGCTTAGAATAGACAATAAAAGCTGAGACATTTTTCCTTTGATTTTTAGGGCTGGGTCTTCTCAATGCTACCTACGTCCACTGTCATGAATTTACTCATGAAAACAAACAAACAAATACGGGCTCGTTTTTTGAAAAAAATGATGAAGGAGAAGTAAGTTGCCGACAGCTCGATCTGTGGAAGCCTGAGACTCCTGCAGGTTTCGTACTCACACTTCAGCACCAAGTAGACCTAATGTTTTAAACATCTTCAATTGTAGGTGTATTTTCTAATAAGCAAAGCGATATTGTTTTGAGGATACAGATGAATCTTGACTTCTAATACTGATATCAAATTAGGCTTGTTTATATATATTATAGGTATATTGGGGGGGAGTGCTTTGGACTAAAATTGCACTGTGCTTTAAGAAATACTTAAATGGATGTGATCAGACATTGCACTGCTGAGGAACGGCTTGGTTATATAGTGTCCATCATGTTTATGTATTATGTTTTTGGGTGAAGGGCAGAACAGCTGTAGTTCTCTGATATTCCTGGAAAAGTGGGGAAGTGTGGGAAGAGAACGTATTTGCTTGAAGGGTAACCTGGCTCAATTCAGAATGTAACTTCTTCCCGGTTCAGGTTTAGGGTACTTGAAGGATTCAGCATTTTCAGCCAGCTAGCAAGTGCTCCTCTGCTTACACAGTCCATTAAACAAAACCGGGATGCCATGGGCAGGGTGGGATCAGCTTAGGGGCTGCTTCCTGGCTGTGTAAAAGTCATCGCTCTGTAAAACAAAAATACCAATAACCAAGGTTATGTAACTGGGAAAGGATCATCACTGCTTGGGAAGGGTGACCATGAAGTGATCCTTAAATCTGATGGTTTTAGAAACCTGTTCATGTGTTGGTACTGTATTGAAGTAGGTTCTTGCACCAAAACCTGAGCTGTCAGCTAGGCGAACTTCAAGGGTCTAGTGTGATTTTTCTGTTTGGTTATGAACTTGAGGAAAATGGGCCAAAATAAAAAATTAAAAAAAAGAGTGTAATTGCTCATCTATAAATATATACATAAAATAACATTGCAAAAAGTATTCAAATTCTTGGCTCTTGAATATGGATTCTAACTCTTCAGTCATGTAATCTTTACAATTTGTAATAACATTTTTAAAAGTTCAGTGCCTGTCCTTTGTAATAGATGGTGATAACACAATGTGGATGTATGTCACAAGTTGTGTTACTTGCTGGTTGTTATGTAAAAGATTATTGGCACTTTAAATGCAGAGCTTGAAATGAGTTACTGTCCTTGTCAGCAATGATGGATAGATTATTTCTGAGATGTGTGCCACTGTGTCTTTTGGGTGAGGCCATTTGAAATGTGAATCCTGAATATTTGTGACAGCTTTAAAAATGAGAACTAGCAAACTTTAAATGTAGAACTTCTTAGTATTTTTGTGTTTAACTGATTTATTCCGTAGTTCTATTCCAAAACCAAGTAAAGCTGAAGTTACCCAACTGGGAAACAGGGATCAGAGTGTATGAGAAGTCTGTACTGCTGTTGTCTGTGTTGACCTTTAAAGATACGGTGTCTAACATTCCTTTATATAAATGTGAAGAAAAAAAAAACAAAACACTTTCAAGCCAAATGAAATTGTAAGTAGCTACCAATGTTTTCTGTGGTGACTGCCTTTGGTTAACAAGTGGAGATTGTTTTGTCCTTGGAAGAATAATTTCAAGCTCTGGTTTTGAAGTTAAATGTGTTGCACTGAAACATGATTTGGGGCTAACATTTCTGTACATTGAAAAAACCCAAATACCGATGCAATGGTGCTGATCAAATCTGAGCTAAAACTCCTATCCCATAGTTTTCTTGATGTTTTTCTTGTTTCCTGGAACAGGAACGGTGAGGTCAGTTTTGTAGGACTTTGCTCAGGAGGTGATGTGGAAGCACTGGACTAACTAATCTGTATGGATTTTCACTTGGTAAAACCAATAAACTGGCATTCACTCTCAAGCTCTGGTGCGTTGGTTTCCTTCTTAAACTGTTTGCACTTCCGTATCTCAGACTGAAGCTTTTTATTAATCTCCCTGTCCGGCTGCGGCCTCATTGACAATGCGAGCATCTTAAAATCACTGGACCAACCGGCTAAGCTCTTAGCTGGAGCTACTAATTAAGCTGTTATTAAGTTCCTTCCACGCTCAGGCCCCGCTGCAAGCTCCGCAGCCGCCACCAGAGGGTGCCAGGCGCTCAGCCATGCCGCTCCGCGGTGCCCGGGGGGCCGGGCGGAGGCGGAGCGGCTCGCCGAGGAACCCCGGGCGGCCTGGGGGGGCCGGGCCGTGCCGTGCCGTGCCGGCGCTGAGGCGGCGGCGCCATGTCGGAGAGGCGGCGGCGGGCCCGCGTGCAGGGCGGCTGGGCCGGCGGCCCGGCGGGGCGAGCCGCAGGCAAGGCCCGGGCGCGGTGGAGGCGGCGGGGCCCGGCCGCGGCCCGGGTCTCAGGGGGGCGGCGGGGAAGGCCGGGGCCGGGGCACCGGGGGGGCCCCGCGGGGAGCGAGGCGGGGACCCGCGGGAGGAGGAGGACGAGGGGCCCGCAGCAGCCGAGGCGGGCCCGCCGTTGTCGGCGGACAAACTGCACGGCCCCTCGGCTCGCTGGTGAAACTGCACCGAGGTGGACTGTGGAAGAAACTACACCAGGTTTAAAACCTGGATTATTTATTTATTGTTTCTTAATAACGTGATACTGACTCGGGTGATTTAACAGGCTTGCGCTGCTGAATTTGATCCCGATTTTGGAGGCTATATTTTTAATAATGCGTTGGGCCAACACCAGCAAAAAGCAAGGGTAAAAGAAGCAAGGCGAAGCTCGCCTCTCTTAGGAAATGAGTTATGTGTGTGTACATGCAGTCTGTAAGTTCAGAGTTCTTGAACTTGGGAGTTTAATAGTTTTAATGCAGTTTTTTTCATGCCGTAATGACTTCTGTTTCTTTAGTGCTCCACGTTTAGGACTGTGGTATTCCCTAATGCCACCATGCATTCTTTCCCACGGTTTCCTGTGAAGAATATCAATTTCACCTGTCCCTTTTTCCCCTCTGTTTTAAACTTAACGTTAGCAAAAGGCAGCACTTTGTAAGCATCTACATTTGGCAGAAACTCATTTAAAAACATTTTTCATTTGTCCATAAATAACAAAAATATTCAAGATGCTACGCACTTTTAACTGTTATGTGATGTAGGTTTGGTTGTCACCAGAAGTCTCTGCCAAGCAGAGGAGAATCCTTCAAAGAATGACTCCATAAGGCCTTCCGAACATGAGTGTTGTGTTTTCCATAGGGTGAGGTGCAATTTCATGTGATCTTTTTTTTTTCTTTGCTGTAGCACCAAAGGCACCTGTGGCCAGCAACATTTCCCCTGCAGGCACTACTGGACAGGCATGGATGAAAAGAGATCAACTTCACACTCAAAAGCAATTTGTCTTTGAAAAGCCATCAGAGGTAATTAATTATTTAATTAAACACTTATTACCAGAATCTCAAGTTTTCTGAAACTTTACGCAATTAACTGAAAAATTACGGAGTTTGATATTAATGGTCTCATGTTTTAAAACAAACGAAAAACTCAGCTGAGCTGAACTTTTAGGGATTTTTACCAAGCGGAATTTGAAACTCTTATGGTCTGTCCATCTGTGTAGTTTCACTCTAGGAATTCATTACATACCTATTCATAGCTACTTTTGTTTGTTTGTTTGTTTTAGGAGAACCAAAGAATATATTAAATATTCAGAATGATGCAATGTCCCAAAGCATGATTTGAGCTCTGTTTTGGTTTCAGGGTATCTGTGATATTTCTGCTGGGGGAAGCATGTGAGATTTGTTTTCTAGACTTTCCTTTATGGCCCACAAGGAGATGAAGGATATTTTACTGTTTGCAGTGGTAAGGTAGTTCCTTGCTTGTGAAAAAAATCTTGAACACTTCTTTCTAAGCCAGAAATATTAGAAAGACCCTTCATGGCTTGCAAGGTTTGGAGACATTCTGGGAAGTTTTTCTCTTCTCTGCAGCAGAGCCCTGGCGCCTGTGTAATACTATGTCTTGACTGTTTTGCATGGTCATTTCTGTAGCACCTTGCATCTCAGCCCTCCACTGAGCTCAGAGAAGAGAAGCATAAACCCCTAGGGCAACCAGAATGATAATATGGGCTGGATTCCACGATTTAAAAAACAAACAAACAAAACAACAACAAAAAAGCTGTCAACAACAAACCAGCTGTCTCAAGCTGCCATTTTAAGCTGATGGTTCCTTCTGTCTGATCTGTCTTACATTTTGTTAATTGGGGCTGATGTTTGTTCATCCCTTCTGTACTTGTTGTACATTTTTAATTCTGAATGAAAGGCTAGCATTTCTTTGATTGTAATTCAGTATTGTGATAATACAAGTAGTTTAGAAAGGGATGTCCTTTAGGGGGCAGTTGGTTGTTAAAATATGTCTGGAGTGGTAGCTGCATCTGAGGGATGCGGTGGAGTGTTGCTGCTTTACCAACTGTCCAGAGCTGTGTGTTTCTCACTGACGTTTCAGTCTCCAGCTATCTAGAATCACTAGAGATGGCAACAAGCTCTGTTTGACTAGAGCGTGTCAGGTACATAAACACTTAGTATTCACCATGTGTTGTCTGGTTACCTTTCAGGTGGAACGCAAAGTTCCTGAGGCAGGTGTGATAGAGTGAGTATACTGCTGACTACCTGTCTAGCTTGCGGCTTTTCTGTTTTTCTGGTCGGGGGGAATATGCTGAAAAGAGTTCCTTTTCCACTTAAACTGACTATACCTTTGGAAGAAATTTCAGTACAAAATGTGGACTTTCAACCCTTTTATCCTGAACTGAGTTTATGTTCAGGAGAGTCCAAGCGTGTCTTAATAGTTTTTGTGGCTTTAGCATAGCTTTGTAAGTCAGGAAAAATGAACAGTTGGGGATTCTTGGATAACAGAACCACAAATATGTCTATGTTGGTTAACAATGCACGTTTTCTTGCAAAAGTCCCTGCGTAAACTATACTGGAAATTACTTGCTGTTATCCAGGTATGTAACTGGTATGGCACCTCAAGCAGCGCTTCCTTTGAAGGTTCAGAGAAGTAGCTGCTTGTAAGTGTCATAGTGAAGCTAGATACTCATAAGCTGTAGATCACTTGCCCTTTGTGTCAGAAATCTCAGGGATTTGCTCAGAGTAAACATGGCATGAAGTATGGCAAGGTGTGGTGGTGTATGGGGAAGATACAGATTTTGAAAAATAAATTTGTTTCAGTTTGGTCATCATGATAGAGTTTTCTTACTAAGCGGTTCCTATGAGGCAAGTTGCAGATCCATCTCGAGTGGGATTTGCATGTTCTTACATCAAGGGATCTGCTGTTAGTTTTCTGTGTGCACTTCAGATTAGATGCTGGGTGGGTATTCATGCAGAGCAGGCATGATTCAGACGCCCTCTGATGCCCCATGTTCAGCCACCCTCTCACAACTGGTGTGGTAGTGAACTGTTCATTAATTAGAACTGCTTGTGAGAGGTGTTTCTGGCAAGATGCAGGAAAAATACTGGTGGAAATAGTAACAGAATTTCCCTGCAACACTTAGAGATTGTAGCAGATACCATGTATCTACTAGCAGATACTTTCAGTGGGAATGATACAGGCATATATTCTTCGCTTATTATTTATTAGTAATAAATCTATGTACTGAGCAAATTCAGTGCGTTAAAAATGCTCTAAAGGTTCACATGACTTTATTACTCTTATTTACAAATTAAATAAAAAATACAGGGGAAAAGAAAACTGAGATGCTGTTCTCATTAAAACAAAGTGCTGTAGATAATATAGTATGGTTTATGCTCTGAGTGTATGTTCAATATGGAAAAGAGTGTAGAAGTTCTTGTTTATTCAACTTTCTTAAATACAGCACAATGCAAAACAGTTTGTGATGATCTTGCAAGTTGGTGAACTGTTTTGAGGGAGAAGCAGTGCTGGACAGCAATTAATTCAAGGAGTGTTTCAGGCAAAAAGCAGTATACAGATTGGAGCTAGCTTAGGAGAAAAATGAGATTGTAGGTGAAACAAGCAGTTCATGTGAGAGAAGATAATACTTCACAACTGTGCAGCTTGTAACAGAGGGTAGAGATATTTACCCTCCGTACCAGCTACACTGGCTTAAATATGGTTTGCATACCTGTAGTTCGGTTTCTCTGTGTGCTGCAGGCTGATGAATGCTTTGCTGTTAGCAGAAAGGTATCTGTTTTCTAACTGAAAACTGTGGATTACATGTCCACAGTTAGCTTCGTGCTCGTTGTGTACCTATAACTGCGAACATCAACCATAATGGTCAGGGCATGGTTTTCTGTGGTTGTCTCCCTTAGATTCCCTGTGACATCCCTCATTTACTTGTCTCTAGAGCCCTAAAACCATATCTTGAGCCTTGGCTGAAGTGGGAGAGAGAGAGAGGAAGTACACACAAACTCATTTTTTCTGTGACATCCCTGGCTGCCTTAATCTAACCTGTGTCTCTTCAGAACATTTTTGCTTCCCTTAGTACCACAAAGCTTTTTTTCTTCTTTTTTTTTCTCTCTCTCTCTCTTTTTTTATTTTTTAAAGAAAACTCACCCTAGTGCAGGCTTACAGCAATTCTAGTCCAGGTTGCTCTGTGTAAGATCACTTACTGTTGTTGGTGCATCTGACAGCTCTTGCTTTTCTATACCCTCAGCAAGCCTGGTGTGTATGAGCTCAGCACAGGACCAAGCGGAGTTTCCAGGTAAGTGGATTACATGTTTTTTGAAACTTGCCATTTGCTGCTGTTGAACAATGCGGTGTTACTCAGCTTTCTGAAGTCTAGTCTCTGTAGAGTGTTCTGACTCGGGCAGGTGCCTATTGCCCTTCCTGTGTGTCATGTGTTTAGAGTACCGCTGGAAGTACTTTGAGTATCAGGCAGCAGAGACTTACACAGTTCTGAGCAGCGCTGAGGAGGCGAAATACAAACCTCTTTAACATCTAGCACGTACTGCGTCTAGTGCTCTTGTCTGGGATAAGGAAAAGGGGCTATGTCCATCTGTTTCATGCACCACAGTAAGTTGCTGCTTGAAATTTGGATTGGTATTCCTATGTTAGCAAGGGTGCGGGGTCTATCTCATATATAGTTGAGAGCTACCAAAATCTTTTAGATGTAAATTGGACTTGTTTTTAATTGATACAATAAAAGGGTTTAACTTGAAGCAGATTGGCAACTTCGGGGTTGTCCCTTTTACTTATGTCTTTTGTCTTAATTGTTACAGCTTCTGGACACTTCAGAACCTACTTGTTTTGTGATTCCTGCTAACTTAAAAGCATTTTATTTCACATTGCTGACTTAGCTGCAATATCAATATTCATTCTTTTTTTTTTAATGAACTTAATAGACTTTTTTTTTCCAATATTGGAAAAATGCTTGAAAGTTTTCATCTTGTTTTCTTCTAAAACTGCAAATAATTTTTATACAAATTTGAAAAAAGCTTTGACCAGTAGGGAAGAGAGAAAAAAATATGCAACCAGTTGTGTTACTTTGCTACTTTCAGGAGCTTATATTTTCATAATATATTGCTGTACTATGTACGTATTTCAAAACAGTTGGATTTTACATCTCTGTTTAACATCTTTGCTACCTGTTCTTACTGTGGTGTCTTTGGAGCATTGCATACTCGGGAGGGTAACCTCTCATGAACAGCTTTCCTGCTTTCCTACTCCGCAGACCAGCACAGTGGCCAGAATTTTTCAATGCTGCTGTTAGTACAGTCTAAATATAAAATGTACATATAAAAATATGAAAACTGGAGAGATTAAATGCTTATAGGATTCCTGTGCTTTCAAAAGAAAAGGTAGTGGTAGTAGTGAAAAAGGACTATCAAACTCTTTAAGTGCCATGGAGATGACGAATTACTTACAGGCAATTGCTTACCTGTGTTGATTTTTTACCATAATTGGGGTATCTAATTTTTCAAGTGGAAAGTTAAAAACAAGGATGCCATTTTTCGCACAGTACATGGCTGATTATGGAACTCCTGGGTTATTGTTGCTTTCATATGTTTTTATAGGTTTATAAAGCAACTAGACATCCTTATTTAGGGGAAGACCCATCAGGAGTTCCTGCTGCCTTCTGTTCTGCCTGCATTACAGGCATTCTTACCTTAAATTCTTTGGGAATCCCAGAAATTAGAGTATTTTATCAAAGCATATATAGAAGTCTTTATTGCTTCCTTCTTTTCTGTGTCTTCTTCCTTAGGATTCATTTGATTCCTGGCTTCGTTGATTCGGAACAAGCAGACTGGATGTTTGAACAACTCCTTCAAGACATACCCTGGGGTCAGAGAACTCACATCAGACAGGGTAAGGATGTGCAGACTAACTTCTCAGGTCGTTCCCATGCTAAAATCCACACAGCGCACATCACGTCATTGTTTTTCATTTCACACATTGCCACTCCTTCACATACTTCCTTCCAGGTTTTCCATGCCTAACTGAAGAGTACTGCTTATCTTTCAAATCTGTATCACTGTGTTTGTATTCACAATTATTTCAGATCTTTCCAAGTTCAAAAGAGATGAAAATTGCCTCTGTCTTATAAGTCTTAAAAGGAATTCCTTTCGGTGGCATCTTCAGTTCTTTTGTCTTGCAGTCTTTTTGATTAAGTCTGTGCTCCATCCCTTCATACCATCTCCCAGTGATGTCGTGAGAACTATTTTCTTTGAGGTTTCTGTTACCAGGAGTATTTTTGCCACTCTCTCTTAAAATTCCAGCAAAGCAGACTTCTTTTCTCTTGTTTTTGCTTCTTGGTTGCAGTACAACCTAAGTGAAGAGTCTGCTATTCTGGATTTGTTCACTAAGGGGCCACCTGTTCTAGCTAAATTTATCTTTTTAGGCAGGAACGGACATAACAAAATACGTTGGAGTAGTTACCGGTCAGGGCTGGAAAATTTCTTCAACATCTGTGTTTATTGGCTTGTATTAAAGGTAGTGTAAAATGGAGAGTGTTACCTGTCAAAGATGAGAAATAGCTACCAAGGTAGTCTGTTCAGAAGCTGAAAGTACTTTAACTTGACGTTTGTATTACAGCGCAGAACACTTGCATATTTGACAAAATAGTACTTGTTCAGCTTCGTTGCTTTCTCCTTCTGTAATGTCCCGTCAATGCTCCAGTCCCTGACACCTCATCCTTTCCAGAGGGAATACCTTGCAGTTAATGCCAGCGTATTGGAACCGGGAGAATGTAAAGCAAACTAGGATTGTAAATAAAATTTCAGTTTCATTTTACTATCTTTAATTCATTATTTAATTATTATTTCCTTGCCCAGTCTGGCATAGGGATGAGAAAATTGATGTGGCTCCAAGATTTTGGCAAGGGAATACCTTTCTCGTATAATCAAAAATGTAGCACAGGGTCTGCTTTTGAAGAATACTGCTTCACTTGGGTTCATTCTGTAATGTAATTCTTTAAGGAACTACTTTTTAACTTCAGGTGAATCAACAGTCCCTTTTTGATTAAGTTTTTTGACAGAATTGTGTTTTTCCATTTTCAAGTTCTTTGATAAGGCAACTAAGAAGCCTTCCTGTTTTTTCAGAAATGTCTTTTGAGGAGCCAAGGCTTACCTCCTGGTATGGGGAACTTCCTTACACGTACTCCAGGATAACAATGCAGCCAAACCCAAATGTATGTATATTTTTACAGTTTCCTTTTATTATTGTCTACAAAGAAACCCTTTGCAGAGATTGAGAGACAAAACCTTCCGTCTTCTTTTTGTCTAGAACATTTGTCAGAATTTCTTTTGTGACCAGCAACAGATTCTAGTGGAAAGTGGACAACTTTGTAAAATAAGCATTTTGAGTGGATTGACTGAGAGGAGCATTTTTCAGTGAATAAAAGTTTGGAAAAGGAAATTGCAGCTCCAGAGTTTAATTCTTAGTTCACTGTGTAGCTTTGGACAAAACTCTCAGTTGTTCTGTGTGACTTACTCTATGCATCTTTATATTGAAGACTGTAGCGTACACAGTTGTATGGAGTTTTTCTTGTAGAGATATAACAACATCAACTACTGAAATATTTATGTTCAGAAACACTTAGATTCAATACTGCTTAAATGTGAATTTAGGCATATTGTTGATTCCTGTGTAAATATTACGAGATTCAGCACGTGACGTGCCTGCTCAGCCTCTCCAGATTGTGTCACGCAATTTCCCATGCTATTTTGGAACGGTTAGAAACCTTCCAAGTGACTTGCTGATGTGTTGGTCGTGTTCAGTTACTCTTGCTGGCTTCCAGCCTGTTGTCCCATCGGCCTGTCTCTTGGTATTGCTTTGCCTGAAATTGCCATGGCAGTAGGCTGCAGTGTTCTGAAGCGTAAATGAAGCGTGACTACTGAAGGCTGGATAGGGTTCAAAAGAAAGAAGAGTGTCCCAAGTCCCAGAACTGCTGCCGGATGGGACGCTTCCCAGCAAAGCTCAGTTTGAGGGAAGTGGAAAGGTGTTATTCACCAAGGCGAGTTGTAAAGATTTTGTAGTTTCAAAAATCCCGTAGTTGGTAGTTTAGTAGTGGGAAAACAGGCACTTCTTGTACTCATTCGTGGAATATTATTTTGAATGGACTTTTCTAGAAGCAGAATGACTTTAGGGCTTGGAAGTGCCCCCCGCAAAATCATTCTGCTGTACGCTAGTCATTTATAACTAGTTCAGAACTGCCTGATGTGGAACCTGTTGCTGCTCAGAGGTTAGACAGAGCCTCTATGCCCTAGGTTCACTGTTTCAGTCCAGTTTGCGTGAAGTTCAATTAGCCATCACTGGACCACTGCCATCGTCTGGAAAGTGCCCGTAGCCAGATATAAGGGTAGACTGCACATAGTCACTCTGACACTGTATTCAGCTTTGTAGGAGGGAGTTCTGCAGCGTAGAAGCAGCTGTGGATGGTATAAACAGCACAGCCCTTACCTGTGGAATAGGTATTATATTACAAAAACATCCTCAGTGCCAAATCACCAAATGCAATTTGGCGCGCAGGTTCGTCAAAAACAGTTGGCTGCCTTGAACATTTGATCTGTAGGAGTGATTAGCTTTGCGCCCTCATTTTTTGTTTGATAAGGCTGGGTGTGATGGCAGCACTGCTAAGTATGATCCAATGTTGCTGCGTAAATGAATTTTTGTATTAGAAGGAAATGTCTTTGTAAGCAGTGATATAGTTGGGGATGTGGTAATGTTTCATAACAAACTTACATCCACTACTGCAGGTTTATAGTGAAGTTTCCACAGAATTGTAAAAACCACCGTATAACATTTTTGCTAATAATACTTTTGTGATAGGAATTGAAGGAATCCGGTCCAATGGTCACTAAGAAGTGCTTTCAGTCATTCTCTTTGGACTCTCCTGTGATTGCATCGCATGTTTGACACATGCTGCAGTTCTGGAGATCCTGTGTTTTTTCCTTCAGGCAACCCAAGTACAGGCTATAGCATTTTTGGGTGCTGTTACTGATTTCCCTACATATCCCATAGCTACAGGCTGTGTTCATGTATAATTAATCATTCACATGATGCTTAGTCATTGGAGGGGTGGCTTATCTAGAAAAACACCAAACAGAGAAAGATGACACGTTGAAGGCTTCTGAGTGTAGCCAATAGGTTAAAAACCCTCTAAACATGGGTAAGCATGGAAGGACGGTGGTGCAGAGTTATTTGAGGTGGATAACTGGGAAATAACTCCTGCTCTCTGTTCCTTCTGCCAGTGTTCGCGGAGAGGTTTGGAATCAGTTCTTTGTCCTCTCTTGATCTCTGTGTTTCTGCTTATATAATGGGCAAAAGATTCTGGCCTACATTGCTCTGAGCCTTTTTTTCTCTTTTCTTTTAGCTTATGTAGTACTTAAAAGCACTCTGACAGCTGAAAGTCATGATGTAAGTTTATAACATTGAATAATGATTCACTGGACTGAGCTGTAATGGAATGTGCAGAGCTGCCACAGGCTATGGGCCCAGCAACATATTAGCAAAGGGAAGGGGGAAATTCGGGGCCTGCGACATCCATCTTGCGAATCACTGGAAAGTTACACGGCTGAAGTCAAACCCCCAAGAGAAGATGAGTGGGGCTCAGCAAGCTGTACTGCTAGAGCCGGGAGCAGGGGGCCACGCTGTGGAAGTGTTAGGCCAACTGCTTCTCGTTCTGTGTCACCTGCAGGGAACGGAGGGGGAGTCACGTGGACACCAACTGCAACTTTTTGGGTGCGCTACGCCTACCAGCAGTGGTTAAGTAACTCAGGTGTTATCAGGCCCGTGTGTTAAACTCCGCTAGCGTGGCCAGGAGATTAAAACAGACAGGTATGCATGGGAGAGGTTGCACATTTTTTGTTCTAGTTAAGAACTGCTGGTGTTTATCTGTGCTCAGTTCAAGCAGAATATACTCTATCTACTTCCTCACCTTTCAGTTAATTGAGGTGGCTAGTGGCTGCCGCTAGCAGGCAGACTGGCTTCTTATTTTTAAGAGGTGATTTAGTGGGGAGCCATAGGTAACATAAGCATATTTTGCAGAAAGCCTGTTCCTCAGCTTTACTAAAAATTCAATCAGAATTGTTCAGAGGCGTTTGTTTGGCTTCAGGTTCGTTGTGGTGGAAGTGCAGTATGTTTTGTTTCTTATCCAAGAGTAGTTTTCCCCTTCTGTCCTGGTGTTATTGTGTGCTGCCCTGCTTTCATTGTATTTACCTTGCTCCCTCTGTGCCGATTGCAGTGGCATCCTCTGCTGACTATGCTAAAGGAGCGCATTGAAGAGTTCTCTGGCTATGCCTTCAACTCCCTGCTCTGCAACCTGTACCGAAACGAGAAGGACAGCGTAGACTGGCACAGTGACGACGAACCATCGCTGGGAAAAAATCCCGTCATTGCCTCGCTCAGCTTTGGTGCTACCCGGACCTTTGAGATGAGGAAGAAACCCTCCCCCGTGAGTATTCTTATTGCAGTGGAAGAGTCCAAACTCATTTGTTTAGTCTCCTTTCCCTCTGTTTAGAGAACTTAACAACTAAAAACATTCAGTTATGTTAGTAATTAGTGGAAACACTCATAAAGTTCTGTGGAATAAGTGTAGGAATCAAAAAAATCTGTTACATGGAATGTGACATCTTCAGGGTGGAATGGAACCACTCTAATAACGTGCAGCAATGTGGTGCTGCAGTGAAATTGCAGCCTACTATTTTGTCCTGATAAGGTCCTTTCCCATTACTTGATATCAGTGATGTTAGAAGGAAGCTTTCACTATCTAAATGAGCCATAGATTCGATGCTGTTTTGTTAAGCCCCAGTAATGGTGTAATTCATAGTGTATGTGTTATGCAGAGTGGCTCTGACCACTCTTGTAAGTAAAAATCCCCTTAGCATTGTCTGAATTTTGACTTGTGTGTGTTCAGGTTGAGAGCCAATGAAGAGCAGGAAAGAGCAGCCCATTTCTTTTACCTAAAATACCAAGCTGTCGTATCATACTTCACAGACTAAACGGGGATCGTTACTTTGATAGGAGGCATGTGTGAACATCCTCTCAGGAATTAGTTTCTGATTCAGTAGAGAATACTCTTTCTAGATAAAATGCTGTGTAACAGGCATTTAAGCAACAAGTAACTTAGCACTTAGATTTTGCATTCGTTGAAGTAAAGGTATCACATTCTTTTGCTGAAAGCACAAGCCTCATTGTAAGGTATCTTGCTTCAGATGTCTTTCCTGCATGTTTTCTGTTACGTGGTGATGTTCTTGCTATGAACTCTGAGGAAAACTTTTTTTTCTGATGTAGTCTGAAAAATGTAGTCTGAAAAGCACTTTGGGATCTTTGAGAAGATGTTTGCTGTCTACTTACATTGTTACTTATTCTGAATAAACTAGTGCAGAAAGCAAAGGTGGACATGACCAACCTATAAACCGTGCACTGAGGTATTGAAATGTGCCCTTGAGGAGTGACAGAGGGTCACCTAGTCGTGAACAAAAAAGGTCAGAATTTGAATCAGAAAACTAAATAATTTGTGTTTTTCACCAGTTCTTTAATGTGTAAGTTCTTTGTTGCCTGAAGGGAGTTTAACCCTGTGGTCCTTGAGCATGAGATTACATAACCAGAGCATTGTGTCATTGGGCATAGCGTGAGTAAGTGTCTTTGATTCTGTGATGATAACATAATGTCAGCTGGAAAGTTCATTCCTCTGGGAAGCTGTAAATGGTGCCTGGGTTCATTTCTAGAGTGCATGTATTCCTTTTTGATGGATCGGAATTAAAGCCACCTAGATTTCAGTATAAACTTTGCAATTTTCCCCTGAAAATTGAATGCAGTTCTTGAGCAAGAACTTTGCTGTTTTCTGTTTTCTCAAAAGACACTCACTATGTGTAAAGGGGGAAATTCAGTCTGTGCCACTCACAATTGGCCACCTTCTTTAATCTGTACTGTATGGTTTCTTCCCTTTTCTTCCTGAGGTGGATGATTTTTTTTATGTATATATCCCTCAAGTGGCGCTCATTTTTTTCTTTAGTGTCTTTGACCTGATATTTCTGACTAGCTCAGTGTTGTTATATATAAAGTGCATTCCTTTTGCAATTGTGACATACCTGTTTCTAAAATAAGATCCCCACGTGCAGAGTGATGCTTGAACAAGTTGCTATTAACTGTGTATCATGTGCCTAAGGGAATTTGTACTTAAAATTATATGTCACGTTACGTATTCTTTGCACATTCCAAAAGCCTGCAATTTTCTGAGAGCATCCTATGACACTAGGTGCTTTGCCAAGTGGGAGTTACAAGGCCCTCTGATGGAAATTACAACCTTTCAGGCTGTACCACCAAAGAAGTAATTTTCATGCTCCATTGTAATGTAGCATTCTCTCTTTCATTAAAAGAAAGTTCAAGTCGATTGCAGATATTTGAAGTTTGATCACTACTTGGTTAAAAGCAAGTTACAGGAACAGGAGTAGCCTAGGGAAGGGGGATTTAGATTTACAATCATCACAGGCATCTCAGGCTCTTATCTGGTTTGTAATCTGCCATTATTTGTACGTCAGGTTTTCCAGAGGTAGTCTTCACTGAGGGAGGAAAAGAGAAAGCAAATCCTTTTCCTCCCAAAATTAAGCCTCTTTGAGGACCCGAATTCTAGTAACACTGATTTTAGAGTTTGAAAGGCCTTCATTTCTCTCTGTTGTAAATGCTTTTAAGTAGTTCAAGATGAAAGACGTCATGAAAATGTAAGATGAGAAATACTGTGCTAGGGGCTCACCATGGATAAGTGATGCTGGAAAAAACCTGAAGCGATTGCCTGTGTGTGATCGTGTACTGGGTACAAAACAGCATGTACCGCGAGTCAGGTAACGTCTTGTAGTGCAATTGAAGAGCACTAAATCGGGGCCTTCGGAGACTCCAGCTCATATTGGTGACTGTCTGTACAAGTAGTGTCCAAATTTAACTGTGGATGAACCTCTTAGGGAATAAAACCCTATTTCTCTAAGACAACTATAAAAAAAAAAAGTTAATTTTGGTAGGCTTTTTTTTTTTGGTTTGGTGGGTTTTTTTGTTTTTGTTGCTGCTGCCGCATGTTTGTGTGAGATTTTTACATTTGTGTTGCAGAAATTTGAAGTTTCTGTAGGCAACACTGAAACTGCCACTAAAAGAAATCTTTCTGTCCTTGGAGGAGGAAAAAAAAGTTATTTAGCTGCAAGTGGCATTATTATTATTGTTGTTGTTGTTATTTAAATTGTTCCAGAGTGAGGTTAAAGAAAGGTTCAGTCTGCTGTTGTTTTTCTTTTTAGTGACTGCTGTAGTGGATGAATAAGTGTTCATTATATAATAGGGAAGGAGTATAGACAGTCGTGCACAGCCTACTTGAATCCACATTGCAAACATCCCTTCTGAATAAGCAGAAATAATTCCTACTCAGATTTCAGCCCAGAGCATGTTAAAAGAAATAATAAAAAGCTGCATATATTTTGGGAGCAAATCCCTCACTGGAGTTGTTAAGGAGACTTTTCATGGAAGTTAACGTGATTCCAGGAAGTGTTTTTCTTCACCCGCTGGAGTTTATCTTTTTAAGGATTCTTTCTTCTAAATACTGCCTTTTCTGTTTATTTGGACCAGTTGTGTGGCTGTATGTGATGTTTTGCCTTTGCTTTCAAGGGTTTCTAAGGTTTTTGGATGCTTACTTGGTAGTCTAAAGTCTACAGTGAAGTGATCTAGTTTCTTCTATTTTTTGCCTCTAGTTCCAGCAAATTACTTAAATTTTTTCTTGCCTTCTTGTTGCTCCCCGATTGTTGTAGCTCCTGTCTGCACTGGAACCGAGAGGCGAACACTTTGTTCTGGAGCTGTGATTCATACTGAAATCACGCACAGCCTGCTGGTTAAGTCAGCGAGCCCTCTCATGCTGTCCCACAGCATACCTGCCACCTCTGCCTTGCCACCTCCTCCTGCTGCTCTCCACACCGCCCCGAGGCCCTGTCCCACTCATACCTGACTTAACCATCCTACTCCTGAGGAACTGATTTCGCTGCATTACGTGGGTCTTCCCGATCCAGCCTTGGCACCGCTTTTACTATTGCTTATCACTGCTCAGCTCAGACAGTGCCAGCTTATCTGATTAGGTCTTTCTGGAAACCGTGCGAGATTTTAGGTGAAGGGTGATATTTGATGTCCCAGTAAGCTCCCGTGTCCCGCTGGGAGCTGCTCTGCAGCAGAGATCTGGGTGCCACACGGACCGGTTCGGTGCAGCTGCCCAACGAACTGCAGTGTGAGCTGTGCATGGAGTTAGAAAGCCAGCTGTCAGATTCATCTGTCTGTAGCCAAGGAAACTGATGGATGCTGGGCAAGGGAGGGATTTTCGTGCGTACGTTAAATAATAGCAGGATGTTCGTGGTGTTCTCAGAATCAGCCTTCAGATGGGTCTGTCCTTCAAATGAAACACTAAAACAAGGTTCTTCTGTCCTTGAGTAGCTCTTCTAGCAGAAATTAAAGATCTCTTAGTACTTTTGAAAACAGAAAAATAACCCTTGGTGTCCTAACAGGCCTAACTGAAGACTGACAGGAGTAGATGGAGCACGGTAGAAACCGAGCCTTGGATCAGGACGGGGTTGGGGTTGAACTTTTGGATTGCCATGAAGGAGGCTTGCTTCCTTGGCTTTCCCCACCAGTATTGGCAAGACTTGAGCAGCTATAGGCAAGCAGAGGGGAAGAGGCGAGTACTTTAAGGCTGCCATACCACACTTGCAGAATGCAAGGTCATCAGCAGAAAGACTGAGGGAGTTTAAAGATAGTCCTGTGTAGGTGGGTGGGTGGATTACATGAGGAAAGGGTAATATGACTGGTACTCTGCCTTCTAGGTATTTTCTATATATTCTCTATATATTCTAGATATTTTCCCTTTCTTACCTCTTTGATTTTAATACCATTTTAAGAAAAAAAAAAAAAAAGGATGGAGTCCAGGAATACTTTCAGTTTTTATATTGATAGATTCCCATCTACTCATACTGAGCTTCTGTCACTTACGACCTGTAGTTCCTTGGGTTAAGAATAGGCACCAAGAATAAGTTTCCTTCATAAGCTTCCTGAGCTGTGAAACCCAGCTGAGTCTCCTGTATGTGTGACATCAGCCCTAAAGAGAAAAGCTCTGAAGTGAGGTTTAGTGGATGTGTTAGTATAGACATGTAATGTGTCTAACTTCACTGGCTCTGCAAAACCAATGAACATACAATTCTCTTTTTCCTAGGTAAAACTAGGCTCAGATGTTACATTTGAAATGGAAAGAAACTGCTGGTTTTACATACTCTCTTTTCTAAGCCAAAAGGATGTTTTCTCCTAAATCATTTATCTTAGAAGGTTCATTTTAGTTGTGATGAGCAAGGGACAAAAATAAATCCGCTGTTGTCCTTCCACAAAGTGAAATGGTGTAATCCAGTGAAATAAAAAGACAGCCATGCACTGCTATTTCACTGCTTTTCATCAGCGGTCATGTTTGACATCTATTTTTGAAATTTCCCTTGTTTCATCTGTTGTTTAAAAAAAACATTTTTGGCATTGTGCTTTACTTCTAATAGAGCAAGATAAATGCTTCTTAATTCCAGAAGCTTAAAAATGTATTTTGCAAATGGACATTGTCCTTACAGAGAACGAAAATACTACAGGTGATTCTCGGTGCCTTCAGCACTTCTGATTTCAGAGGTTTAGTGAGCTTAACTAACTGCTGAAACAGCCTCAGGCCCTTAGGTATCCCCAAGAAATGCACAAACCCAGAATTGCCAGCCATGACTGCCCCAGTAGCACTAGCAGTATTGACTAACCTTGTTCTGTCACACTGTGACTAACTTCTAGTCCCAGACGTGAACAGAAAGTTGCTAAGATGCTAGTCAAGTACATGAAGTGATGCTTTTTGTTATTGGGAATTGATTTCACCCCAATCAAGCTCTTTTGCATAAACAAAAAATTTGATTTGGTGAACTCTTTGGGAAAAAAAAAAAAAAAAACATCAACAAAAAAAACATTCTCTCTGCTTCTAGATGCAGTGGTATAATAACAAATATATTTTGAATAACAAATTTTCATTCAGACTGTTTGCTATATGCAGCCAACTCAGAACAAGGTTAACCCTGTATTTGTACTGTGTAGTCCTTGAAAACGAGAACCTCTCATACTCTTATTTATTTTCTTTTTGCTTGGAAAAAGTTTATCATCTGCTTTACTATTTCAGGTTTTCTGATGCATTCTTTAACTTAATAATAAAAGACCTTGAGTCTCCTCCCTTTCGACACTAATTAAAATATTTTCTCTAACCCCCTCTTCCCCCAAATAACCCCTGTATTTGGAAGGTGATTTTCTACTAGAAACTTCCCTGAATTCCTCATTTCAGAGGGTTGCTTTCCATTCTTCTTTGGCAGCTTTCAGATTTGGCAGTAGAGATCTACAAAAGGCTAACTATGTACTTCCATTTTATATTTGGGGAAATAGTGGTTTTCTTATTTACACTTTAATCTTAACGAACTAATCCAAGTTCCAGCATGAAGTAGTCTACATGTTAAATAGAAATTGTTTAAGTTTTGCAGCAAATTTTTGCAACTATTGAAAGCTAATACCAGAAAATAGTGAAGAGTGCATAGAGCATTATAATATCTGCCCATGTGGCAGTCTGGAAGATGGTTCATGTCAGGCGGAGCGTGATCTTATGAGGATGCTACTGTTGTGACAGTGAGACTTCCCTAAGCAATTGGACTCCGCAGGGTGGTGGTCCGGAGTAAAATTGGAAGGAGTAGTGCAAAGAAACAGAGTTACTATCCTGACTGACACCATTTGTGTCAGACTACTACTGCTGTGTTGCTGCATTTGGTTGTGGTAGTTGTGTTTTAAAACAGTTGTACGTAATCTGAAGGCTTAACAAAAGTTTTGCAAATGATGTGTGTCTTCTAGTTGAGCAGTCTGGTTTGCTTAATGATGATCAAGTTTCAGAGAATTTGTTTTACAAGGTACTATAGGAAAAATATTTTTCGGTAGGAAAAATTATTTATTAGATAATACTATAACAACAAGTAATGTCTGGAACCTGAAACAAGACAAATTGAGAATAGGAGGATGTGTGTTTTGGATGAAGTAGTTAACCATTGGAATCATGGTTATGATTGCAGAGTGTTTCCACACAGAACTGTTCAGTTCAAGTGGATGTTCCCAAAATATTTGCAGCCTTGCTCCAGAATTTTGCACTGGACTTAGGAAGCAGTTGTTGAACTTCACCAGTGTTGTACAGACAGTGAGATGTAATGGCTTTTCATCCTTAAAATGTTCAGCTCCTCAACTCTTTATGAAATACAGTTGAAGAGAGGTTTAGTTAGACTTCCCGATCTCATAAAAGCTTCCTTTCGTCCTTTCCCCTCCCTGTTTTTTAAGTTCTGTTATAGAGGACTGAGGACTGATTTTCTACCAAAAGCACTTGCCTACTTCTTCAGTGTCCTGTGTTTCTTTTTAGGAAGAGAATGGAGACTATACTTACGTAGAGAGACTAAAAATCCCACTTGATCATGGGACTCTGCTGATGATGGAAGGAGCTACCCAGGAGGACTGGCAGGTAAGAAATCCTTGGCACTGCTTTTAAGAGCTTTATTTGCAGTGCAGTTCTCTAAATGTGTGCAAAGCACTCCCATAAAGGTACGAAATACTCGGCTTCCAGTGAAACAATTATTTCACAATGCTTTCTACCTCAGAATTTCAAAGCACCCACAAAAATTATGCAGTTTTATTCAACTGCTAAGTGATAATAGGAATCAGCTCACATGCTGATGTTTCAGCATTTAAGTTCAGCAGTGAATGCTGCAGCCTGCAGCTGAAAGAGCAAAATCCATTTAGGAACTTAGAACATAAAAATGTTGAACTTAATTTAACAAGGCTACAGTAATCTACAAAAGACCTTTTATTTCCTCAGTAGCCCTGAGTAGTCAGAACATGAATGTTCTGCCTTAACTAAATCTTTAGAAAAGTTCATGAAAAGCCATTACAGAACATCAAGGTTTTTTTATGTTGTTTGATTACCTGTATTTTAAATACACCAGCTCATGAGGTTTTTTTGTGTGTTTGTTTTGCCTTTTTTTTTTTTTTTTCATAATGCCATTTACAGCATCGAGTGCCTAAGGAATATCATTCCAGAGATGCACGTATAAACTTGACCTTTAGGATCATTTATCCAGAACCTGATGGAGTTTGGAAGTGAAGAGGCACTTTGGGCGTTGCTGAACACACTGCAGATCAAGAGCCTCGGTTGGCTACGTGTTTTACAGGAACAGAGAGTTCTGTGAAATACCTGATGGGGAAAAAACCTGATGTCATTGAAGGTCTTTGACAATCAGAAGTTACCTGTTATGCGGACAGTGCGGTTTTGTTTTCAGAAATGGTATGCTTTTAGATGATACTAAATCACAGGCTTTGTTTGTGAAAAGATGATGATCACTCTTAAAGAACATGGAATCTCTGAGAGGTACTGACTGGAGCAGAAAGATTCAGTGAGCAGTTATTTTTGCACCTTCTCGTCTCCCCTTTCTCCCCAGATAGTGATCTACATTCAAGTGACATAGATCCAGAACATGTTCAGGATTCTTTTATGTAAAGCCAGCTATATGTGCACTGTGTATGGAAATGGGAAAGCTGCACTCTGTGATGATTTCGGAGTGTTAATCACTTCACCAAGGGGTAATGCATTGCTTTTTATTTGTAGGTTGCAAGAGTCTTTTGCAACAAAGCAGTCAGTTTTGTTATTTATAAAACTGCTTGAATTATACTTGTGCCTAGTAGAACAGCGGGTCGAGGCTTCCTTCTGCTATGTTCTCTATGGGCAGATTTCTGTCCTTACTGCTTATTTGTGTAGACATGTCACAAAAGGGCAAGGAACAGAAACATCTTAGCCATGAATCTTATCAGCTAGGTCAAAACTGCTGATTTCTTGCATGCTAACAGTCTTCCATCCCTGTTGGCTTGGAAGTGTTAGCTCCATGTTGTAGGCAGGAAAACAGAAACAAGGAGATAATTTTTTTTTTTTTCCAGAATTTGCTAATGCATTCTTAGTTTCTTTTTAGAACAACTGACTTGTGGCTTCCAGTGATTTCAGGTGGGACAAGAAATGTCAGCATCCCTAAAATTCATGCTTGCGCTGCCAAACTTGATATCCAGAATTGGCCCAAAGATTTGGACACAAATTATTATCATCACACTGTAAGTTGTAAAGCTGTAAGTATAGTGTTAGTATCACCAGGCACGGCACCCGGTCTGGTGCTGCTAGCAAAACATGCTGCTCCTAGATCGGTGCTTACTGCATTAGAGCAGGGGTTGCTTGCAGGGCTCTCTCTCAAACTGCTGCTGTTACAGAGGAGCAGTCAGCAGCTCAGACCCGATTCTTGGTTGCCTTGCTGGAGTTTGCCTGACCTAGGTACGTCCTACCTGTTGTTAGAACCAGCGAGCTGATGGTTGCCTTCTCAGTCGTCACACATGCTGTCTGCGTGGTTCTCACTGCAGCGGATGGCATCCCCTGTCCTGGATCAAAACACAGGTTGGGTATGGCTTCGCTTTCGGCTTGAAGCAGGATCTAAGCACGGGTAAATACTCTGTGCCTTGTAGCACACTGGCAAGCTTCTTTAATGCAAGAATAAGCTGGTGGTTGGAAAACGCCTGTCTCTTCTAAGCCAGCATTTTCTGTAGTTTAAAGTTGTTCTTGACAAGAGCAGTCAAGTTGTTGATACTCAGTTATGCCTATTCTTTAAGGTACTGATGACCTAAAGGACAGACTGTTGAGTCGTTTCATTCCCTGTATTCTGAAATTTGGCAGA
Organism: Anser brachyrhynchus; assembly: GCF_964034855.1. Taxonomy (NCBI): domain Eukaryota; kingdom Metazoa; phylum Chordata; class Aves; order Anseriformes; family Anatidae; genus Anser; species Anser brachyrhynchus. Next base: position 13,851,587 of record NC_137699.1, on the reverse strand, counting down.
AACATTTTCTTTGTGTATCAGACAAACTTATTAGCAGATTCTCTATTTAAAACACAATACAGATTTTGAAATAACTTATTCTTCTAAAATGAATGCATGTTATTGGAAAACTTATTTTGTTATCTAATAATTTCTTCGCTTTTATCCCAGTTCCTAAAGCAATATGTTTTTGGAAATATGTTTGAAATAAGTTTCCAAAGTAATATTAATTTCTTGCACTTGAATCTAAGATATGGACTCAGTGATGTATGTCTTGAGAATTCATGCTGAAGCAGGTGGACATTTACTTTAAAATTCATTTTCTTCAGGTAACTGGTGCTTTGTTCATGTCCCTGTATGTGTGCCCAGTTATTGCAGTCCTTACAGAGAGTGTTTTTCCTTAACCAAAGGGCATCTGATTTTTCCAGGTATTCTGACTAGGCAACGTGTTAGCCTTTAGTAGTTCATACATTTAGTTCTACATTTGTTTACACTGTGTTAAAAGCAGTCGTGCTGCAAGGAGGAGTAGGAGATGGGGACTAGTGGGAACTTCTTAAACTCACAAACCCGAACCTATGGAAATTGCAACTTGTTTGAATTCAATGGAGCCACGACACACAGGCAGGGCCCTGGAGGCTGATGCTGTTGAGGAAAAAACCAGTTCCTTGCTTACTTTCTCAGTTTCAATTTATAATGTTAGCAAACTGTGTTGTAGTTTTGTTTATTTGGTTTGAACTGGAAGAAGACAAAGGTTTGCCCCCCAGAATAAAACAATTTACAAGAGAAATGCTGCATCCCACGGAGCTCTCCTGGGGTGACATCACTTTATTGCTGCTGTCTGTGTGCTGCTCGTGCTCTTGCCGGCCGTGCTGCTGCTTGTATCCTAAGCAGGATGACGGTGGGGAGAAGGCACGTGGCGTGGTTCCTCCCCCTGGCCTGCATGCCCTGGCTGCGAGGGGAACAGTTGGCACAGAGGTCAGGTTTCTTCATGCCAGCTGGGAAGTTGTGGGTCCTTCCTTCCTCCCCCCACCTCCTCCCAAAAAAGTCACCTAGCCAGGTGGCGGCAGATTGCAACCTCCTGCCCTCCGGAACCGCAGGAAATGGCTCCGAGCAGAGGAGATTCCAGCCCACATCTCCTCAGGAGATCTTTCTGCGGGGACGTTTTTCTCCTAGGTAGAAATCTGTTCTTTAATACTGCAAGCACTCTCATGGTTCCCAAAGCGGATGTGTGCAAAGGTAGGGCTTTTAAAGGTTTTTAATTCTGGTGTTGTTTTCATGACACCTAAAGGCTTGAATTTTAGCTGGAGACCAGCCAGCTTGAGAATTTGGAGTGGTACTGTTCAGCTCTTTCTGCTGTTGGAGTCAAGCGCGCAGTGTGAGGTTTATGTACAATGTAAACGTGTAGTTACATCCTAGGCTTTAACTTACAAGCAGCTGGAGGAACTTTTCCTCTAGTTATGTGGATTTGAAAACAGTATCTCTAAAAATGCTATCCGAAAGGTTTATTTTCCAGTGACAAGGTTTTCTTCCTTCCCAGGACTGTTTTGACAGTACAGGAATCCCAGCCGAAAGCTTACTGAAAAAGTTGTAAACTCAGAATTTGTTACAATAATACAAAGTAAAATACATTGCAGGACTGTTCGGTTTATCCAAACCCAAATGTTTTTACATGTACAAAGGATTCAGAGCTTGAATATTCAGATAATTGAATATTCAAGATATTCGGATAATTGAATATTCAAGCACAAACTCTTGATGAGGCTTGGGGTTATCTGATTAAATATTCCAGTGTTGGGCCATACCAGGTTGATCTGTGCACGTTCTGTTTGAAATCAAGAGTAAAGTTCATCATTTCTCTTTTCCAAGAAAAAAAAATCTTTATTTTTGGCTGTGATTAGCTGTAAAGCAGTACATAATTTTATTTCTCCTGTGTCAGATTAATTCTAGCTATATATTTTCCACTTGTCATGACTGACGGGTTTAATATAGCTACCTGAAATTTCCTTCTGACAGTAGTAATTTAGAAAGAGACAGGGTGCCAGGAAGGGGTTAAGAAACCAGAATTTTTGTACCACAATACTGGCAGAGTACAGAAGATTGTTCTCCTGGGGTTCAGGACAGAAGACGTACGATGGGTGCTGCGAATCCATAATACCTCCTCGTCAAGTGCCGGTACTATTGACTTAGCTAAAAAGCATTTAACACCCACTTTGCCTTTTCGGGTCATAAACATTTTCGGAGTGGATATGAAATCTGCCTCACTCTGTTTTGTTTTTGAAGTGCTTCTTATAAATGCTTGAGGTTTCCATAGCAACCTGTGCCATTTGTTTAAATCGGCGCTCGCTGCCCTGTCCTCCCTGCACCGAACTTCTGCTGAGATCCTGCCGGTATCATCTCATTTTCTTGGCATGCCCGAGAGCGGCTTGTAAGTGTTATTTAGTGGCTCCGCAGCAGTTCTCGGTAAAAACGCTGGCCCTTCCCAAAGGGCCACTCACTCAGCGAGATGACAGATGTGTGCTTTCTCGCTTGTCGACCTATTTGATTTACCTCGTGTGTTTCCTGCATAGCATTCGGCGCGGCTCTGGGAGTTACTCCGTGCTCCTGTCAAGAACAGGTGGGCTGGCAGGTTTTTGGCCTCTCCCGCTCTGAGGACGTGTCTCCAGGTAGCTGGGACACCCTCTTTTAAGGGAAGGGAGCGGGTAGCATAGTGTAAAATTTTAATCAGAATAAGGAGCCAGGAGGTCTGTCTCGCAGGGCCCCACATTTCATTTAGATTCTCCAGCAGAAACAAAGCCTCTTTGTGTTCTGATCGCTCAGGAGGCTTTTTCTGGCTGAGCAAGGCTTCAGATCCCAGGGGATCACCCAGAGAGACAGCGTTCGTTTGATCCAGAGCGGTGCTCAACCAAAACCGATTTCTGCCTGTAGCTGCCTGCGCAGCTGCTTTGCCATCAACATGAGGCTGTTATCTACTCGGTCCCACGGTGGAGACGCCGTGTAAACCCCCACCGGAGCAGGCTGACGGTGCAGCTCAGCTGAGCAGGGAGCTACCTGTGCCAGCCCTCTGCCCGGGCGCGCTTCCAGCAGTTCCCTTGCGCCAGGGCAGGCTGCCATGCAGCCCTGCGGGGGCTGAGCCAGGGAGCTGAGCCGAGCGCGGTCCCTTCGAGCAGAGCGGAGCACAGAGCCAGCTGCCCGGCAGGCAGCACGGCCAGGAGAGCCCCGGCGCTGCGTGGGATGGAAGTCGTGCTGGTGACTCGCGGCTGCCCGTCGGGTCCTCACCACGGCTGGGGCGTGCTGCGGGAGGACTTCTTGCCCTGAGGAGCTTCTGATGCAGACAGCAAAGGATGAAGCAGGAACAGACAGAGGCGTGACTTGCTGGAGGGCAAGCGGCAGCGCGAGGAAACCCTTCAGGCCTCGGTGCTGCCACGGGTACAATCCAGCAGCTGAGTGTGGGCTGCTTCTCCCTGAAAGCTCTCCGCGTTGCACTGGGTGCTTTTCTCTTCTCTTCCATCACCTCCTCAGTTAGCTCCTGCCTTGGCCTCCCTTGCCTAGAGCACAATGGCTCTGTTCTGTCTTAGAAAAACTTCCTGGCGCTCAGGTCAGTCCTCAGCTTTGAGTACAATTGGCTTTCATCTGGCAGGGATTCGATTACTCTTTTTTTCCTTTCTGCTTGTCAGCGTTAGCATCACATTGGATCCTCTCCTCAAGGCAGGGCTTTGGCTGCTGGGACAAGCAGCATTCAGCTATTTACTGGTGTCACTTTCGCAGTTTTTGCCTAAAGTCCCTGAAGAGGGTTAGATTGATTAAACAACATTCTGCAGGATATGATTACCTAAGGTCTGATAGTTCATTGTGGAGAAACTTTACATTTTCATCCCTAGACTCCAGTTGATTTCTTTCTTCACTACTTGTAAATAGGCTTAAAAAGAAGAGGGAGGGAAAAAAGGAAATGTGTTCTGCTGAAATACCTGGGTGCTCTGCAGTGTTTTTAGACACAGAAGAAAATGGAAGATCAAATACTTCAGGAGTGCTGGGATCCCACCCGTGGCACCAGCCTATGGTTATAAATCTCGGCTCACATGGGAAAGCTTTTGGTTTTGTCTGACTTCCAAAGAAGCCAGAGCTTATGTGCCTGTGCTGTCAGCCCTCCCTGGCTAATGAAGAGCTCACTGGTTGGTTTTGTCCAGATCTGACAGAGGGTAATAAAGGTCTCAGAAATAATCACGTTTCCTCAGCTCTTGCAAAACTCAGCAGCTGGGTGCAGAAGAAACACCGAACCCAGCGTCACGTGCTCAGCACAGCTGCCCGGGGAGGAGCAGGGAATCCTCCCCTCCTCAGTCCTTCCCCAAAAACATTCCTGGTCCTGTGCCTGGAAGCAGGCACGCGCCCCCAGCACCGTCCCGGCTACCAGCTGGGCATGGACCGTGCGGAGGGACTGGAAATCCCTGCGCTTGTCAGTGAAGTTCTCCCCCACATGCACAAAAGAGTGTTTTCCCCAAAAACTTCTTTTGAAAATGTGTTTTCTCAGGGAAAAATATTTGTCAAGCTTCTCAATCTAAGTCAGGATGTGCTTTATGAATTGCAAGCACTGCTTGATTAGTAGCATCACAGTAACAATTAGAGGTAGAAATACGTGTACAGGTAAAGCCGTGGAAGGTCATAGCGGAACTTCGCTTTGAGCGCCTGCGACTTGTGTAGCAAAAGCAGCAGGAGTAGGCAGGTCTCTCTGTTGGTTAAAAGCACAGATTCTTTCTTTGAGCAGCTGATGTTTCTGAAATAACCGCTCGTCTGTTGTCTGAGCTGCATTCTTATCTTGTATCCTCGCAGCATCATGTCCTGATACGTCAGTAGCAGTGCTGGGAAAAGCTGCCATCCGTTCTGACGCCCGTCAGGCCAAACAAAGGAAATTTAATGCAGCAGTTTCCGTCAGGGAACATTTTGCAGCTCTTTTTGAAAACAAAGAGCTTTATTACCACATTTATTAGTGGTAGCGTGATGACAGCCAAATGCTGTTATTCTGTGACATTGCTGCTGAGATGCTGGCTTCACTTCAGCTATCACTTTACAATTAAAATAATTAAAAGCAGAATAATATGATATATTTCTGTAAGGAGCATTAATACATTCGAATGTTTTGGTCTGTACGCTGTCCAACTGGTAGAGAGCAGCTTTATGGGATTTATTGTGGCTTGAAGCACATAAACAGGCAAGACTGAAAGTGAGCTATCCGAGGGGGTGGGATCTCTGAACGCACTTGGCGTTAGCCATGCTGTCCTATCGTCCGAGCTCCTCACAAGAATTAGCGAGTCTTTGCCGTCATCTGCAGTCGTGCTGTGGGTGCATCCTCGCCCTGCAGTGCTGACTGCTGTGCTTGAGGGAATGGACCCGGTCCCAGACCTCACGGCAGGCTGGCGCGGGGAAGCGGGTTTGGAGAAGAGCTGAACACCACGTATCCTGCGGGCAGTGTGCCGCATGGCCCCCGCCGGGTTTTGCCGTCCCAGTCATCGCCCCCAGCTCCGTCCCTTGCCCGTGTTGTTCCCTGTGTTGTTCTAGCCTTGGTGCTGCCCTTGGAGGGGCCGTGTTGCCCTCCCAGCCCCAGCAGCTGCCGGGTCCCCTGCACCCAGCCGCCCGCACCGCCTTCAGCACTGCCCGCGGTGCCAGACGCACGTCCCTGATCTGTGACCACGCAGCTGAAATGATCTGGCATCGCACGTAAGTAGGTTGTGTAAGCACACGTGTAACATAACGGAGGGAATGTGCTCAGGCTTGAGGTGGCCAGCGCTGCCTCGTGGCCCCGGGGAGTTCCCAGCCTGAGGGGCTGGGGGCGTGGGGCCAGCACCGAGGTGGCTGTGGCCGAGGGGGAGGTTTCTGGGACGGGCCGAGGACATGATGATTGTGGTAGCTGTGAGGCTGTCTGTAAGAAGCTGTGAATCCGCGACTTAGCCAAATTTAATTTTCAAATGGCAAATTTGGCACTTTTTTTTTTAAAGGAAAAATGTTACCAGGCTGCTGCAGTCCCAGCTAGAAACACTGGGAAGAAAGACAAAGGCTAAAAAAATGCATAAGGAAAGGGCACGTCTCGGATCCAGCAACCTGGGGAGCGTAACCCTTGCAGGTAATGAACCAAACAACTCCCTGTGCTCTGCTTTGCTCTGTTGGCGTACAGTCACCAGAAATTAGTGATGGTTTTCCAGTCGGCAGACTCAAAGTGGGTTTCCATTAGGCCTTCTTGAGTAACCTGGGTTCCCCCATCAGGAAGATAACGAATTCAAGGTTAAATCATGCGTGCGTGCAGAGAAAAGGGTGAGAAGATTTTTTTTTTCTGCTTCCAGAAGTAGTTTGTATCGATTACCTGTTTATCCATTTCGTGCTTTCGTATTTGTGAGCCGGGACCTGTTAGGTTGCAGTTTTTGTTGTAAAACTGGTTGTTTCGAGATGCGAACTGAATGGGAGAAGAACCTGAGCCCCTTCCCGTTACCTCGTGAATTATTGCCAGGAGCAAGATCCCAAAGGGCTGGTGCGTGCTGCCAGTCACGGCGTGCAGGCTCGCAGAACCAAAAAGCGGGACTGGCAGTGCCGGCTGGCAGGGCAGCGAGAGGCAGGTTTTCCTCTCGAGAGCTTTTTGGGAGGAGATTTGAAACGCCTCTGCTGGGTATAAGCATGGAGGTGGATGTCACCATCTCCCCCCCCATCTTACTCTTTCCTTCCCCTTGTGTGGCACTCACTGTGGTAGCCAGCAAGAGGAGTCGCTAAAAGGCTGCGTGTCTCCTGTAATTGCATTGTCAGACGAGTGACCCCATGCCATAAAATCATTTCCCTGATAGCGTTTCAGCCATGTTGGCTGTTTCTTCTCTCAATCTGGCGCTTGAGCTTCCCAAAGTTGGGCAGTGATATATTTTACGTGAACCGTACGGCACTCGACATGCTCCCAGCCTCGGGCAGAGGTCCCTGCAGCCCGGGTGCGGTGCCCTGGCGCGCGATGTGACTTCAGCTCCATGCTATGCAGGAAAGAAATCCCCTCGTATGATCACCATGGCCAAGGGTTTCTGTAATCTATACGATGAGGTCACATTTCAATACCGGGAGCAACCTAGATTAAAGGCATGATTTAAGCCACTGGAATAAATATAGTTTTTTACATTAGCGCATTGCAGACCTGACTTGGGGGTTTATGTCACAGGATATTTTTTTCTGAATTGTCTCAAACAAAAACTTAAGGCTTCCTGGTTATTACCATGGTGATGTTGCTCCAACTCAGCACGGAAATTTCCCAGAGCCTTTTATAGTCCTAATTGCGAGGGAATTTGGTGTTCGTCCTACCTGCAAGGGAAGCAGTTTGCCCTCACTGAACTTTCTTTACGAAACTCAGTGGGTAGTTCGGGGATGCTCGTGTTGAATTTCAGGCAGTGAGTCAACTGGCCTTTTTTCTGCAGGGCCTTGGATCCTCTTATGCTAAGGCTGTTGCTAGAGCAGATTAAATTTACCTTGCTTCACATGAATGTGAGATGCTTTCCTCTGCTGCCAGTTTGCTCCTGCAGGAGAGGCGAGCTCGGCCCCAGGGGTCCTCCAGGTCTCACCCCGCGGTCCTGCCCTCCCCAAGGGCTGTGCTGAGGAAGCACAGCTCGGTCCTCGCCGTGCTGCAGAGTCCAGTTCTCAGGAATAAAATCTGCTGTAAGCGGGTCCCTTGGAGAGAAAGTCCTCGTAATGCAGTCAGGGCTTCAGGGGGCTAAATTTAGCCATTAAAATCAACAGTAAAAAACACCGTCTTCTCCAAACTGGAATGATTCAGTTTGACCCGACAGAAAATTGTTCCCTTATTAAGTTAATTGCGTCTCCCAATAAAAAGGCTTCAAACTGAGGCCTGGCCCCGGAGCTGCTTTGGGGAGCCAAGGAGCGGCGAGACTGCAGCCAGATGCTGTCTGCAGCCAAGGCTCCGAGCGATCCCTCGGCGCCGGCGACAAGCGGAGCAGCCAGCAGCCCTCTGAGGCGCGCTGACGAGAGCCGCCGGTCACCTTTCTCCCAGAGCAATTTTAGGACCCCTCGGCGAAGCAGGAACCCGGAGTCACTCCGAAGCAGGTACTTAATCCCGGATCAAACCGCAGCCGGGAGGGAGGTGGGGACGGCCCCAGCCCCTTACATCGGGCTGACCCTGGCACCGGGGGGGGGGGGAGGGGGCAGCAGCTTGGGCCTGGCCCCGGCCGTGGGCAGGGGGGGGCCGGGGGGCGGCGGTGCCGGGGGCGGAGCGGCGGAAGGGAAGCGGGCAGCGGGGGGGCCCCGCCGCCGTCTGAGCATGCTCGGGCGTGGGCAGCGCGGGCTATATAGCGGCCGTGCCGAGCCGCGCCGAGCCCAGCCGCTCTGCCGGGGCAGGCGGGACGCGAGGGGCTACGCATCGCCCGGCTCAGCTTCCCCCCTCCCGGCTCAGCACCGCTCCCGCCGCCCGGTACCGCACCGCTCGGCTCCCGTCACCCGGCTCGGCTCCGCACCGCTCGGCTCCCATCGCCCCGGCTCCTCGCCGCTCTCCCCCCCCCCCGCCGGGACCCGGCTCCCGGCACGGCCGAGGCAGCGCCCCCCGCCCCGCCGGCCCCGGCGCCGCCCCCCGGCCCGGCCCGGTGCCCCCCGGCGGGCGGCAGGATGGCCGCCAAGCCCGCCGAGCTGCTGGGCGTCTGCTCGAGCTACCAGGCGGTGATGCCCCCCCACTTCGTCTGCGTGGCCGAGGAGTTCCCCCCGCCCGCCCGGCCGGCCCGAGCCCCCCGGGGCAAGCTGCGGCGGCCGCGGCAGTCGCGCTTCAAGACGCAGCCGGTGACTTTCGACGAGATCCAGGAGGTGGAGGAGGAGGGGGTGTCCCCCATGGAGGAGGAGAAGGCCAAGAAGTCCTTCCTGCAGTCCCTCGAGTGCCTGCGGCGCAGCACCCAGAACCTCAGCCTGCAGCGGGACCGCCTGGGCAGCTGCCGCCTGCGCAACAGCCTCGACTCCAGCGACTCGGACTCGGCCCTCTGAGGGCGGCACGGCCCGGCCCGGCTCGGCACGGCCCGGCCCGGCCCGGTGGGACTGCGCCCGCCCCGCTCCGGCAGGGACCCGGCCGCAGGGAGGCTCGGCGGGGCGCCCGGCGGGCCGGGATGTTTTCTGAGAAAGCGCTTGTACCTGCGTTCCTATTCGATTGTACGAAACTCTCCGTCTGAAAGACACACAAAAAAAAGGAAAAAAAAAATCTTTTCTATTCGTTAGAAGAAATATGAGCTGTTTTAGATGCATTGAGCTGCTGGACTTTATATTTATTTTTGCATTTAAACTGTTGACTGCGTTAATTTAATATGTTTCTACCCGAATGTCTGTTATTATTTCCATAAAAGAGTAATAAAATCCGATATATTTGCACAGTACCTACCGGACTGTCCTTTTTTCGGGGTCCTGCTGTCCTCTTCGGGCTCTCCTTGCCCCTCTGGCGGGGGCTGGAGGGGCTCAGAGGCTGCCGGCAGCCCGTGCAGAAGCAGCAGCGCTCTCCCCAGGGATGCTGCTCGGAGAGGTTTCGAGGTCTGTGCCGCCAGGTACACGCTGATGAGACAGGACACAAGCTAGGCTGATTTTAGACAAATTTATTTGCCTTTCAGAGATCTTCGTGTTAAAGTAGCTTGATGTTTGAGGACTGTTTGGAAGTGCTTGTGCCTGAAAACGTTAACGCAGCTGGGCAGGTGTAGTTTGTTCAGAGCTGGACGTGTGCTTTCTGGTCTCCTACGAATTGCTGTTGTCCCTTCCAGCCCCTGAGCTGCCGGGCGCCGCAGCTGGAGCGAGCACGGGTTGGTTTGGTAGGGTGAGCGGCGATTTGGGGACAGGACGGGCTTGTCTTGCAGCCGAAAAGCAGAGGCTTTCCCGTGTGGGGTGGCAGCGGAGTTATGTGGGGCTTCGGTGTGCGTGTGACAGACTTCCCCGTCTCTCCGACCACGGTATTTGTGCTGAGGAGTGCCTGAGTCTCTCTGCAGGAGAAGCAAATCCCTGGACCGAGAATTTCTCTGTTCCCTTGCGCTGTTCCTGCGCTGACAGCCTGCTCCCACGGCACGTCCTCCCTCAGGGCACCCCTCGGGCAGATTACACTTCCCCATTACGAGGGATTACCCCCTAGGGATTTGCAGCCTCCAGCTAACACTCCTGGGGGTAGACCCTTGGGGGGTGGGAGCTTTTCCTAAGCCTGTCCTTACAGCTGGCGAAGTGGCTCCTGATGAACAGCATCCCGCTGGCTTCCCCGGGGGCCGTGAGGGCTGGCCCAGAGGCAGGAGGGGAAGGTGGTGGCGATGGGGGCACCCCGTGGGGTGCGTCTGCACCCACCTGAGTGCAGGCGGGCTGCCCGAGGAGCACGGCTGAAGCCTGGCTCTGGCTTAAAGCTGAGGAAAACCATCAGGGAGGAGGAGGAGGGTGCACTCAGCGGCTCTGGGCTCTGCCCCCCCGCTGCCCAGGAGGCGTTTAAGCCCTGCATGGCTCTGCGAGCCACCTCGGCTCCCCTTGCTGCCGGAGCCCAGCGGCTGCTCGCTGTGCGGGCACAGCCCCGCGCACCGCCTGCCCGCAAGGCGCCGCGGCCTCGCCTCCGGGACAGCTGCCAGCCGGCAAGCCAGGTGCTGTCCGAAGTGATCGGCTTCCAGCGGCTGGGCTACGTTGTTGTCAGTGAATTCTCCTAAAGCTGTTACAGCTCTGGGAGCTTTGGTTTTGCAAAAGGGTTTGAAGCATCTCTGGGAACGCTACAGCCGTCTGCCTAAGCGTTGCGTAAGGTACGCGGAGTGCTAATGAGCTCTGTGAGGTTGCACAGCATCCTCCCCGTACTGCAGGCTCGGTCTGCTTTTCGGTCGTGCTTTGCTTCCACCCCTGGTACAAGTCCCAGAGGTGCAGGCGCTGCCTGGTCCCCTCAGGAGGCTGTGAGCACGCCGCCCTCTGCCCCCGTCCAGCAGCGGGGCTCGCAGCAGGCGTCAGCCACTGCCCGCCTCCATCGGGCACCGGGGCCTCGGGCTCCAGCTTCCCTGGGGTGCCCTGCTCACTTTTCTCTTTCAAGACACAAACCCAAGCTGTGCTGGATGTTAACGCAGAGGATAAAGAGGGTTCGAGAATCTGTTGTAGCACAATATTTGAGAAAAAAAGACGTATCCCATTGGAGAGGCTGAGTAAACAAGTTTCTCTCCAACAGTTCTTTGTTAACATTTTTCTGCTCCCTCTCGAAGCGACCGACATGCACATGGGAGATGCCAGTGCTAAAGACAGGCTATCGTTTATCTTCCCAGCTGTTACGAGCTAGGCAAAAGGGTGAAAACGTAGGGTGTTTTACCTCTGTCCTGGAGAGGCCATACTGCACGCAGGTAGAAAAGCAAACCTTGTGCCAGGCCTCCTTTACTCATTTTGAAGGTTTCTATTGCAATGCTTTTTAGCATCATGGATATCTGTCCTGTAAGGATTAAAAAACAAAAAAACAGAAGCTACAACAAACCTTATTAAATTCACTTCACTGGGGCTAATGACTGTATCAGAGGCTTTTGAGTCTGTCACCCACTACCCAGGCTTGAGACGTGGGCTGTACATTTCCCTTCAGCGGTTCACAGCTTAAAAATCATCCAGCAGATGCCACTTGTGGTGATGCTCAGGATGGCAGCGAGTAGGCACGAGCATCCTACGTCTGCAGGGAGGGGCTGGGAGCCAAACTGGTGGAAAAGCAGGATGGGGCTTGGGGTGGAGGGCAGATTGGGCAGAACAGGCAGGGCTGGAGGGAGCCCAGGGGACAAATCCTCTGATTCACAGGAAATTGCATGGCAGAAGTTGTTTTTAATGTGACCCGATTTTACTCTCAGATTGCTGCACGCGTAAATCATCCTGTCCCGAGGAGCACCCAGCGGGGTGAGTAAAAGCTGTTCTCTGGATAGGCTGAATGGTGCAGTGCTATTGCTCCTGTGGCATCACAGAAGGGAAAAATGTCCTCTCTGTGCACCTTATGGATCTCATTTCCTGTTGGTTTTTTTTTTTTTTTGGTTGTGGTGGTGGTTTGTTTAATTCTGTGAATCCACAAAAACCTTTTGGGGAAATATTCGGGCTGGAAAAGACCTCTAAGATCATCTAGTCCAACCCTTAACCTAGTACTGACAAGTCCACCACTAAACCATGCTGTAAGTTCTACATTTACACCTTTCTTGAAGACGAAACCACCAGGGATGGTGACTCAACCACTTCCCTGGGCAGCCTGTTCCGATACTACACTACTCTTTCAGTAAAGACATTTCTCCTAATGGCCAACCTAAACCTCCCCTGGTAAAACTTGAGGCCATTTCCCCTAGTCTTATCACTTGGTGCTTGGGAGAAGAGCCTGATCCCCACCTCACTACGACATCCTGTAAGGCAATTGTAAAGTACGGTGAGGTCTCTTCTCCAAGCTAAACAGCCCCAGCTCTCTCAGCCGCTCCTCACAGGACGTGTTCCCCAAGACTTGTTCTCTTTTAGTTATATTTGACTCAGCAAATTCAGGGAGGATTTCTGGCTGCTGTCGAATGTCCACCTCATGTGGCTGAGGATCCAGGTGGCCGAGGAGGAAACCCCTGGCTGTGGGCAGCATTGCTGCCGTCGGGTGGCTTCTCCCACCTCTGGGCTCCCAGTGTCTCACCAGGGACACCCCAGGCTGGGGCTGCTTCCAGGAGCGAGCAGAGGACATGGAGCAGAGAGGGCCCCGACAGCTTTTGGGGATGCAAAAGAGTGCAAGCTGTGCAGAGCACTTCAGCGAGCCTGGCTCCAAACTTCAGGACTATTTTGTAAGTATGTTGTAACCTGAGGAGAAAATACTCACAGGGCCAGTAAAAGCTCGTGCAAGGCCAGCTCACCTTCTGCAGCAGGAGGTGGTTGCACAGTACGGTGGGTTCAGCACCTCAGCCCTGCAGCCAGCAAGCAGTCTGGGATCTTTCACTTTCCACCTCTGCAGCTTAACGAGCTTCCACTTAATTAATTCCCAAGCAGCATTGCATCGCATCGCATCGCACCGCATCGCACCGCCCGGTCTGGAGGGAGTGCTGCTGTACCACGAGCATAGAGGAAAGCACCTGCAGGTATTTAATTGGCAGAGCAATTAGCGTAACTGGTGCCAGGGGACGAGGGACCATGCCTCAAAGCTGTGTAACCAGTAACTGCGGTGGCAGAGTCACATAACCGCTTCTGGAGCACCAGCCTGAAGGCTATGAAACGTGTGAACTGGGTCATCATGCGCTTAGGCGCACCGTGTGAGCGAACGTGCTGTAAATAGCAGGGGGTCAGCTCCTGATTTTGGCTGTGCTCGTGTGAGGCTGGCTTTGGTCCGGCCGTGCCCCGGCGCTGTCCCCCAGGAACTCGGGCTATGTGCTGATGTTCCTGAGCACGTGCACGGACCGGCACGAAGCGTCCGAGCCCGTGCTCCGCGGCGCCCAGCGCGCTCCTGGGCTCTGCACAGCCCTGCAGAGCCCTGACCTGGGGCTGGTGGCTGGAGGTGGGCAGCGGGGAGCTGGGGTCCCCACCAGAAGACTTGCTTGCTTTGAAACCCAGGCGAGGTCCGCTTGGGTCCGATTTCAAACAAAACAAGATCCGCCGCGATAATTTACGACTCTGTCGCGAACAGGGATTCTTTGTTTGGAAGCATTTGCATCGAGGAGGTTGAAGTTATTTATTAGGAGCTGGTGAAGGGGAAGTTTTCTTCCTCGGCTTGATTTAAGACCCTGTTGTTGTGGAAGATTTTCTTCCCTCTGCCTGTGAAGAAAATGACCTTTCTTGGGCAGGAGGGACGGGGCCTGGCGAAAAGGCAGGGAGGGAGGGAGGGAACACAGCCCGCCTGTGAAACAGCTCTTGGCTAGCACAGAGCTGCATGAAAGATGTTTATGTGCTTGTTACTTTTAATCCCGGCTTCTGGCAAGTCTGTGTTTTCCCTTTGAGAAATATCTGGAGGTCCTGCCCTTGATCGTTAAAGACCCATTTCAGGCTCTTTTCGCAGCAGCCTCCGATGGCTGAGGGAGCTCGGGCGCTGCTCCCCCAGCCTCTCAGGGGAAACCCAGCGAGGCAGCACGGCTTTCTCGCTGTTCCTTGAGTGACACGGTGTAGGAAAGGTAGCGTTGAGCTCACGCTTTCTCTTAAACAACTGCTGCCGAGCTGAGCTGGTCACGTTTCAGCTGCGTATTGGCAGCACCAACGTGGCTGGCGTGTTTTGGCTGGGGATAGGTGTTTCAGCCAGGGACGTGTGTTTTGGCTAGGGACGTGTGTTTTGGCTGGGGACATGTGCCAGCGGTTCCAGTGGGGCACAGGGTGACAGCACAGGGACCCGCATGGCTTGCAGGTGCTCTCAAAGGGGCAGAAACAGGGAAGGATGTGGCTCAGTGCCTTCACTGATGGTAGACAGGGCAGGGCTGCAGGGGATGGAGCTGCTGGAGCAGCACCATCGGCACGGGGAGAGGCAGGAGGGGAAGGGAGAAGGGAATAACTTGAAAACAGCCATCCTCAGGGCGAAGGGAGGCACACGGCACAGCCTGCATTCGGTCACCTTCCACCAGGAGCACGCCTGAGGTCAGGCACCCCTGGGATCCAACCAAACGAGGTGAAATGCTGCCCGCTTATCCTAGTTAAGAAACCTATCGATGTTTTTCTGTGACATATCTGTTTGTTTCCCAAAATGACTGTTAGACTTATCAAGCAGCTCCTCCTCTTCCCAGAAGATCGGCCCAAAATAACCAATCCACCAGTTTTAGGGGTTTAGTTATTTGTTTTATGACTATGTCTATATGTGCATGTTTACTCCTGGGTGAAGAGTCCCTGTGTATTTTTATTGTGGAGACAAGCGGGCAGAGCAGGGAAATGGCAGGATTGCCCAGATTTCTGCTTAGTTTTAGATGCAGGATTAGCTTTAGGATTTCAGGCTGGGGAGGCTGATGAACAGTATTTACTCTTTGCTGAGCTTGCATGTGGCCTTCTCAGGGGTCCTATTCCCAAGCTCAGGGACCAGAGCCTGGTGGCTCACCTCTATGCAGGGACCCCCTGGCGCTTCCACACTCGGAAAGGGCTTATTCTGCCAGCACAGATGGGAGTCTGGACCTGGGAGGAAGGGGGGCTTCACATGAGGGAACACTCAAATTTCCTGGCTTTCTAGGGTGAAACTTCCTCCCTCCATCCTCTACTGTAAAGAAGTAGCTTCAAAGATGAAAATTAAAAGGAAAAGAGTAAAAAAGGCTTGCAGATATCCAGACTCTGGATATGAGGAGTCTATGATAAATTTAACCACCAGAGAGACTTTTCAAAATGAATAAAAATAGCTAACATAGTTAAATAGTAGATAGAATATTATTGGAAGTAAAATATATCCTGCAAAAAAAAGCATAAATCATGTCCAAAGAGGCAAAACTGGAGGCATCATAAATGCTGGGATGCTAAATGTGAAATCATAATAAGACATGCTTAAAAAAGATTTTGAAGAATGGCTTGTAAAAGGCTAGAAACTTCTTCTGATATGAACTTTTCCAAACACATAGAAAGAAAAGCTGACTAGAAAGTCTTTGGCTGTCCTTCTGAATGGGGATGAGAATGAACCATCCAGGAGGATAAGGTGGTATCAGGAAAACTAAGTGCATTCTACATGACCCTATAACTATGTATATTTGATTATACATTCAACACAAACTACTCTAAAATAGCAGTTATTATTGGTAGTGAAAGAGATGCTGGAGTCATTGTGGATAGTTTCACGTCGGTTTGCTTCTCAGCAAGGATTAAGAGGTGGGAATGTTGAGCATTATTAGGGAAGAAACCAAGAGCAAAACAATTCAGATCTTAACCTGTCAGCAATCTAAAACCACAGTGCTCTGGTATCTTGAATTATCTGTGTAGGTCGAGTTATTTCCCAAAAAAGTATTTCAAAAAAAGTATATATAAAACTACCTGTTGCAGGATGGAGATGCAATAGTGTAGGACCATCCAGTTCAGAAAATCAAATGAGAACAGGGGAGAGATGCAGGACCTCGTGAACACTTTGAGAGATCGGTGAGGAACTTGTTATTACTTTCTGACAATACAAGAGCTGAAGCACCATACGAGCTATCAGACAGCAGGTTTAGGACAAACAAGAGGAAATATTTTTATTGCACAATAAATAACAGAAGCACACAATTCCCTGCCAAAGGATGCTGTGGATGTGGCCTGCTCAGAAAGCAGCCCGGCAGATTGCTCGCAGGGAGGTTTGTGTGGATCTGCCATCCTGCAGTCCTGTGGGGACAGGGACAGGGATGGGGACAGGCTCCCCAGCAGCCAGGCGGGTGCTCCTGGGTGATGTGCAGGTTCTGCCCTGCAGCAGCCTGCCGCTGCACTACAAGGCAAAGTCTGTCCGTCTGTCTGTCCTGTCCGCGAGCCCTGCCTGCGCCCTGTCTGGGCAGAGCACTCAGTGCGTGGGTTTGTGTGTGTGCTGGCTGGTCTGGGTGCTTGTAAGAGACTGGAAATTCAGCTTTATAAGCACAAAGTAGAGATTTCGCTCCTCGTCCGTCCTTCCATGTCTGTGTCCCTATGGATGTGTGCTTTATCTCCTGCCCTCTGCTTAATTCATGCATAAACACATGAAGGCTGATCTTGAAGCGAGCACCAGCGCTGCCTCCAGAACATAGCTAAATAAAGCAGGAGAAGTCGGGTGCTGGCATATGAGTCCTTTCCAAATGTCATGTTGGTCCTGCTAGAGGAAATGGTTACAGGCTGGAGGGTTAGCGTTTCAGGGGGCACGGTTACAAAAATAAAATGAGTGCCTAAACAAAAATAATTTGGCCAAATTTTGCAATGACTAAATAACTCCACTCAGTTAATGGAATTATACCGAGCGAGGGATAAATCACCACAGACTTTGGCTCTGGGTCCACTGCTGGAACCCAGACAATAATAACAGGTAGACCGGGATTGTGCGTGAAAAGCCGGGATTGTGCTTTTTTTCCCCGCTGTTACCAAATGTGCAGTGCCTATTTCTGTTGAGTACGTTTGGAGCTCACGTAGGACGAACGGGAAGCTCCTGACACGGTGCGATGCCCCCGCTTCCCACACAAATAAGCACACGCACGTCTGCAAGTTCTTGGCCGAGCCCCGCGGCCGGGCTGGATGCAGCCCACGGGGCTCTGGAGGCCTGCTGGTGTTGCTGGATGCCTTGGCCCCAACAGGGGTCTTGCTGCAGGCTTTCCAGCCTCAGCCGTGCCCTTGGTGCTGGCTGAGTTAGCCTCCTACGTTGTTAGTGCTCCTGTCAGGGCCCACAGGTTTAAAAAACAGCGGGGCCATGCTGCGGCCACCTGCTCCTCCTCCCCCTGGGGCAGAGGGGTTGTCCCCCTGCAGGCCCCTCCTGGCCTGGCTCAGTTTGTTTCCAGATTGTTCCATCCTCGGCAGGAGGAGGTATTTTTTAAATACAGCGTGCTTTTCTGTCTGTGTCCGCCACCAAGGACCAGCCCTTGGGCTGGTGTCTGTGCTCTGACAGAGAGCGGTGCTGCATGTCACGGCCTGGCCTGCACTACGTGCACGGGGTACGGTGACACCAGGGGTACGGTGACACCAGGGGTATGGTGACACCAGGGGTACGGTGACAACAAGGGTGCAGACACCGGAGCTGGAGGCCTCCAGCACACGTGAGGAGGGGGCTGCAGCCTGTGCAGGGGGGCGGTGGGTCAGGGCCACCTTGAGACCAGGGCTGCTGCACACGGAAAGCTGCCACTTTGGGCCGTGCTCCTGAAAATATGGTTGAGGTGATGCTTAGCTCAGCCTTCCCCAAGCACGTTTTTGTTTGCGAAGCTGTTGGTTGGTGTTCCCGGCTGAACAAAACCGGCAGAGATCCCCACCGCAGTGCACTCCATCCGTCACACCCTGTTCTGCTCCTCCTTGCTGTCGTCCCAAAGTGAACAGGCTTCAGAGAGAGCCATAACTCTACTTAATGCTTGCACTGCCTGCCCCAGTCTTTCTTGCACTTACAAACCTGATTTACAGCACGCAGCCTGCTTGCCTCTATGAGCCCAGCAGATTCACATTTTCCATTTTGCTATCTCTCCTTTGGCCTGATGCAAGCTCAAGTGGGACAGCGTGTCAGACCTGGCCTCCTCCTCAGCAGCTTGTCAAAACAAGTGTGATTTTCACCATCTCCCTCTGCTTGCTGGTAGAGCAGGTCCAAAAGCAGACCTCGCAGCTGCGTCCCGCTCACAGTGCTTGTCCAGCAGCTGCCCCAGCATCTGATGGGGTGGGAGCACCACATGGGCTGTCTGGGTGAGGAGCCACCAAGCTCCCAGCAAGGGCAAAAATCACATTTTGAAATTTTGGGTTTCTTTTGCCAGGAGGGGATCACTTCTGCCTCTTTTCCTGTCGAACTCCAGAAGCTGCCGCTGATTTCAGCCAGACACCGGCGGGCGAGCACGAAAGCAGAGGGACGGGAGGAGGCGTGTGGTGCCGCACATCAGCGGAGGCAGCTGCCAGAGGTGACCTTTTAAATTGCTGCCATAAAACCTGTTCAAGTGCCCCTGTCAGAGTCTTCAGACTTTTTATATGCATTGCTAAGACCTTTTATTTAATGCTGTTATGCTAAGGAAGTGGTAGGGCCCCTTGTTGCGGGCAGGAGGACCAAGGACCTGACAGCGTGTGAGCAGGGGAGCCTGTGAGCGCCATCACCCCCCACCGTGCCCCATCCCTGCCTGCCCACAGGGATGCTGTAGCCTGGTCACCACCCAGGAGAAGCTCTGCCCTCTGTGTCTTGCTCACCTAGCACCGTCAGCACAGTCCCAGCCCCAGCTGCTCCCACCACGCCATCTCTCTTCTGAGCACCTCCAGCCAGCAGACCCAGAGCCCCATGTCCTGGCCGTGGCCCTGAAGCCGGGCGTGCTGCTGGGTGGCTTTGCTGCTGGAGCTGGGTCAGCTGGCCCATGCCGCAGAGAGAGCTGCCAGCTCTGCACAGAGCCTCCTTTTAGGCTGGGACCTCTGCAGCCAGAGCCGGCTGCGGAGGAAAATGATGCGCCAAGGCTTGCCCCAACCTCACGCGGTGCCGCGTGCTGCCTGGAGGTGTGCACTTGGGGTTCTGTGTGCAACACACGGGTGTGCTGTCCTCAAAGCTGAAAACCATATTAACAATAGCACAGATAGCCCTCAAACGAGGAGTTTTGGTGTTGCTGTAAAGGTGTGTGGTGGGGTACTGGCTCTGCCCGAGGAGGCTGAGGCAGGGGCAGGACCTCTGCCTGTTCCCAGAGCCTCTGGCACAGCAGGGCTGTGAGCCCCAGCGTGCAGGTGGCTGCCAGCAGCCATCCTGGTCCTGGAGGGAGACTGGAGAGGTGAGTAAATGCCTTTATGGCTCTTGAGCTGGAAAGTAAAGAGCAGGAAACCCAAAGGCATTGTTCTCAGCATAATCACCCCATGGCTGCTCTGCTCCCCTCCTGAGGAACAAAATCAGAGCAGAATTACCGTGCACTATTTTGGGATACTGACTGTTGGTGCTCAGATGTTTAAGGCTGAAGGGGCCAAGTGAGGTAAGTGTTATTCGTCCCTCAAAAACCTGAGCATTTTGAGAAGGTTTTTTGCTGGAGGGAGCACGATGGTATGATTTGTCCCATCAGGAAGGCTAAGGCAGGCAGAAAAAGCAGTGTCAGATTGGAGAACGGTGCATGTTAACCCCTTCCACGTGTCCCAGTGACCTGGCTGTGTTGTTCAGCAGCCAGCAGCTCTCCCTCATGTAGTGCTCCCTGGAGACCCATGCAGAAACCTGCAGCTCCTTGCAGGTCAGGTTCCACCAGAGGGGGATCCAAAAAGGCTTTTAGAGGAGGGATTTCTGCTTGAGGGCTACTGATAGGCACCGAGAAGAACATGCTCTTCATGCAGTGGGAACCCACATATCTTTGTGTCTTTAGCAATAAAGTCAAATACTAGTTTTGGAGGTGCACGGTGCAGCCAGGGCAGTGCATGGCAGATCTAAGGCTTGGCTTTAGTTCTGCCATGATGGGTTTTTCCAGTTTTTGCAAGAGCCTCCCATCCCTGCCTGCTGTGCCTGCTGTCCCAAGGGCTGCGTGCCAGCCATGGCAGTGTGCGCCCGTGATGCGCTTGGTGTCCTCCTGTGGTGGAAAAACCTGGGGTATCAGGCTGGGGCTGGATGTGACGTCTTCCAGGAGTCTGCTTCGGGGCTTTTCCCCTGGGTAGGAAGCCAAGGCAGGGGGAGTTAATTCGGAGGTGTCAGAGGCCAGCTGTGGGGAATTGACACTGATGTGCACTGTGCCCATCCGAGCCATCCCGCACCTCGCTGCATGCCTGTGGCACCTGGCTGGGGTTTCCGCAGCAGTGGCAGCAGTGTGCCCACCCGTGTGGGGTGGCAGAAGCTTTTGGCATGGCCCCGGGCCGTGTCACCTCTCAGGGTTACCGTGGTCCAGGGACAGCAGCTCTCTCTATCCCTGGCATGGGCCGCAGGGCTGTGCCAGAGCTGCACTGTGGGTGTGGGATGCTCCACTTGCTCAGCTCTGGGCAGGCTGATTAGTCATGGCATGGCCTCAGAGAGCAGGATCCCAGAGAGAGGTGGGTCTGGGAGCTGTTGTCCTGTAATTAGGTTCATTATTTACTTGTTATATAGCTATATTAATTTTATTTATGCATTTTTATATGTTTTCCTTTTAATTTTCATTATCCATTTTTCTGTTTAGGTTTCTGCTTAGGGCAGGCAACAGAGTTAGTCATGTCACTGCAGGATATTGAGTCTGTTGTACAGCTGGTGCTCAGAGGGCAAAGCTAAGGCTGAACATCCACCCCCAAGCCAGCACTTCCTATCTTGAAGGCCTAAATCCAAAAAAAGGACCCACTACATCTGTAGGAGCCTGTAACTCCTGTAACTTAAACTTAAACACTTTAAACTTATAGATTCTCAGCTCTCCATGGCAGCCAAGCTTCTGGTTGTCTCAGAGGGGCTGGCCCGACCTCCTGGCTGTCCTCCAGCTATGAGACCAGACAGTGGAAGTTTTACTCATTGGTCTCAGCCAACGGAGGGCTGTGGCACACCCCTTAGGGGCAATGTGATTTTGAGGGAAGGTGCAGGTCTTTGAGATTAGTGATCCTGCTGGCTTTTAAAACCAGAGCGTTATCCTGGTGTAACAGGATCAGGCATGTGGCTGACTTCTGCATAGAGAGCTCAGAGGCCAACTGAGAGGCCCCACTCCCCACTGAGAGCTGAGCCACGACTTCCAGGCTGTAAGAAACACGAATTACGTGCCAAAAAGCAGTTTTGAGACTAAACAAAAAATGCATTTTGGTTCCTTTTCCTTGTTTCCAGTTTCAGCCTGAATCCTCTTGAGTGCAACTGGGTCAATAGTCTCAAGCACTTTCTGTACACAGGAGGACTAAAACCACAGAGTGGCTGAGGCTGGCAGGGACCTCTGGTCCATCTGGTCCAGCCCTGCTCAAGCAGGACCATCAGGAGCAGGCTGCCCAGGGCCGTGTCCAGGCAGCTTTAGAAGATCCAAGGATGGAAACTCCACAACCTCTGGGCAACCCGTGCCTGTGCTCCCTTACCCACACAGCACAGAAGCGCTGCCTGGTGTTTACCTGGAACCTGTTGTGTTCCAGTTTGTGCCCATTGCCTCTTGTTCTGTCACTGGGCACCACGGAATAGAGCCTGGCTCCATCATTTTTGCATCCTCCCTTCAGGTATTTACACACATTGACGGGTCTTCTCTTTTCCAGGCTGAGCAGCCCCAGCTCTCATCCTCACCTGTAAGAGGTGCTCCCATCCCTTCGTCGTCTTGGTTGTCCTTACACCAGATTGCTCTCTAGTACACCCAGATCTCTCTCATACTGGGGGCCCAGGCCTGGACGCAGTACTCCAGGAGTGGCCTCACCAGTGCTGAGTGGAGCAGAAATGTGTTTTCTTCTCAGAGTAGAAGCTGAGAGTCTTGTGCAAAGCCAAAGGAGAGGATTTAAGGATAGTGATAAATGCATTTTGAGATACGATGATAAAATCCCAAGCAACACAGGGCTGGATGAAGTGCCAGCCTGCAGTGAGCGCTTTGAGGCAGCGGGACGAGAGGAAAGGGTTTGCTTTGGTGCAGCCCAGCTGCCAGCCATGAGCCAGAAGTTGCTCCTGGGGTCTGTGCCCTGCTGCCAGGTCAGGACCACCTCGATGAGACTTTGTGCTGCCGCTTCTGCCCGTTTCGGGGCTGCCTGGCTGCTGCACCGGGCAGTTTTGCTCTTTCAGCTCTTTGTCAGCATCGCAGGACGTCTTTGCCCATATGGTGCCTTGCAGCCAGCCAGCACACGTATAGACCTGGCTATATATAAACGAGCAGGGTCAGAGCTCTATTTTTAGCCTCTCTCAGAACATTCCCCTTGCTATGCATTTCTTGCCACCGACTCCTCGCCCTGTCTCCTTGCTGCGGAAGCCCTCTGAGGTGAGACCTGCCAGCTGCACGGGGACAGGCGGGGGCTGGCCTGCAGCGGGGACATTTCTGCAGAAGGTCGTCCTCCCGCTTCTGCCACTCGCTCTGTCCTCCAGTGACAGCGGTGTCCCTCGGGGATGCTTTGCCTTGAAGGGCTCTGGGCTGGTGCCCTGCCCAGTCCCATGCTCGCGGTACCTCACGGCACGGTAACGCAGCTCTGCCCCAGTCCCTGCCCCTGCAGGGCCGTGGTAAATCTCCTGCAACTTGGGGATGCTTTTATTTTATTTTTTTTACTGTCTTGGCTCCTGGAAGCCTCTGGTCTGGCAAGGACCTCTGCTTTTTGCTTCTGTAACACTTTCCACGCTTCCTGTCTATGGAAAGAAAAAGCTTGGAAATGGGATTTCAGCATTCTCTGTAGACTGGGAAAAGAGAGGGGAAATGCATCTACTATTACAAGCTATTCATGACTTTCTAACAACCTCATATCTGAGGGAGGCATTTGGGAGCACAGGGGCCCCACTGGAGGAGAGGCACCGTAGCTCTTTTCTCACGGTGATGGCTGATGGTCTGAGGGCTGGGGGGAACAGAGTGTTTGTGTCTGTTGAAGGTGAGGTGGGTATTTGTAGGTGCCTTTTTTTTTCCTAATGCGTGATAATCTTGTCCTTGAGAAGCATTTCCTAGAAGCTCCATCATGAAAATCATGTGCTACAATAGCAGTTCAGTTTGTTTGCCTATTGCCAGTGTTCTTATTTACCCAGCTAATTTTTGTGCCATCTGCAAGACCAAGTTTATTACTGCTGATGTTAAACCTCAGTGTCACATTCTTTGAGCCAAAGAGTAAGGGGGAGCAGCAGCTTGTGCTGTCCCCCAGGAGCAGAAGATGCGTGCAGAAATCACACAGCCCCAGTAGATTCACAGCCGTGGCAGCTGGAGCAGGTTCTTAGGACATCTGATGCAGGAAGCACCGTTTGTTGGATGAAAAATTGTTTGGTTACGGCCCCTTTGGATGACACACCTCAGCATACCATCAATGTTTGATGATGGGTTTCAAACAGTTTTTGAAACAACTTTTTATATCTACCCATTTTACGAACCGCGCCCTTCCAGAAGTTTATTTCAGTTAACTGAAAAGCAATGGAAAACCAACCACATTTTGTACTTCTTGTTCTTTATACCAGGGTTATGGTGGGTATCCAAGCAGGGAGTCTGGATGTGACATCTGCAGTTCGTCTGTGCTGTGATCCCCTGGACTTCGAGTACCTGTGTGGCAATATGGCACTTTAGCACGCACCTGCCTGTGCCCATCCTTTAAAAAAAGAAGATTTCAAGTCAGAAGGCCCTTTTGGAAGGATTGCAGTACATCAGTCAGTGGAGCAAACAAGCATGAACTCCAGCGCAGAGATCCACAAGCTGCAGATTTATGTCAGAAGGAGGACTGTGCACAGGATCATTTCAGAAAACATTTGTCAGAGAAAGGTGAGGATTATGATGATGTGTGAAATGAACACCTACTACATTGCAAGTTCCTTACAGTAACGCATGATGCTTTCAAGGGAAAATATTGCACGTTTCTTTGTGATTCGTTAAATCCACAGGTATACGTTGTTAATTCCTTATTTGTAATACGAATCTCTTTTTGACCAATGAATGTGTAAAGCAGAAGTCTTGCGGTGCAAAAATGTAAGTACGTGGAGGTGCAAGGTATGGCGGGTCACAGGAGGCTGTGGCTATGAAGTGCTACTAACCTTCCCACCTTTGGAGCAGCGTTAGTACTAGCAATACCTGAAATTCTGGGACTGCCCCGGGACAGGCTGCAGGAGGACAGGTTTTCCACTTCCCAGCTACACTGAAGTCCTGGTAAGTAGCACGCCTGCTCGGTAGGTGTGGTGTGGTTCCCCACAGCGAAGTGCTGCCTCCGAACCCACCTGCCACCCGAAGCAGACGGAGCAAGGAAGGGAAAGGGGACGAAGAGCTGGAGGAGCCTCGAGTCTGAATTTTGGCCAGGGCCTGTTTGCTGCTCCCATTGACAGTGCCCCAAGTGCTAATTATAGTCACCTCGTTCTGCTTTGGTCAGGGCAAATGACGAAGTGGGGTGAAACCCAAAAATAAGCAGCCTTAGAATAGTTCTCTCCACCTCTTCCTTCTAATGGCATCACTAAACAAGACTGCTTGTTCCCCTTCAGACAAGCTCTCAGAGGTTATTTTAATCCATTTTTAGTTGCAAATAGCATTTATCAGAATAAGCATGGGCTGGTTGCCAGCTCCTTCAGATCTTTGACAGCCCAGAGGGGAAAGTCTCTGAAAAATAACTGACTGTGCTTCTACTGCATGTTCCCCTGCCCAGGAGATTTTGGGGACATAATAAGGAAACATTCATCTGATGGAGCAGAGCCCAGGAACCAGCGTGTTGCTTGCAGCCAGTGATTCCCCTGTCATCAACACTTGTTCCCAGGAACCAGAGCTCTTGTTCCTGTCACCAGTGTTGATGTTTTCAGATTCAATTTAGCAGTCATTAGGAGGCAAGAAGCAGGGCTGGGAAAAGGTTACAGAGCCACTCATTTCTGGGTCAGTGGTGAGAACGTGACCCTGGCTAGCTGTGCCCAAAAATCCTCGCTAACAGCCATCCCATGGCCGCTCGACGGTCTGCAGAGCCTTCACGATCTTTGCTGAGTTCACAGACTGTTCAAAGTGGTATTTTAGAAAATGCCCTATTGAACACTAATTGGCATTCCCAGGGAAGCACATGTGGAGCAGGCCATGAAGATTAAATTCCCACTTTCCCTGAAGCCATTTTGATAATGGGAAGCATCTGGGCAATTTGCCCTACTGCTCAGTCTCAGGCTCTGGGGCTGTAATCTTTCACCAGTACAAAATTAAAGCGTCTTAAGAATCATATGTGTGGTGGCCTACTGCCTGATGTCCACGGACAGGAGGTGACAGGCGAAGGAAAACAGCTGACAGGAGGATGGAGATAGCATGAGATATCCTGGTGCCTGATAGGGGTTGATGAAGGAGAAATTAAGGAAAATGTTGCTACGTTTGTGATGTCTTGCCGTCCTTCGCCATTTGTCAGAGTGACTCTGAAGACCACTTGATCTGGTCTTAACCTGTTGATATCTCAGTGTTCAAGACCAGGGCATCTGAAATTCAGGTCAGGAGGGCATGAGCAAGCTCTACACAGAAAGTCTGTTGGGCGTGTGATGTTTAAGGCGATTTTGGAGCCATGATCCTGGCCGAACAGCATAATAGTTAGAAATTCTTGGCTATGCTGAGGGAAATTGATGTACTCCACCAAGAATACGAAGGTAAAGTTAATATTTCTCTCTCAGCTGCCACCTGAGACCCAACTGCATGTTTTCCAATGTGCAAAATTCGCATGTTTTGCCAGTCAGGGTAAACACTTCAGGATGATAGGGGAAATGACATCATGCTGCTAAATTCTGCTTTCTTTGTGTCTTAAATAGGGTAAAGCCTGGTAGTAGCATAACTGACCAGATATGTTAACGTGTGGATGGAAACCAACCTGCAATTAGCCAGTCGTCTCCCTGTTGTCCCTGGCTGTGAGAGAGGAAAGGACACCTGGCTGGAGGTGAGCAGCTGGCATGTTTTTATTTATTACAAGTCCAAAGGCTGACTGGACCATATGCGTGCCTTGTGTTGACCTCGCATCGGTGTGCTGTCAGGGTCCTGTGACCTGGGCATTTCATTGCCTGAAAAACACCAGTAAACGTGTCTCACCCGTTGTGTGACAACCCCCCAACTCCAGCAGGGTGGTTACACTTTTCCGTGAAGCACTTTAAGATGTTTTTCTAAGGACCCAAGCAAAAGCTAAACGTCAGCCTCACCTCCCAGCCCCTGTCAGCTCTGCTTCACTCTTTGTTTCCACGGACATATCTTTGGCTGTCGAGTGGGAAGCCTTTAGGCTTGGCTGCGGGAAGAGCACAGGCTGACTCACAGCGGGGTGCTCCTGCCCGCTGCCTGAACACCGATTCATTTAGCGTGGAGCTGGAAGGGCTTTGCTCTGCCAAATGGCACCGCGCTCGCTTTCCCTGCCCCTGCTCCCCCAGTTATCTCTAGTTGGGGTCTTCAATTGAAAAGCCTGATCTGCATCCTGTGAACAGCTCTGCCACGGTCCTGGGAGGGCAACGCTGGTACTGTTTCCCCTTGCACATCCCCCAGTGTGGACTGAGGGCAAGGGGGGATAGTGGGAACAGTGCCTGCAGCCCATGGGGAGGCGGCTGCTGCTGGCCCCCCGCCTCGGCTGCTCCCCGCACTGCCCTGGGCATGCCGCTGCAATAAATAGCCCCCATGCGAGTGGAGGGGAAGGCGCCTCCTCTCAGGAGAGGAGGAAGGGGCCGTCTGGTCCTAGCAGCAGGGCTGAGCTGAAACACCAGTGGCTGGTC
The DNA here is from genome assembly GCF_964034855.1 of Anser brachyrhynchus. NCBI lineage: Eukaryota > Metazoa > Chordata > Aves > Anseriformes > Anatidae > Anser > Anser brachyrhynchus. The sequence goes on along the minus strand of NC_137699.1, from coordinate 13,824,838 downwards.
ACAGCTGGGGACGGAGCTGCTCCCGTGCAGTTTGCTGCAGAGCATCCTCCTCACTCCTAAAAGCACCCCGGTGCTTTTGACCAGGGAATAAGCCTGTTTCCTCATCCTGCCTCAGCTATGTGCTCGCACCTGTATTTTCAGAGATAGGTGTTGCTCTCCACCCTGTGATAGGGACATGTATGACACCGCACTTAAGTAATACATTAAGCATTTGGAGTAGAAGGAGGTTTGTATCCCTGCACATCTGGAGCTGATAGTGAGTGAATTAAAACTGAGTAACACACAGGGAAACTCCACACAGGCCAAACGAGAAGGGGATGAGCTTTGCCAGGGCTCACCCTTGGCTACATCGTTTTCTGCGGGAGGAAAATGCTGAGAGGAGACTATGAGGAGGAAGCAGGAAGCGAGCAGGGGCTTAAGGAATCCAGGGAGAGAAAGGCAGAGAAGAGGGCAGGAGAGGGTGGAGGAAGAGTGCCAGCTCCTGGCACCCACAGGGATGAAGGGGAGCTGTCACCTGAGCAGCCAGAGGGGTGATGGATGTGTGTTTGGGACTGGGTATGGTAGGTGGTTTTTTTTTTTGCAAACGCAAAGGATTGGTTTTGTCTTTGGACACTTTTACAAAACCAGGTACAGAACTTCTCTTAAGAGGCTTGCAGTGCTGCAAGCGCAGATCCCTCCTCGTTATTTCCTGAAATTCCCTTGGCAGCAGGCAGTACACGCTGTGTGCATGTACTGGGGGTGGCAGCTCTGAGATGAGCAAGCAGAGGACTCCCTTTTGCCCCGAGCACTGGAATGTGCTGTCACAGGCACAGTGCAGAGGCTGGGGGCAAAGTTTGTTCTTTCCTCACCAGCCCCAGGCTGCTTCCCTGGGCATTTGCTTTCCCACCCCCTCCTCCTTCACCCTCTCATAACAGGCACTTGGGCAGCACACTTTTCTGGATTGGCTTCAAGAGACCTTTTAAGGCTGCAGGGATTTGGCTTTATAGCTGCAATTTACTGGTAAAACTTGCCTGAATTATGCAGGCTTCTTACAGTGAAACAGGTTCAAGAGCCTCTATTTTTAGTCCATCTCAAAAACAAGTGCAAGAATTACTGTCTGCTCCTCCCGATTTCCTCCGTGACCCTCTCCCTCACCACGTTCACCAGCTTTCCATCCAGGTGGCAGGACCTGTTGGGGAAATGGCACTATTTAGTCTCAAAGAGCCCATAACCAGCTTCTCCATAACCACACAGAGCTAATCAATTCTGGTTTGTCACGAGGAGCTAATGAGCCATTAGCAAGTCTGGGCTGCTCTTTGCACAGGGTGGCTGGAAGGCGCGCAGGCTTTTAGAGGACCATTGACCAAGAGAGCGAGAGGTGAATGTAACCACATAATACACGGGTACTGAGGCGTGTGTACTGTTTATGTAGTGATGTGTTTGTGCGTGATACCTTGAAGATATTTAAAACACAAATTCCTGGATGTGAAGAGCCGTACTTAAGCCATTTGCAATTGTAACAACAACTCCAGCTGACCTGAGGATACGTTAACCGTGGTAGAGTTCCTCGCTCCAAAAGCTGTTTATGTAAAGCGTGTACATGCTCTCCCTCTGTTTTATATACAAATTCACGTGGCATCCAGCCCAGGAAGCTTGTGAGCTAGGTCAGCCCTGAAGGATGCTGACTGTGGGACCAGTGGGAATGGTTGGCAGGCCCCCATGAGAGACGGTGACTGAACCTGCCATGCTGATTCCTACCTGCGCTGCCTCTCCTCATTTCACCCCAGCTCCAGCAGGTGTAAAATAACCCCCCTGGTGCCCAGGAACGGTGGGCCAGGGTTCAGAGGAAAAGGAGGAGGAGGTGATTGCCTCTGCAGCACAGACACAGGTGCCCCCATCCCAGCCTCAACCCAGCTGCTGCCACCTCTTAAGAGCTGTAGGAAACGAAGGTTCTGCTACCACTAATTGCCCCCCTGTAAACATCTGCTTGGAGAGAGGGGTTTGCAAGCTCTGCAACAGCTGTGAGGAGGGGTAAGTCTTTGTGCCTCCTGGCCAGTGCTGTGCTGCTTCCCTGAATCCTGATCCTTCCTCCCTGTGGCATCACCTTGGGACATGGCAGCTGTCTAGGGGGGCTTTGGGGACCTGGAGGGTGTCTTGGACAGCACAGGCTGTGAGGTGGGATGGGCTGTGGAGGGTCGCTCCAGGACCTCTGTAACTGCAGAGGCTCCCAGGCTAGGAGCCCTTGGCTTTGGCTGACGGGGCGGTGTCTGGTGGGCTCCTGGGGTACAAAATGTTTTGAAGCCAAAATGGTGACGCTCTCAGAGCAAGCATAGCAGCACCTGCACAGAGCTGGTCTGGGGGGCATTCCCTCCCTCTGGAATAGAGAGGTTTTAGCCTTTGGCTCTGCATGGAGGAAGGTGCCACCTTCTCACCTGCTTCCAGAGCCTACTGCCCTCAGCTGCTTTCTTTTGTGCGTTGGCCATATAAAACAGCACTGAGCAGTTTGCAGAGCTCCCATCCCACAACAGTGCCCTGCTTCTGGCACCAAGGCAGTGCTGTGGAGGGGTAATTCAGCAGGGCTAGGTGTCCTGTGAGCACTAACTGAGGCTGGGGAGCAGCCACGTGAGCAGGAGGCTGCCAAAATGCTGCCAGCAGTAGCCCAAGGCCATGACCAAGGGGACTGCGCCCCTGGCTGCTCTGATGACTCTTCAGAGGGGTGCGAGCTCCCTGCAGACAACGGGCTCCTTGCACCAGTGCGTGAGAGCGGGCTGGTGCAGCCTCCTCGGCCGAGGTCTGGGGGCTGAGGCTGGTGTGGATGGTCACCCCTCTGCTTCCCACAGAGCAGCATCCAGGCATCTGCCGCTGCTTTTTGGCTGGAAATCTGCTCATCTGCAGGCTGAAATGAGAACCAGCTGGTGGTTGTTTGGGATTTATTTTAGAAAAAAAAAAATCTTCTGCAAAGCATTATTCTGTTTTGAGTTCCTGTTTCCTTTCCCATCTGTCTGAGGAGCCGGGTCTGTAAATCTCCCGCTGTCTGCGTGTCCCCACTGACGGCACGGCTCCTCTGCCCCGTCCCAGCGTGGGCAGGCACGAGGGCATGTCCCTCCCAGGGCTGCGCGCGAGGGGCTCTCCTGCAAACTTTTTTTGTTCGCTGCCTGCATTTGTTTTTGTCTGCTTATGGTTTGCCTCCTCCTGAGTTTTCTAGATCTGAACGAACCCAGAAATCTCAAGGCAAAACACGGCTGAAACACCATCTGGTTTCACATCAAAACAGCGCGCTTCCCGGGTGATCGCTCTGCCAGCCCGCCTGGCGCTCCCCTGCCTGCAGCTGGGAGTTAGCCCTGGCACTGGCACAAAGCGGCCACTGCGGCGGCTGCTCTGGTGCTGCTCGGCACCCGCAAAGCCTCTGCGAAGACAGTACCACAGGGCCCAAGGCCAGCTTCCCAACACCGGGCAGGGCGTACCCATAGGCTTTCAGCAGTCTGCGGACGGTGGTTTTACGCCTTTCTGTGTGTGATTTCATGAGAGTAAAAAACCATGACTTTCCTCATTAAAAGAGAGGCCAGCTGCTGCTCTCAGTTGCACCAAAATAAGTATGGATTTACTTTGTTTTGGACGTATGATCAATTTATGCAGAAAAGCAATTCTGCTCTGTGTCCCCTCTTTCATTTTCTACCAATGGCCTTTCTCTTTCCTTCAGTTGTTGGCAGCTGCACAAAACACTTTTTGGATTTTTCTCACTGGATTTTTTGTCTTTTTTAAAGGAATCATGGTTTTTACAAATAAGATTTCACACTTTTTAACAATAACTTCTAATGATTCTATAAACTTCTTCTGTAACCCAGCAGAATTTGCTCTGATATCTTTCAGCAGTTTCGGAGGTCATCATCATTGTTCCTGGGTGCTTTTCATATTTTTAAGACCAGAGGGGACTTTATCTGTTCTGACAATGAATCTCACTCAATAATTTCTGCTTCAACGTTTCTTGAGTTAAAATGTATCTTTAAAAAAAAAAGACTGTTGAGTCTTTACTTCAAGACTTCAAATTATGGAAACTCTATTGCATCTCTAGGTAAATTGCTCTAATGGTTAATGGCTTTTGTTAAATAGTGCACCCTGTATTTCATCTGAATTTGCTTAGCTTCTGTTTCCAACCACCGCATCAAATTAAATTCCTGTTGTGTTTTTTTCCTCTCTGCCTGATTAAAGAGCCCTAATATTAATCATTTCTTCTTGCACTGGTAATTACGGACAGTGCTCAAGTCATCTTTTGACCTTCTGTTGGATAAACTTGGATTGACCTTCGTAAGTTTCTCACTAGAAATGTTTTCCAGATGCTGAATCGTTCTTGTAGCTCTTTTCTGAACCCTTCACAATTTCTGTTTTTTTGTTGTTGTTGATTTTTTTTCTTACCGCTGACACGAAGCCTCACAGTGTTTCAATGTAATGCAGCAGTTCCTGCTGCTGTTCTGATAGCACAGTATGCCGAGGTAATACCACCTCTCTACTATTATGGGATTGTACATCCAAGAATCACGCTTCTCCTAGCAAAAGTACCATGTTAGGGGGTCACATTTAACTGGCTGTGTACCATGAAGTACCTTGGGGTAGAGTCAGGTTCGTAACCATCCCTTTCAAAGATGCTGCTTTGCAAGATTCTGTGTCCCACTCTATGCCTGTAACCATTGCCATCCTTTGTCACTGTATGAAGAATCCCTGTTTGGATTTGGGGGTGTTAACGACCACATTGCAGAAATGAATTCGTCATGCTGGGACAATCTTCTAGACAGGTCTGTACAGCTGAGCGTGCTCCTTGTCTTTCCAAACCCACCAATTTTGTATCACTCTTAATGATACCTCTTTCCTATGAGCAATACCAATTTTGCAGAATGCTGTTGTCATATGAGAATGACAGGCGAGGCTGCAAAATGCCCCACAAGGTAAACATATTGATATATTGATCTTCATCAAATAAACTGGAGATCTCACCAAATATGGGACCAAGTGTGTTTTAATCAGACCTGGTTCCCGTTAAAAATCATGCATGTTTCCTGGAGAAAAGAGGGAATCTCTGTCTCTGGAGATGCTTAGAGCTGAACTGAACAAATCCCTGAGCAACCTGATCTAATCAGACCTGTTTTGGGAAGGTGCTTGGACGTGATGACTTCCAGAGGTCTCTTCCAACCCAAATTATTCTGTAGTTATGTAATTATGTGGCTAATTAGCTTTCTATTTTTAATACTTGTCACTGTCCTCTGTAGTCACCTTTCTGTATTTCACCCTGCTGCTATGACAGGTTAACCGGGATAGGCTCTGCAGGTTTAAATATTTTATATATCAACATCTGCTTAAAGGGCTCCATGTAAAATAGAAAGCACTTCATAATCAGATAATCCTGCCTGTGCCAAATACAAACCCGATACAAAGGATTTCTTTCTCCTGGGGGCTGGCAGCGCTGCTGAGGCTGCCTGCTGTGAGACGATGGGCTTCGTGGGGGACATCGGCCGGCCCTGGGTGCCTGCAGGGGTTTGTTGGGGGCTTCTCTCGTGGTCGGGCAAAGTGAAGGTGACCAGAGTCCATGGCTGCGCTCCTGCAGGTGTCAGGAGCGGGACCATAGGGCTGGCAGTCTCCAGGAGAGGTCACTCCTGTCCCCAGAACCTGCCAGAGCAGGTCCTGCTGGTCCCGTGCCTCTGCGGGGTGGCGGGGCAGGCGGGGATGTCAGCTCTGGTGGCAGAGGGGCCGCGGGGGTGCGACGTGCATCGGCGGGTCCGGCTCTCAGCAGCTGCCCCTAGAGCTGGGACCCTGGCATCTGCCAAAAGGGCTCTGCGGGGGCACAGCACCGTGCATCCAGGGCCGTGCTCGTGCAGCCCTTCGGCCACCTCTGTGTGGCTGCTGCGGCTTCGGCTGCCGTCCCCGCCTGCTTTCCTCGCGGTGGATTCGGTTGTTTTGCATCTTTGAGGTTGAGTGGGTGGTTTGGAGGTTTCTGTACACTCTGTTCTTTTGGTAGGCTTAGCTTAGTCTATGTGTTTAAATGCAGGTTGTGCTTCACAAAAGGGACATTATTTTCAATGAATGGCATCATCCATTTTAATATCTGGTTCAGCGTTTACGCCAGAAAAGTCTGATGAGATACAAGTTGACATCTTGTTTTCTTCATCTGGTTAGAGGAAGTCACGACATTTTTTCAGAGAAATCTTTATTCTAAGATCTGAAAATGTATAAACAAGTAGAAACTTCCTCTGCTTTTCTTTGTCAAGCTGTCAAAATGTTCCCAGGCCACCCTGGTTTGTGGTTTTCACTTGTTATTCCTTCTTTCGTATGACAACAGAGAGATGAGTTGACAGCCACTGGTGTCAGAGGCAGGGAGTTGCTCCGGGGAGAGGAGCGCTCAGCTTTAAACAACTTTGCTGTGGTTTTGGCAAGGCTGGGTCTGTGACCCTGCCACAGAGACGGTGACTTCTGTCCAAGGATATTCCTGCTGCTAACAGAAACAAAATGACCATCATAGCTGCTCTCTGGGACTGCCGTTTGTGGCTGGGAAGGTGTGCATGGGTTTCGTCCAAGGGATATAGGCTACGCTCAGCCTTGGAAACTTGAGCACACGCTGACTTATTCATCAAGTCAGCCTCCCGCCAGCGGTACAAACAGCACATAGCTTTCCAGGCTCAGAAGTGTGGGCCCGCACCTTTATGCCGCTCTCATTTACGCTTTCATTTCAGCACTGCAAGCTGTTGCATCAGTAAGAGGGCAAGCCCCAGGCTGCTTTTCATTTTCTGCTGTTCGGAGCTAATTATCCAGGAGCTGGAGAAGTAATTGACTGAGGTGTAACCAGGCCCCACGGTTCAAATGCCCGCGGGATGAGGTGGAAGAGGTGCAGGCCGTGGGGAGCCCCAAGGGCACCTGGCATTGCCACGCACCTTGTGGGAGCGCTGGCACCCCCAGCGTCCCCCAGTCCTGGCAGAGGCAGGCCGGCTGTGTGTGTGAGGAGCTCGGGCGGTGGTTGAGGCAGGGAGGAAGAGCTGTGGGGCTGCAGGTGGGGAGGGAGGCACTGGGTGGTTCGTGGAGACCCTATGGAGCCCTAGAAAGCACTCAGCGTGGTGCTCCCTGCGACTCTCACAGCAGGACTACGTGTGGCAGGGAATTAAAGCATGCATCCCCCTGGGGCAGATGTGAAGCCACCAGAAATGATCTGTAGGCCCGCATGAAAGCTACCTGGCAGCATTTAGTCCCTGCAGAGGCAGGCGTTGTGTCAAAACCCTGGGGCAGAGGACTGCCCTGTGCTGCACCTCCCCATGGAGCTGCCTTGCCTGCCCCGCATGTGCGCGCTGCTGAGCACGGGCTGTGTGACATGGGCACGTCCACGGCTCCTCGGGGGGCTGTGCAGAGAGCCCAGCCTCGTGCTCGGGGGCATGGACATCCACCTGGTAGGGGACCCTTAAAGTGTGCCCCCTGCTCCTTCAGGCCCACCATCAAGCAGCACTGACCTCCTGCAATGCCCAGAGGAGTCTCTTGGGCTTTGCTCTTTCCACACACAGAGACACCTTGGTTACAGGCTTGCAGCCTGCTGTGGTTCACGGCATGCATCAGCCTGTTATTGTTGTGACACTGCTCATGTATTTCTTCCTCTCACCCACAGCCTTTCCGAGGGGAAGCTGTGATAATGACAGGACTTCTCGTTCTTTGTCACAGAAATCGGGTATAATTGCCCCATTTCAGCTGCTTTAAGAGGTGCAGCGAGGGAACAGGCTGGATTCTTGCTTCAGACATCAGTCATCTGAAGCATTTGGTAGATGGCACATCAGGGCTGGGAAATGACTCAACTGTCTTTGTTAAAAGCAATCTCTGGGCTCAGGGAATAAAATCAGAGGGAGAGAGCTGAGGGGGGCGGAGAGGGGCCTCGGCAGCAGAGACACGCTGCCTGCTCTCCCCAGAGCTGCCTCTGAATCATCCCCGCAGCCACGAAGCCGTTCGCCAGCCTGGCCTTGCAGCCACGTCCATGCTGCCAGGGAGCCATTTCCCCTTGCATGGTCTGGTTGAACTTGCACCTTGTGCTCAGCCAACGCAGTGCATATCTGGCTTTGGCAGGGGAATCGGGGTGGCCTTCGGGTGAGGGCCAGGAGTTTCTCCCTGCTCGTGCACCGCTGAGCCACCTGGCCTGGCTTTTGCGGGTGCCGCCTTGTGCCCCTGTCGCAACACAGGTAGCATCCAGCCAGAGATAATCCCCGCCGCAGGCCCTTTCTCCTCCTGGCTGGGCTCACAGAAACCTCACTGAGTTGGTCTTGCTTGGCTTGTGAGTATTTGTGACAAAGTGCTGATGGCAAAACAGGCTGCTTCTCAGTGGGCGTAGCAGGGATTGGCTTTGTTTGTTTTTCCTGCTGCCAAGGCCTTGCTTATCTAACCTCCATTTCAGTCCTGTTCTGCGTGGAAATGTTTTTATTTATGCAGCTGGGACAGAGGCCCTTTCTCTTTTAACTCATCCAAGTTTGAACTTGTGGAAGAGAAAATCTCTCATGGCAGCCGTCTTCCTTCTGTTGAATGAAATGTGCCTGAAACGGGGATTGCACCGATGTGTGCAGGTAAAGCCTGCTCCTCCCCGTTCAGCAACGCACCATGGTGACGTCTTCAGTGCATTTACACATCCACTCGGACACATCTGGTGCAGCTATCACAGGCCGTCCTGGTCCCAGAGTCACCCCCAGGTCAGTAAGCTCCAGAGGCTGCAAGTCTGATGCAAGCCAACAATCCCTGCTCCACAGCGCGCTCGGAGGTGTCGGTGTCACCGCATCTGGAGGACAAGATCTCCCTGATGTGACCTCAGGCTTGGTCTGGAGGCCATCTCCTGAGGTGCCACTTGCTCGGGCATGGCTTTTAGGCTGCTCTGCAGTCAGGCTGGGGGCTGTCTGTGAGGGTCATGGAGCAGGCTGTGCTCGTAGCTGCTCTCGTGCCATGGGAAGATGCAGCCCTGGATTTGGGAGGCCCTACCACTTTGTCCTGCTGCTTCTGCCTGTACTCCGAGCACCAGCATCCCTGACTGCCAGCAGTGATTTGGCAATGACTGTTGTGACAGCAGGGGCCTGACTGCGTTTGCCCATTGACGTGACCCCTTTGATCGTGGGAACCACGGAGCCTGTTTTTTCTAAGCGAGCAGAGAATTCGGTCGTTGCTGAGCACATTCTGCCTCTTAGGATGCCTACTGCAGCTGAGAGCTCGATGGCCCTGGTACTGCGGCTGTACCAAGCACTGTGTGTTCCTAGACAGTACTGTAAAAGGATGCAGAAATGAGGCTTCTTACGCGCTGCTTCCTTTTATAGCCTCTCAGTGCACTAGTTTGTGTTTTTGTTTGAATACTCCAGGCTCTGGGCTTTGCTTTGTTCAGCACAATCTGTTCAACACAAAGGAAAATAAGTCGTTAGTGGTTAATTGGAACGTGTTCTACTTAGCTGTCCTGTGCTTTTATGGACTGTCCAGGTGCCTGTTTCCGAAATAAAGCTGCTCTCTGTTGCTCCCCTCTGAAAAGCACCTACCTATGCTAGGTCACGGCTCCACAGTAATTAATGAAGAGCTGCAGAGCTGGCCGGTGCTGTCTATGTGCTGTGGCAGTGTGTTTCTAAATACCATGACAAATCGGTTAAGGAAGCACGCGTGCACAATTTGCTGCAGCTGATGCTGCTGGTGACAGAATTAGACTGTCCATCTGCATGCTCAAAGGCTCTGCATTGATAACATCCTAATGACAGTTCTCATGTAGTTTGTATGAAGAGAAATTATAATTTTGGGAGCAAGCAGAATTGAATAGAGCTTGTTAGGGATGTTTCAGCAAAGATGATGCAGTTAGAAAACGTGTATGTTGTGAAGCAGAAACGTTTCATGGAAATATGTAGTTTGACTACCTTTAATTGTCAGTCTTCTGCTGGGCGGCTTGTCAGCTGTATCATGCATGCGACCTGGGTGCTGCACAGAAACACAGCTTCCAAGGTTTGCCCCTGAGTTACTGTCCTGTGGTCCTGGCATCTTCTGGCTGGCTGAGATGGGACTCCTCTTGTCTCGTGGAAGCTGGAAGCTTGGCTCCCGAGTGAAGTTGATGGGACTCTTAAGAAAATTCACTGTTGCTCACTCCCAGATAAATTTGCTGTCCCTATTCAGTGCTGAGCAGCTGTAATATCGGGGGAAAAAATGATAATTTTGTTCAACAGCTACCAACATCCTGAGCTACCTCTTATATTTTGGAAACACCACGCATCAGTGTTCCTGAAATTAAATTTCACAGATTTTATTTTTCATAGGAAACTTGCAAAACTTTCTTATGCCTATTGGAAATTGCATTTCAAGCTACTGGAAACTTCTACAGAAGGGAATTCCATTGTTCAGCTAGCCTGAGATCTGACTCCCATCCCCTCGGTGCTGAGATTTTGAGCGGATGTGGCTGGAGCTGCTGGGACAACCACTCTGCTCCTAGATAGCAGTGGCTGCTATTGAAGAATAAATGACACTGCAATCTGAGCCTTGCTTGCACACAGGCCCAGGGGGCTCGTTCAGGGGAGACTAAGTGCAGAACAAGCTTGGCCATTTCTAAAACACTATGTAAAGAGACAGAAAATTGTTTTACGGGCTCTGATAAGGTATTGCTATGTTCTGTCTCTACAGAATGAATCTCAAAAGGGACAAAAAATGTTAGCACTTCCTACATGCGGGAGGTTTTACTTCCGTGAGAATTTGGTCACAGGTCTATTTAGTGCTTAAAAAAAAAAACCAACCACCCAAAAGAACCCAGACCTCTAGGAGAGTTTGTCTATTGCCTAAAGAGATCCAATGACCCAGTTTTGTTTATTTTTTATCCTATTACAGAATAAAATCAAATCTGACTCTATCATGACTCTAAAGCCAGGGCATGGCTCCCACCTTCATGTCCAAGTTTCTTCACAGGATATTGAAATTATACAACTGTGGGTTGCTTTGTTTTTCTGTGCTACAGTTTTGTTGCCCATAAGTAAACAGAGAGCAAGGTCTTGATGAGGTGAATTCCAAGAACTGCAATCCTGTAAGAGAAATGCAAAACTCGCCCACAGCCATCAGTATTTACCTTCTAGATCAAATTGTAGGCAGCTGGGAGGAGAGTGCTAAGGATTAAAGTCCTGGCCTGGGGAAGGGTTCAAGCCGGCTGCTCTGCCACTGATTTTATGTGCTTGTCAAGCAGTTGGTTCTTGGGTTGAAAGTGCAATAAATCCACCTGTTTTCTTGCTTGTACGGCTGGCAAAAGCAAGGTGTGGAGCTGGCTTTTCCTGGGGCTGTGCAAGAAATGATGGACTTGTTGGTCAAGGCTGGGAATAACGTGTCCTGCTTTGGCCATCCTGCTGCTGTCTGCTGGGCTTTGCACCTGGGGTGTTGTGTGGAAGCATTCATTGCCAAAAACTGCGGTATTTGTTTGCTTGAAATGCTTGATTGGTTCAGGTAAAAATAATTTATTTTAGGTAAAAAATATTGTTTCAGCCACCTATGACTGAAGTGCGTACTGACTTATTTGTTGATGTCTCTGTAACAAAATGTTTCAGATTTAGGTTGGGACCCTAAGAACTGGCTGCCTGTTACTTTCGGGGTGTCTTATCCACTCCCTGGGCAGAAGACCCTTGCCCAAACCTCCCCCTGCAAGGGCTGATGTCTGTGTGCTCCGTCCCCTTGGCTGCTGTGCTCTGCTGCCTGCACTCTTTTGTTATAGAAATGGGGGGCCATAAGCAGATAAAATTGCATGTTCTGGCTCACATACATCAGGTTTGAGAAGGGTTCCTTCAGCTGTGGTGAGCAGCCAGCACCAGGGCCACCCTGCGCTGCCTGACAGTGAACATCTCCTGCTGGAGGGCTCTGCTTTGCCTCAAAGGACTCCTTAGGTCAGAGTAGATGTGTCTCCACAGCCAGTTTCTCGGGGGATTGTCTCCTTTTCCTTGGGAATCCAGCTATTTCTTCTGATTCCCTAGGCTTTTATAGAAAATGCCCCCCGGAAGGGAAATTATTTGCTTCCCACCTAATAAAACATTTCACTTACTCTGAAGCCAAATGTTTTCAGTCTGCCATAAATTCCAAAATACTTCCATCTCAGAGGGACTCACAAAAAAGCTTGCATTTTTATTTTTTCCCCCGTTCCGTGAGAGAACAAAATGAATTAATCACCCCCTCGGCCCACCTTGCCTGCTGTGGGAGATGTGGGTAGAGCATCGCAGCGCTGCCCTCCTTCTCCCTGGGGTGCAATGGGGGCTCCCACGGGCCCCCAGCTGCCAGGATGGTGAAGCAGAGCTTCAGGGCTGCTCCCCGGTGAAAACAACCGGAGAGGTAAGCAGCAGGCAGGGTGAGGGCTGTCCTCCTGCGAGGGGTGAGCCTGGCCACGTCACCCGTCCTCTGTGAGCACCCGGCGTGAACTGCTCGGCCGTGCCCCCAGGGGCCACCAAGGCTCCCTGTCTGCTGGGTTATCTGCCTCGGTTGAACAATACCAAGGATTGCAGCTCCTGCTGCGTGGCCATCGCCTTTCTGCAGGCACCGCAGAAGGTGTCCAAGGAAGGGCACGGTGAAGCCCTGGCCTTCGTTGCCCTCCTCCTCCCACGGCTGCTGCCTCTGGCTCTCCTGTTTCCCTGCATCCGTGATGAGTGTGTGTTACAGGCATGCTCTCACCTCCGCTGCGAATGTCAAGCCTGTGCTTTTATTCATCTGTCCTTTCTCCCCTCATCTGTTATTCAGCCCGTGATAAAGCTTCTCTCCTCCTCATGATGGATAGATGAGGAGGAAGGAGGAACAAGCTGTCTTCTGACAGGCAAGGCACATAAAGCTGCAGCCGCAATTGCAGTTACCAGGCGCATAAAAGACATAATTTCTTTGCCAGCATACAGTTCCCATCCAGGGACAATGGCTCTGCAAAAGCCTGCTGGCAGACGCCCCAGCCAGAGACATCTGCGTGGCACATCCTTACGGGGTGCAGAGAGGAGGGGACGATGCGTCTCTACTCTGCAATTAAGGCTCTCATTTTGTCATTTTTATTCCCTTCTTGTGGAAGCTGGCGAAGTGCTTTACTTGTTCCCGTCTCCCACCCCCACAGCAGGGCTGTACGGTGTTTGTGTGCTCCCTCCCCAGTCGGAGGGACTGCTCCGTGTCCCCGTGTCGCTGGCGGGCTGGGTGACCTGCCACCCTGCCTGCCTTCAGGTGGCACAGGTCTTGCCCAGCCAACGCTTCTGGGACGCCTGTGCCTTCAGACCTGCTCGGAGGCATGTTGCAAAGGCTTCCCTATGTTTGTTTTCCATGGGTTCAGCAGAGCCTTTCCCCATGAATTAATTAATTACTGTATTGATGAATCCTCTCCTCCAACTTGTGTGGTTCAACATACTCTGCTGGAGGCCCCACGCTGTAACCCCTGTCCTTCCCAGCTCTCCTCCTCCTCTTCCTCATGCCATCAGGGCAGTCTGAAGCCCAAACCTTTGGGCAAGTGGAGTTTGCTGCTGCTCGGCTGTCTGGGTACACGGGCAGGCTGATTTCTGGATGTGACCGCTCTGGTGTGATTTGCAGCTCGGCAGATTTCACGGAGATCAAAATCTAGGCAGACCCTGGAAAGAAGTCCCATCCGATAAACTCGCCTATCTCATTGCACAGATGTGCTGCAGGTTTTCTCTGTGCTTCCCTGCAATGGTGTTGCACATCCTTTCTCCCGATGTGTTTGCACACAGAGATCATCTCCAGGCAGCGCTGTGCTCCTCGGCGTCCTGAACGAGGAGTCACCAGGCAGAGTGAGTCACTGGTGCAATTTGACGTGGTTTAATCTGAACTTTCAGGGCCTGATTTCGTTATTGTTGCTTACATTGAGTGCTTTCTTCCTGTACGCTGAAATCAGCAGGATTTCTTGTGTTGTTTGGTTAAAAGATTTAGGAAAAAAGAAAAAAGTATGGGTTATTGTAGGTCAGGATGCAATTATAGGACTGAAGTGCAGGAAGAAGTGCTGGACAGGTAAACAGAGCTGATGGTGAAAGATGCCTCCACGCAACTTTTCCTCTGTCACGTGTGCTTCCACGTTTCTGGAGTGCTTGAGCAGCTCAGGGACTCCGTGCTGGGGGGGCTGGAGAGGTGGGACTGTGGTGTCTCTTGTGGAAACATGCAGGTTTTTGGGGGTGCAGTGCTGTTCTTTACATTTCCTTTCCCCATAAACCCTCGCTCACGGATAACTTCACCAGACCATCAGACTAGAAAAAGCTGTTAGGTCTTTAAAGCTTCCCAAGCACCCGATGCTCCTTCCTCACACACCGCAAAGCAGGTCTGTGATATCGCCCAGAATCACAGGCCGCTCCTTTTCCCTCCTGTCCCTTCTGCTAAAGCAAACCCAGACTCTCTGCAGGATTTCTTAGCATCTTGGCCAGTCTAACTTGAAAAAATACTCTTGTAGTGAAACTTTCAGAATTACTGAAATTACGTGATTTTTCTTTGGTCCTTAATTTTTCCTTCTTTCTAGCTAAGTTCTTTTCACATGTACATATATATAAAAAAAAAAAAATCTTCTGCTTATTTTTGCCATATTTACAGGCTTACAAGCACGTCTGCTTTGTGTCTCAGCCAAGTGGCAGAGACAGCTCAGCTCTGACAGTCTAGCTCAGACCTCTCGCCTGTGTATTTGCTTCTCTTCTCTGGATTCCCACTTCGGCAGTGTCTTACTGGTGATGTGCTACCCATAACTGAGTGGTAGTATCCCAGAGGACGTCACCCACAGACCTTAACCAGGAGGATTATCCCTTCTCTCCTCCAGGACATGATGTTTTTTGTCAGAATAGTGCTCCTCCTGCAATAACGTAGGTCCAGCTTTTCCGGGAGTAGCTGAGGAAGGCTTCAACCCGGACAGATCTAGGGCAAGAGACCCCTGGGGACAGCAAACTGGGTCCTGAACCCCTGCTGCACTTGCGCCAGAGGACTGGCAAGGCAGGTTGGCTACTGTGTTCCCCAGCAAGCTCTGTCCTACTTCCCTTCCTTCCTTTATGCCTTTTCCCTTTTCCTTTTCTCATGGCAAAAGCAGTTCGGTCCCTTTTTCTTCAGTAACTTTTTTTTTTTTTTTTAATTCTGTTCAATCTTCCCACGCTGCAGAGACTTTTTTCCCATGCTGGCTGAGATGTCACTCTGTCCAGAGACTTTTTTTTCCCTGTAGCCCCTGAAAGTGTGGGTGAAAACTATAGCACATGCAAAAATATTTTGAGAAATATTTTGAAAACCTCACAAATGATTACCAGAGGCTTCAGTGTTAATTTTTTTTCAAAGCAATTAGATAATAGTGTAGGTCAATAACATGCCTGTCCCACTTTTTTTTTTTTTTTATTTTACACTTCAGTTATGTCCTATTTCTGTTGCTTTTAATCCTCATAATAGCCAATCCCTTGGGATTAAGTATGAAACCCTTTGAAACCGGTGAACTCAGAAGGCCTGGGGTAGCCCCTCTCTGCTGGCTTTACCCACCTGCATAGTCTGTGTGAATATTCTCTCTCTGTAACCCCCAGGACCCAGCAGGTTGTTATTTGCAGAAGAAATGTTGAGCTTAAATCCTGCACCTCAGCTTGCACCAGTCTGGGTTGTTAAACTTGCCCATGCACATCTTCTCAGCTGCTTACGAGCACGGACTGATGTTTGCTGCGAAGAAGCAACGCCTGGGTGATGTCCAGAGCGGAGGAGAAAGGAAGGAGAGCAGAAGTCATACAGGAGAGGTCGGGGCATGAGGAAGGGACTAGAAGAGGGAGAAGTGTTCTCACCCCGTCCATCCCAAAGCAGAGGAGGGGGTGAGCACAGCTGGCTGAGCTCCTCTCCCCAGGCCTCCAGGTGCTCAGAGCGGCGGTGCCTGGGGCTGTGGCAGGTCCCCTGGGGCCAGCAGCTGCCACCGCTTTGGCTCCCTGGGGGCTCCCAGCTGGAAAAGTCTCATGAGCTGCCCAGGCTCCAGCTGCTCTCTGTTTACACTGTGATAGGCTCTGCAGGGCCCTACACGCAATGCCCCCGATGAAGTTCAGAGTCTCTGCAGAGCAAACATGCCCTGTGACTTGAGTGCTGTGCTGCGCTGTGAGTGTGGTGCCGCTGCTCCGGTGCAGCCCTGTCTGGAGGGGGGCTTTGGGAAGGTTCTCCTCACTCCTTCTGAGCAAGGCGAGGGACCAAGGTCAAAGCACAGCCCGGTCTGACAAAGTTTGCGAACCTGAGCAGAGCTGGCTTTTGCTGCAGTTTGTAAGGAAACACAAAGCAGCAGGGATTCAGCTGGTCCCAGGCTCTGTTCCTCTCAGCTCATGGGTTAAAAGCTGCCTGATCTGGCTGGGTTTCGTTGCTACAGACCCAGCAGTCTGTGCAGGAGGACACGAAGTGGAAAACAGGCTTTTACACCCTCGTACTTCCAACACGCAAACATGAGAGGAGGCCAGGCCTCCGAAAGGCCGGCAATTTGGATGGGAGTTGCAGGGAATTTGCGGAGGGAATTGCGATGGAGGTGGGCTTGTACGGGGGCCAAAAGCGGTCCTGCTGCAACCCCACTGACGTCAGCTCCCCACGCCTCTTTCGCTCTCCGATCCTCATCCGTACTTCCTTCTGAGCTCAGAGGGCCTGGCATCTGGTCTGTGCTTTTGTTACCGCAGCTGCTGGCGGGTCGGAGAGTTTCCATGATTCCCGGTTCCCGGAATACCCCCCCGCCTGCCCGCCCACCATCTCCAGAGCTCCGTGATTGCTCTGTCAAGCACACGCGCCCCAGATTGGCTCCTGCTCCCCAGACACACTCGTCTGACTAATTACCCCCTTCACTGGCGCTGGTTTATTGTGAACGCAGAAATCTGGTCATTACAATTTGTTCTATTCTTGAAAACCCCAAAGTTGTTGAACGACAATGAACAGAGAAAGCCTTTTGTTAATTCAAATTCAGCAGCGAATAGCGGCAGCCCCTCTGATGGACCTGGCGTGTGAGGCCGTTTCTCCCCAAAATATGAGGCTGCAGCAGCAAAAATTGGGCTGCCCTCGGTCTGCGAGGGGGTGGTCGGGCAGGAGGCTGCCTCCCTGCCCCGGGCTGCAGCAGGCGCTTTCCTGAGCGAAATACCGGTGAATCCTGGGGAGATTTTCCAGTGTGAAGGATAAAATTATGCCTAGTTCAGATGTTTCCATGCTGAAAACGACTGCTTTTGCCAGACCTCCACCTGCTGCCTTTTGGTGAAGCGGGTACTCTGAATTCACCTAGATTAGCATTCCTGTCCGCAAATCTCCTAACTATGGGGAGCCTGAAAATAATTATCATCGCCTATTTATTCATCTCTGAGAACCACTACTGCAGCATCTCATAGACGTTCCCACTTTCTGGAAGGAATATGGCTACAGTGATGTTTTAGTTTCAGAGAAAATAAGTTAAAGCTACAATTCCCCGAAAGAACATAACACGTTGACTCAAAGGTCACGAAGGCAGCGTTACCTGAGGACACCTGTGAAAAGAAAACAGGTCCTTTTGCTTCCTGCATCTCTTTGATGACTGTTGCTTGAGGACATAGCTATCAAGTTCTCACCTGGTGCTGTTTTGTGGCAGATCTTAATCATGTTCTTACGAGACTTGTTCTGCCCAGAAACCACTACCACAGCTGCTGTCTCTTGATCACATCAGAAAGAAAAGTGAAGTTTGACAGAGAGATGGAGTTAATTCCCTTCTGATCCGTGGATGACAGGTTGCGTCCTCTTCCACTTGCCTTAAGCATGCTGGTTTAAACACAGATAATTTTACTTTTAAAGTAAATCTAATAGCTCTGGGCCTTCTCTTGGTAGGTCTGTGTTAGGTTTCTTCTCCGTTGTGCGAGAGGCAAAGTGACTCTAACTGAAAACATTTCCTGTGGTTAGTTGTAGACAGGATCTGTGAATCCAGAACCAGCCGATGCTGGGGAAAAGACCAGCTAGACATAGTCATGCAGAACTGAGAGAATTCCTGCAAGTGGAATTTCCCATAAAAGGCAACACTTTTACCTGCCTATTCTCATTTGTCTTCCTGACGGGTTTGAGATTGGACTGGTATGAACAGCTTTTCCACGTTCTTTTCTGTGTATCATTTTCTCCTCTGCTCCCCTATCTCTAATATTTGTGTTTGAGTTAAAGCTGGGCACAGCAGGAGAGATATTTGGGTTCCCCCTTCCTCCTCCCCTTTGATCTCTCATCTCCTATTTATGTCTGTAAATGTTTTGTTTTATTTGATGTACATTTGCCAGAGAAATGCTGGGCCCAGCTCCAGGCAAGCTCATTTCCCTCTTCCATCTTGAGACATTCCAGAGCTGAACAGCATGAGATTGCATAGCTAAATATTTAGGAGAAAGCAATGAAGCTGTGTCACCAAAAACCTCAGTGTATTCCTCGGAACAAAATGAGGTTACTTAGCGTGTGCAGACAAAAGTCTTGGAGCAGACGTGGAAAGGCCTATACTTCAGCCATCAACAGTTGTGATCAATGTATCGTCTCAGTTGAGCCTCGTATCAGAGGTAAGGTACCACCATACTCAGCTCGTTTCTGACCCCAGACCACTGGAACATCACACTGTGATGGTGATTTCCCAAGCCAGTAGGGTCCCAGGCCCCTCTTAGCACCACAGAGCAACTCTTTTCACTGGAGAACAGCTTCTTTGTGTTTCTTTGACACGTTCCTCTTTCAATCTTTCAGTACTTTCTATAAACTTGGAGAGAAGTCACAGCAAAGCACGCTTTGCTTGGAGCACAGGCACCGCGGCGCTCACCCTTATTGAGAGAAATTTCTCCTACTTCTGTAAGCTCTAAATATGGCACCAGTGACTTTGTCTGCTGAGGTTTCAGATCTTTCTAAACCTCTCTTTGAAGTTCACCCAGAGGTTTGCCAGGTGTTACCACAACCTGCAGGAGTGGTGATCTTCAGCGGAGGAGTAAGGCAGGGAGCTGGGAGCAGTAACATCTGATGCTGCTGCGGGTCGTTTTGACAGAGGCTGTGAACCAGAGCACAAATTTTGAAAAAGTTGCCAGAGGTTGGGGTAGCCTCTGAAGCCTGTTCATACGCAAATATATATTCCCACTGGATGAGAGGGAGGAAAAGGGCGAGAGTGAAGCCAACAGCTTGACTGAATGCAAGTGGGAAAGAGAGCGGACCTGCTCTGGGTTGCCAAAGTCTCGATTTTTCTTTCAACCTTGTGATTGTTGTCACTCTTCTTAATGCCCCAGCTCCATGGAAATATCAGTGCTTACTTATTTACATGTAGTTAATGCCTTCCTAGCTCTGGTGTTTGTAGTGTGAAGGTAGAAGTGGGGTGAGTCTGAAATCATCTTGATTAATAGCATCCTGGGAAAAAAAAAAAGTGTTTCTCAGAAATTAGAACTTTAAAGCGAGTCTCCTAGAAAAGAGGAGGTCAGGATGACTGTTTCTGAATATTTTCTAACTCGATATACTGATAATAAAATCATTGGTGGAAATCAGGCTGGTTTTAATTTCTGGTTTTATTAATCAGAACGGGGGATACACAGACCTCAGGGAATGACGTATTTTTGTGCATATTAATATCCACATTTTTCTTTTAACAGAGCAGCTGATGGAGGAAGAAGTCTATGAAAGCTGTAAGTAAAACTTGTTTCCCTCATCCCTTCATGCAAATTGTTCTGTCAATAACCGTGGTTGGGTTGGGACCAGAGGCTAGACCTTGACCGCGTACTCATTGGATCACCTGTGCTTTTTCCCTAGCATCACTTGAGGAGCACCTGGTGTGTTCTCCACGTGGGACAGGCACATGGCTTGGACCTGACTTTGGGAGGGATACAGCAGTGATTTCTCACTCTCCCCCAAGGGCTTGGAGCACAGGCGAGCGACTGGTCAGACAACACGGCTGGGGGAGACTCCAGCTTGGTGCAGGAGGTTTTCCACCCCAGTGCCTTCTGCTCCTGGAGACATGTAAGTGATAGATGATGCTGCCTCCTGGGTACCAAGTGACTACTGCCATTCATTCAGCAAAGCCCCTGCCTCAAAGGTTGGTGATGCAAATGAGGTTTGGAGTGGTTTAAAACTGGCTGCTGCTAATTAAAGCAGATTACTGCTAGCTTAAACAGACTCTGGTGCTTCCTGAAAAAGGTGTCCTTCTGTCTGCAAAGAGGTTCAAAGTATGCTAACGACGAGAGCTGTCTTGGAAATCTGTGCTGTCTATCTGAACATAATTATACTCAGATTTCTCTCTTTTTGCGTGTTTGAATTTAGTGAACTTTAAGGCATTTCATGGAGGTAGAGTGAGTAAAATCCCATCCATCAGACTGAAGCAGCGTGGGCACAGGCAAGACACACTTCCATGTATGCCGCCTCTGCTTGCCAAAATGCTTTTTTGCTTCCAACTGGAAAAAGCCAGGTTTCCTTGTGGGACAAACAGTCTGTTTCAGTCACGACCTCTGGGCCAGCAACAGTCTTAATGGTTTTACTGTGCAGTATTCATCATTTCTAAATAGCTGGCTTCAAATGTAACTAATTTCCTTCACAAAAGTTACTGTAATCTTGGTCACTTCTGAACCAGAGCAGTTCCAGCCAAACTGAAACATGGGAAAACAGAGGAAAGGAAGATGGTGTAACACACACATTTCAAAGGGAAAGTCTGCATGTGTAATTCCTGTATCAATAATTACCCTATTCAGTCTGATGCAATGTACCCAAAACTGCAGAGGAGAAGGGGCGAAGGGACGTGAACTAGGTCTGACCAGCAAGGTATCTTTTTAAGTGCTGACTTAAATTTGGGCTAAATTAAAGCAAGGTCTCTTAAGGGTGGGGAAGATACTTTTGGCATGTACAGGACAGACTGAAAGACTGTGAAGCTGGGAATGTGATGTGAAGGCTTTTGTTTTTCAGCCTTTAACAGGACTGCAGGTCAGACCCTGTTTTCTCTCTCCCACCCGTCCCTGATTTATGAAGGATGGAGGCTGCTGTGACAGCCTTAGTTACAGACACCTGCCTTAGGTTCGCTCTAAGCAGCTCACCTCTTCAGCACAGCTGATCTCCGTTTCCTCCCCTGGGTCAGCAACATGGTGGTCATCCCGGCCACGTCCCGCTGCTCTGGGTGGGGGATTTGGGTGTAGTTGGCTTCTGTTCTGTTTCTGCTGAGCAACTGCCATGGCACAAAAGCAGCCCGCTTTCTGAAGTCTTGCCAGCTGCATGGAAGACTAAAATGGAGACTGCAGAATGTTCTTTCACGTCTCTTGCAGTCACCCAACAGCACCGAGCTGTGCAGCAATGGCAGGGCAGCAGGGGAAAGTTTCCACTTGCTGCCGTGCATAACACGTCCCTTCTGGGTGTATTTGGGGCATGAGTACCCTGACTCAATGGCACTACACATAAATATTGCTTTTAAAAATCACTTACAAAAACAGAGCAGATTCTTTTGCTGCCATGTAACACATTTGAAAAATGATGTCAAGGTGTCAGCAGTGGAGACTGGCTTTTGGCAGACTTGAGAGTCCCTGCAAAGGGGCCTCAACTTGCTGAAGGTTAATTAGCACTGGAAAGAGGGCTCTCAAGTATTGCTTCAAGCTCTGGGATGGGAATTTGCCTGGGACAGTCTCAGGTTAGGAGGAGATCTCTGCATAAAACCTCTAGTCTTTGCAAATCTGAACTGAGGGGGTGGCAAGCAGAGTTCGCACTGGAATTCCTCAAGGCACTGACATCTGATTGCTGTTGACATCTGGACCGGAGTATAGCTCAACAGTCTTTCACTTGAAAATCTAGAAATATTTTCTTAAATGTTTTTAGAACCTTTTGTGAAGTTCTTCAGAATGAATCACTGCCTAAGAACAGCTCAGTAAACATCATCCAGTTAAAATGACTGAACACAGTACAGTTTGAACTGAGATGGAGTTCTTAAAGAAAAGGTTTGCCAAAAAACTCAAAACAAACTCCTTTCTTTTACTTAATGCAATAAAACCCCTGTCAGCCTGAGAGAAATCAGATTTTCAGAAATTTCTAGCAATAGCCATAATTTCTGAATGTTTTCTCCCACCCCAGGAGGCCTGTGCCTGATGATTGATAACCAGTACACATGCTGCTCTTTTAATATGTTAGGGCACGTGATCCTAGCCGAGGGCACAAGGACACGTCCCCTGACTGGGAAAAGCCTGCAGGGGGGGTGTGATTCTCCCACATGCTTTTCTGGGAGCTCCTTGATGCAATCTGAGTCTAATGAACACACCTGACAAAGTAAACAATTATGAAAAAGAGCATTTCCTCAGCCTTTTTGCCAGAGTTATAACAGGAGCTGTGCCTAGGATTCTATGGGAAAATCTGACTGACTGATTGACAGCCTATTTCTGCTAGCAAAGTCCACAGGTAAGAGCAAAATGTTAGTATCTTACTCCAGCTGTGCTCTGTTTCAGCTGTAAGGTGTGGGGAAATATTTTTGTTCACTTTAGAAAAGAAGTCTATCTCATTTCTGGAGTACCCTGGTTCTGGGTAACTGATGTTGCTGTAGCTGGGGCACTGAACTCGGACAAGACAGCTAGCATCTTTTGTTGGCACTTCTTTCCACATGTTCTTTTTGACCTATAGCAAGTTATTGAACTCGTCTGTGCCTCTTTTTCTGAGCTGTAAACTGGGAGCAAGCTGCACAACTGTGTTGTAAGGTTGTAGTCATAAGCACTCTTGAGGCATTTCCAAGTAGAAATCAAGACTAGGATGACCAACAGCTAGGTATTTAAGAGGTATTTTTTTTTTCCTCTGCCAACTTTTTGGGGCTGAACCAGTGCAGGGGGATGACTGTTAGTCAGCTCACCGTAACTTGGCTGGTAGGGAAGAACATCCTGGCTATCGAGTTGGAGGAGCTTGCCTATAGGATTAAACCAGCTCAGGACCGTTAAAAATAATGAGCTTTGTGGCAACCTCCTGGGTGGGTCTGCACCACTGTAATGAAATATCTTTGCTTGGTAATCAGTGGGTGATACTTCTGAGCTGCCCAGGTGAAGCTGAGGAGTGAGAAGAAACAGTGAGGTCTGGCAAAGGTAATTAGGTCAGACCCAGTGTTGCATGGATGTGGCTGTCCTGCTTTGAGGAACGGGTTGGCTCAGGAGCAGCAGTGGAGAGAACAACCTTTTAAAGATTGGAGCTTGCTTAGTCACTTTGTGTTCGCTGAACTGGTGAAGTCCATTGTTTAGGGAACTGGCTGAGACAGTTATAGAAGTGTTAGAAATTATTTCTAAGATACCAAGGAAAATGGATGAGATTCCAAAATGTAGGAAAAGGGTACATGTAGTGGTGGTTTTCAGAGAAAAGAGAGAGAGAGGGAGAGGTGAAAGGAACTGGATGGGAGTCAACCCAGTTCTTGGAAAAAGTGGAACAAATAATCTTTGCATAAGCATCTCAAAGATAACAAGGTGATAAGTTGCAGGCATACAGGACTGTCAGGAAGAAATCCTATCAGAGCAGCCTGCCTCTTTTTTTTTCTGACAGAATAACCAACCGGGGGAAAAAATGGAGATGTCCTGTATTCCCAGTGCAGTAAGGTTTTCCACCCTCATTCGCATGATGCTCATAAGTCAGCTATGGATATACATCCCAGGTGAAACTGGTGGAATATGGGTGCACAGTCTCATGGAAAAGCCATTTGCAGAGCAATCCTTGGGGCCTTGCATCAAATGAGAAGGGAGCAGTGAGGGGGGTGCAGGGGTCCCTCCTGGGGCAGTCAGTCTTGCTGTTAATGGCTTTGTAGGTGCGATAGAGATGATGCTCATCAAACCTGCTGACAGCGTTGTGCCAGAGGGCACGCGAGCACATGGGAGAACAGGATCAGAAGTGGTCTTAGGAAGCTGGGGAACCAAAGTGAAAAATATTTGGTATGGACAGACACAAAATAAGAACGAATAATCCACTGTAAAGATATAAGTTTGGGAACAGCTTGCAAGACCACAGGTAGGGAAGGTTTTAGTGGTTATAATGGATTACAAAATGAATGTGTTTCAAATGCCATGCGACTGTTCAGAGACCAACATTATCCTAGGACTGACATGAGTATAGCCTCTGAAGCAGCCTGTTTTCTCTGCTTAGTACTGGTGTGGCTTTGTCAGGAGTATTATGCCTAACTGCAGATACAGGATTTCCCAAAAGCTGTAGATTGGTTTAAGAGAGCTGAGAGAAGAAAAACAAAAATAATTACAAATCTGGGGACTATATTATATTATTTTTTTGAATTTGCTGAGAAGACGGCATGCTAACCTCTCAGCTTGCTGCAAAAGAAAGAAGACAAACATTTTTTCATGTTGGTGGTAGGTAGGAAAAGAAATCTACTTAAAACATTGTAGCAGGGGACATACATTAGGAAACTTCCCTCATGCCAAGTATAATAAAGCACTGAGTAGGTTGCTTAGGGAGGCTGGGGAGTCTTTATCTGGAGATACAAAACCTTAGTATTTTTCAGGAACTGTATAAGGGTATTGCTATCATAGGCAGAGAAGTAATTAACAAAAGAGCACAACAGAGAGCCCAGACAGTACAGTCACAAAAACCAGACAGACATTTGGGCAAAGAGGTTTCTTTCTCAGTCTTGAGATGTTGGTAACCTGGCTTTGGATTGGCCTTGGCTGTGTCACTGCTGGTCCGTGCCAGGCAAAGGGCAGAAGCAGGAGATGCTGTTCAAGGAAAAGAGAAGAAGAAAAGAGGTGCTTGGCAGCCCTTTTGGAAACAAAGGTAGCAGAAGGACCTGCATGCTTTTATTGACTGTTTCTCCTTAATTTTACTTTCCAAATACTAACGACAGGTTGCTTGTCTGTCAGGACAGGAGGATCCTCTCCCATCGTGTAATATAAGTGCTTGGGGGATACTGTCTTTAGAGGGGTTTCAGGTTCTAGTTCTGTGTTCCGTGTGGAGAACTGGGAGGATTTACAGTCATGAGAGAACTGACTTCTGTCCCGACCAGTTCTGTGTTTCTTTCCATGACCGTTTTTTTTCATTCACATACTACTCTAAAGGGAATATAGGCTTTTGCCAGCACTGCCAAATATCTACTTAATGGTATCAGATACTGATGCTATTCTAACTTCTGGTCATGTCTCCTTTCCAGAGAGTGATCAATCCAGTGTGGTTATTTGAATTTAAATGATAGGCTAGCAAAAACTTTATGCTTGCTTAGAAATTTTCTTCAGGCAGCTCAAAAACCTCCCTGTCAGTCACTCCCTTGCACAGCCAACCAGCACTGATTTCCCCAACCCCTTCTTGAAAATTTTGCATTATTATAGTGTTTAAAAATTTCAGTTTCTTTTCTGGGCCACACCACGTTCAGACAAATGTGGCTTAGCTGGATGAGCGTCGTGCAGCCTGGGGCAGCTGGTGTGATGCAGTTCAGCCAGGCCGACGTAGTCTCACGGCATCTCAGGCTGTTTCCTGAGTGTTCTGGTGGTTACACAAGGGCAACCAATGTTCCTGGGAACCAAAGAGCAATTACAGACTTTTTAAGGGCAACATCATTGAAGCTCTTGCACAAGATGGGGAGAATCGAGAACAGAAAGGTCTCCAGCTCTCACTGACTGACTGCAAGGAGGAGCTTTAAAACAAACAAACAGGAGGACTTTATTTACTGCCAGTTACTAAGAAGGATAGACAGCTCTGACAACATGTGAGGAGAACGTACCCTTTTGAGGGCTGCCCTTGGTTCAGGAAGGAGGGTCTGAGCTCAGCCGAGCTGGATGGGCACATTGATGCTGCTCTGTAGCGCTCCCTGTTCAAGGCAAGCAGTGGCAGGAGTTTTGTGGCCTCAGCCTCCGACATGAAGCTACCCATCATGTATTGCTCTCAGGCCTGGCAGAGCAGAAAAGAAGGTCAGGATGAGGACGATGATCTGCTGTCAGTGCAGCGAGGCTGGACTGGGCTAGAATAGCTGCGGGGCCCCTGCAAGCTGGGTCTGAGCTGCACTGGCAGAGCCATGTGAAAAAACAGGAATACCGAAGGCAGTGGGTGCTGCAGGCCAGCATTACATTCCATGTGGGAAAGGCTTCGTTATGAACTTAGTTTCCCCTGCAATTGCAAAAATCTTTGCTGCTGGCACTTCTGACCCCCCTGGTTGGGAAAGACTCGGCGTGGATGAACAGGTCCTGCTGTGGTCGTGCTACAGGAAACACAACCCCACTTTCAGCTCATGTAGCTATTTCAGGCAAAAGCTATGTAAACTGCTCACTATTATAAACGAAAATACCGAAGAATTCTCACCCATGGTTTAATCTAGAAATCTAATCCTGTCAGGGCAAACAGGAAGATTGCTGTGTCTATATTTAACATCAGATGAGGGCCAGTTAGCCAGCTCCTTTCCTTGACTTTGGTTTTTCTCTTTTAAGGCAAATGGTGACAGAACCTGAATATGCATTGCTTAAAACAGGAGGGACAAAAAACTTGCAGCAACTGAAGGGAGCTGTGCAGCCAGCCAAGGAGAGGGAGATGGGCAGATACTTGGATTTGTTGCGTCATTGCCTTTGGAATTTTATCTCTCGTGTTTACTTCATGCAATTTTGGTGTGAGCATGTCCTGATTTTGTAGAGCAATATAGCAACACATACATCCCTGCAGGTCGTCACTCTGTTCCCAAAGAGATTTGCTATCGTTTTAGTGTTTCTTTCAGGATAACCCTGTCAGAAAGCATGACTTTCCGTGACGAGAACTGTAGGCTTGTCCTACTAAGCTGGGATTTTTGCAGTCTTCAGCTGTGGGCCTTGAGGCCTGCAGTCAGCTGAGGGGCTCCTGGCTTGGCGTCTGCAGGTCCTGACCTGACCATGTTGTTCTCTGGCAGCAGAGAGGGAGAAAACATTTGCATGCAAGGAACTCGCAGTACAGACCAGATCCATCCTGAGAAGAAGCGGTGGCCAAAAAGGAAAGAAACCAAACAAATAAAAATGCATGACTGGCTAATGTAAACAGTATGTCAAGAGGGAAGCAGCTCTGAGAGCTCTGGTTCTAGCAAGAGTCAGTGTTTCCACTTTTCTTCCACTCTCTTCATTGTGGTTTTCCCCCGTGGTCCTCTTCCAGTATCAGTGGCCATGAAGAAGCTGCAAACAGGCTGCATGGCCTATCCCTCACAGTGAGGCCTCCCGGGGTTTATGGCTCTGGGAAGGGCAGTGCCAGATTTCTGCATATAGGGGAGTAGAAAGGGCGGCCTTTAACCAGCTCTACAAAGAGATAAAATGTACGTGTTAATCTGCTGGTGATGAGTGCCACAAGGTGCCTTCCAAGCCTGTGCTGAAGGATGCACAGGACGTGTAGCACCACAAGAACTTCCTTGACACATAGTATGAAGAGTGACAGTGTCATATGGAGAGGTAAATTTCTTTGCCTTGATGCACACATTGGGTTTGATTTCTTGTCTGGGGCATTAGCCATTTATTTCACTTTGAAGAAGAAAACATGGGCCCTATCACTCCCTAGTTAACTGTGATGTGCTCTTTGGTGCAATCCACTCCTGTTCCAAAATTTGTCACTGTTTCAGCTGTAGGATAGACCTTTAGTCAGTCACAACCTACAGAAATGGTGTTATGGTAGCGGAACCTACATGAATCCAGGTGTGTGTATATATATAAGAGGATAATTGGTCCCTCTTCATTTTAATCCTGCTATTGCCAGAAGTAGGTTTGGTCACAGGAATTGGAATCCATTCCTTTTCTTCATTGCCTCTAACATACGAAGTTGGACACTCAGATTCACTTTATCTCTGTTTGTTATTAGTCACAGGGTCAGCCAGTACTTAAAATACACCCCCAGACCCACCGCCGCTTCCTGCTCCAGGGAATCCCATTAACGAGCTGCATGGGGTGAGTAAGCAGGCCTGACTCTGACCTAAGCAATTTGCACAGAAAGAAGGAAAAACACCATTCCTCTGCTCTTTGTGTGGCTGATGCACTGAACGTGAGGGTGGAAAGTGCCCAGCAGTTCCCACAGCCGCCTCTGCCCGCAGCTGGGCACGTCCCATGCTTCTGCCCAGAATTTCTCACAAGTGGCAGCGTGCTGTTTAATCAGCTACAAAATTCACCCCAACCCTTTCAAAAAGTCAGTCTCAGGGAATCTACGTGATTAATAATGAAATTGCTCTTTTTCTTTCTTTTCCTTGTCCAGCTCTGCTTTACAGAAGGTTTCTGAAGACTGCCTTACTGCCCTCTGTGGGCTTTCCTGCAAATTACCTTAACTAACCCTTTGGGGACGTGCTGAGAGCACGATCCCTCTGAAATTTTGGCTTCCCTTCTCTCATGGCCGTGTGCTGACCCCGCTTATTAAAGCAGTCACCAAACTGTACGAGGCCAAGCGTAGCCCTGCTCTGGCTGCCAATGCAATAAGAAGCCTACAAAGAAAGTATCTGTTTGCGGGTCTTGCTTGCTCTGAAAGCCAGTGAGATATAAACCCCTTTCCAAAACCCAGGCAGAGATGGAGGAACTAGTGATGAATTAGAGACGCCCTAATAGACACGGGGTCCAATGTCATCTTTGGTTTACATGCTTCGTTTCAGTGATGCTTTGTGACTTTTCAGAGGCTGGGCTGAGGGTTTTTGCAGGGGGACTGTGTGGCTGATCGATATTACTATTAAGATTTAAACATCAAAAAAATTGTGCCGCTGGGCAGAGCGGGGACAGCCCAGTAAATCCTCGCCGGGGCTGCAGCACCCTCTGCAGGGCCGCGGGGCCGGCGGCAGCACCCCGAGCCTCCCTCGGCTCCGGCCCCCGGGGGGAGGGACCCTTTAGTGGGAATATCACCTTTATTTAGTGCGGTCCCCTGCTCCGGTGTTCTGGGGTGTGCAGGGCACATAGTGGTGCCTAAGGTTTAGCTGGTCGCCGGCTGTTTGCGTGAAGGGCTTGGAGACCCGGAGCAAAACTGGGAAAAACTCAGCGCCGTTTTTAGGGGGGGTACTTTCAGGATCGTGTGTTGTGGCTTGCTAGAAAAGGAGCTGAGGTTCAGGGGAGGGTTGCCCAGGATCTGCGGCGCTCGGGTGTTAGTTGCTGGGATGAGACGGAGGCAGGAAGGCTTTGGGAAGGAGGGCGCCGTGCGGCAGCGCTCGGTTTGCACGCTACGCGAGAAGGAAAGGCAGCGAGGGATTTCTGCCAGCCGAGCCCTCCGCCTCGCGTGGCAGAAAAAGGTGGAAACAACTGAGCCGTGAGCGAGCAAATAGCTCAGCATTTGTTATTACCGAGTTATGCGATGGCTGCAGGCGCCGTGCCTTGGGGTGCTGAAGCAGCAGCTCCTCCTGCGGCCGGGGCTGAGCGGGCAGCTTGCGGGGTGCGCGGAGGCCCCGGGGTGCCGTGGGCTGCCGCCGGGCTCTCGGGCGGCTTCGAGGAGCTTCGTAAGGAGCCTGCTCCGTGCTGCCTCTGATCTGTGTCTATTTGTTAAACTTATGTCAGCGGTGGCTCCATTCATCGCTGCCCCGCTCTTTGTGTGCTCCAGCAAGCAGGGAGGGCAGACGTCCTCATGTAATGAAGTCGGCGCACGAGTGCCTTTGCCTTGAAAAACCCTGGGAAAGGGAAAAAATTAACAATCCTACGGGGCCACACAGACGCACAAAAACTTAGGAAATCCCAACTGCTATCTGAACAGGAGTTGTGAGGCAAGGCAGTACCATTTTAAAAGCTTCGTCTCCCCCCTTTTTTTTTTCTTCCTATAAAGGCAGTTTTCAAAGAATTGGGCAAAACGTAACCAAGCTCGGCATTTTCGCCCCCCTTTCGCCCAGGTTTCGCGGCAGGGGGCCCCCTCCCCGAGCCGCGGAGCGGCCCCGTGCCGAGCCGAGCCGAGCCGTGCCTGGCACGGCGGGGCGGGGACCGAGCGGGGCGGGGCCGGGCGGGGCGGCGCGGCTCTGGCACGGCTCTGGCACGGCACGGCACGGCACGGCACGGGCTGCCGCCAGCCTGGCCCATCGGAGCCCGGACGAGCAGAGCCGAGCCGCGCCGGGCCGTACCGGGCGGCGGGGGGGACGAGGGGGGGCTCCGCGCCTTCCCGCTTAGCCCGGCACGGCACGGGAGCGCGGCGAGCGGCTGGCACGGGCTAAAGTTATCCCGGAATAAGGGCTGCACGCATGTGCTGTCACCCCGGATGTGAACATGCCGGCACGGCTCCCCGCTAGCTCGCTCCGCCCGGCTCTAGCGGATGGGCCGAGCCGTGCCGAGCCGAGCCGAGCCGTGCCAAGCCGTGCCAGGGGCGCCGGCGGCCGCGCCTAGCCCGTGAGGGGCCGGGGGGCGGAGTGGGGGGCCGGGGGGGGACACGGAGCCCCCGGGCGGCCGTGAGGGACGGGGTGCGAGAGGCTCCTGCGGCCGGGGGGCCGCCCCCGGCCCCCCCCGGAGCCCCTCGGCCCGCGGGCCCGGGGGTCTGGGTGCCGGGGGGGCCAGGCCCGGAGCCCCCGGGCCCCGCTCGCCCCCGCCGCCCGCGGGCCGCGGGAGGGATGGATTTTCGGGGGAAGAAGTACGAGCGGGGCAGCAACTGGTCGGACCCCGAGGTGGTGGAGCTGCTGCAGCTGTGGGCCGACGAGTCGGTGCAGATGGAGCTGGAGAGCTGCCTGAGGAACCAGCACGTCTTCAACCGCATCGCCGAGGTGCTGCGGGAGAAGGGCATCCACCGCACGGGCGACCAGTGCCGCGAGAAGATCAAGAAGATGAAGCTGGAGTACCGGCGGATCAAGGACAACAGCAAGGCCCCGCGGGGCGGCCGGACCTGGAAGTTCTACGACGTGATGGACCGCGTGCTCAACAGCCGCCCCGCGCTGGCCTACGGCCCGCTGAGCGGCAGCATGATGGCCCAGCAGGTGCTGCAGGGCACCATGGTGGAGAGCTACCACCACCAGTTCGCCGCCTCCGCCCTGCCCTTCGGGCACGCGCAGCACCCCGAACTGATGGAAATCAAATGTGAGGAGGTGAACTCTGATGAGCACTGCTTGACCCCCGAGCCCCCACCAGCCATGTCTTACCAGCAGGGCTCCCCCGAAGAACATGAGATGGAGAGAGCCTTCTTGGAGAGGGCCCAGAACGACTCTCCCATCTCCAGGGTGGAGGTTCCCATTGAAACCAGTGTTTCACCTTCAGGTAGGGATGGCCTTTTACATTCCAGCATAAGGTTGCTGCCTTGTTTCCCAGAAAGAGAGATTTTTTTTTTCTGGTGCAGAGATAGACACCTGGTTTGGTTTTCTTTTTTTGCACTGACGTTTGGATCCAATAAGGATCCCACATCCCAAAAAGCTTTAAAGTAGAAGGCTGGTATCCACGTTAATAGTCTTCTGGCAATTCCGAAAATGAGTCTTGCTGCAGGTAAATAAAATTTAAAATTACCATGCTAGGCTAAATACTGCGTATGAAATCCAAAGGACTGTCACATCTGCTATAAGCTGGGATAGGCATTCGTGCTAGATTTCTGCGTATAATGCTGACAGTGCTTAAGTTATTAAAAAAAAATTAAAAAATTGCATGCTTTTTGGTGTGAATTGAACGTGACCAGGACTGTCTGCAGTCCTCATGCTGAATTGTATCAGGAGACCCTCGTCTGCCATTGCGACACAGTAAACCTGCAGGTGAAACTCTACTTGTGCTCTGGTTAAATGTTTTCTATATCTGATCTTTTAGAACACTCAGCAGTGAAGAATGCTTGGGGATAATTATTGCCCGGCTTTCTAATCTGTTAATTAGGACTTGGAAAGAAGACGTGTTTGGAAGTCACTGGTAGAAACAGCTTATATGTGTAAAGGAGACGAGAATTCTGCACTGGGCGTGCAACAGACCGTTACTTGGCTGCCGTGGAAGGTGGAGTCTGGAAATCACAGAGATTTCCAGCTGGCCTCGGACAGGTTGATGGAAGAACACAGTGTGCTTGGGAGGAAGAGAGGTGATGATCAGTGTGAGCTTTATTTCCGAGATCAGGAAGAAACGCTGTGTCCTCACCGTGGTGGTTGCGTAGGTAGCCAAGGGCAGCGCTGTCGGAAGGGGTTGACTCATTAAGGTCGATTCAGAGAGCAAACGGGGAGCCAGGTCAGTGGCTGGCAGCGTAACGGGGAGCCCAGCATGTGAAGTTTAAAAAAAACCCAGACAAACTAGCATACTCCCAGGATGTACCTGACTGATTTTGCTTTGGTTTTCCTGTAAAAGCCTACTGTAGGTAGTCTGGTGTTTTCTAGGAGGGGCAGCGGAAGGTTGCAAAATGTGTCCACACCATTTCACTTGCTGCACATTTCATTTTTCTTCCTACTTTTAAATGTTCGCAGGTTTCAGTGAGTCCAACATGGCCAGCTCGTCACGGATGCAGAACGTGGTTCCCCGGCCTGGCTTCTCTGCCTTGCATCGCCTGAGAAAAAAGCGGAAAGGCCAGCGGGTGAAGGACCCTCTTGACGATCTCCTGCTGAAGACCCTGACGTCTCAGCGGGCCATGGAAGAGCGCTTCTTGCAGATGGAGGAGCGCCGATTTCAGCGAGACTTGGACGTGGAGGAGCGCCGGATGCAGCTGGAGCAGCGGCGCTTCGAACTGGAGCGGGAGCACGAGTTCCGCATGTTCAACGTTTTCGCCCAGATGCTCAGCATCCTGAAGCAGAGCCACAGCGGCTCCTCCTCTTCCATCGCAATGCCTCGGGGCTTGGACTTCAGCCAGGCGCTGTCCGAAATCACCGGCCTCGGAGGAGGAGGAGGAGGCGACCTGCAAGAGCTGCGGGCTCGACCGCTGGCCGAGAGGAGGGTTGACATGCACGGCTTCTGCCACCAGGGTGACTTCCAGAGGAGCCCCTACCTCTCCGCTCGGGGCAACATCGCCAACATTTTCCGGGGCTCCACTGAGGAAGGGTACAAAGCTTATCACGCTGACAAGTACGATGAAGACAAGAACCCAAACGTGAGTGAGAGTCTCCGAGTGTTTTCCTGGCTCACACAGATGTCGTGGGTCAAGCTGTTTGTTCTGGGACGTGAAATAAAAAGTAACTATGCCAATCACTCCCACGTCAAAGACAAACGTTGTGTTCAGTCCAGGTTTGCATGCTCAGGTTTTCCTGTCGGGAGCCAACCAGTGGCAGTAGCAGACCTTCAAAAGCAAAAGAAACCTGCAGGAACACACTGTTCCTCTTTTTTTATCTCACCACCCCTGCTGCCCACTGAGGACAGTCACCGGTTATTGCTGGTGGTGGGTGGTGGATGAGATAAAACAACATAGCAGTAGACAATTAAAACAAAAAAAAAAATCACAACTTTCCCTGCCCGTCTAAGCTGTGCTGCTCAGTTGTAAGTAGCTCGTCACACCACCCCCTTGTGGCACAGAGGCTGAATGTTAATAATTAGTATTGAATAAGTAACAAGTATGGTGATTATAAATAATGATTTATCCGTGGATTACTTTTAAATAGATCCTGCATTCAGATACTGAACTACTTGAAAATTTTAAAGTGTTTTATTCTGAGCCCTGACTTGAGTCACACAGTGCTGGGAGTTGAAAAATAGATTTTTAAGACACAAAAACACAATAAATTTTTTGTTAAGAGGTGCATTATAAGGCAGAAACTGCTGCTTCTACTAACAATGTAAGCAGTATATGTTTAAACAAATGCCTAAAATTGGACTTGTATTTTAGAAACATCATCCATGCACAGTTGTTTAGATTGCCTGTTGTATTTTTTTAAATTTATTTATCCAACCTCTTCCAGTAATGAAAACTTGAGCTCTTCAGCATCTAATGTAATGTTGAATAAGCAGGGCCACATCCTAGACCTGGAACTGCAGGATTGTATCTCCAGAGGGGAAAATGTAATGACTATGTGTTTATGTGGTTATTTGAAAAAATCAGTGGACTGGAATGGTAACGACTGATGAATGAGTAATTTTAGATAAAGAAATGTATCAAAAACATTTCTTCAAACTACTGCAGAAGTGTAAACCTCAGTTTTCCCAGAATCGCTTCAGATGTTTTTGCAGTTAGATGCATAACGATGAGTGAATTCGAGAATAAGTTAAATGTGTCTTGCGAAGAAGTACAAATTGTTAGTACCTATTCATTTACACAAAGCTTATTGCCTAAGAAGCTGAGTGCCCGAGATATGTATGTAAACACTCAAACACACATATACGTCTCTAGTTCTGTATTATGTTCTATATTTATATGAATTGTGTTTTGACTTCCTTGGTAAGCTTTTTGAGGGCACATCAGTGAAGTGATAGCTAAGGTGATGTTATGTACATGTTTTTTTTGTGTCCATAAATGATAAATTCTTTCTTTTTCTAGGGTATAATTAATTTTGGCACCAGTGAGAATAAACTCTGCTTTGACCTGATGTCTAAACGGGTAAGTTCTATTCCAAAAAGAGAAGCAAATGTGCTGTGTAGTTCCTCCTCAGTGTCTCTGCTTTCCTAGTGTTATTGCTGCCATTCAGGGTTCTCTAGTAAAGTTTCTCCTTGTGTATTTCTTTTTGTCGGAAGTCGCTTTCGAATCCAGCTATTTGTACACTTACTTAAGTTATTTTAGCAGGAGGATAGGAACGGGGGTGTTTTTCTGTTCCTTTTCATTGTGTGTTTGTGGGAATGTGCTTGGCTCATTCAAATACTTAAGACTCAATACTTAAATGAAGTATTGAATTTTTTCTCCCACTGACCGTGTTTCATTTAATACAGAGGTCTCAGAACTTGTTTTGATCTCCCTTTAATTTCAAGGGTCTTCATAGCCTGGGACAGAGGAAGTTGGCTCTGTCCATTGTAAAGTTACACAGTTTGGACTCCTAGTTCTGAACTTACCTAAAATTTGAGAGGGTGGCAGCAGTGAACGGGACGTCTTGTGAAAGCTCTTGAAGTCATGCTGGATCATCTGCTTGTCAGACACTTTGTTCAATTGTGTGAAATAAATAGCACAAATCAGAAACAAACAACAAAAAAAGACAAAAGAAAACAAGAGGGCTGTGCCTTAGAGGAACGTTTCTTGATTTCCATTAAAATTATTGCCCGGATTCAGCCTCCAAGGCAGAAAGGCTGCATTTTTCCTGGCTGAAGCTGCCTGTGGGGAGGGAAGGTGGCTGGGGTTCTGACAGTCAGTCTCTGCGGTTTGAAGCTCACTGTTACTCCCGTTCCACCAATTCCCACCCTCAAAATGTTCCTTGTTTTATTCCTGCCTGCCACACCACTGACTCGGGGATGCTACCCCACCACTCGGCCTTCCAGCTAAAAGAACAGGTAAGGCAGAGCTGCTGCCTGGCAGCTGTGCACACAGGAGGCGCCCTCTGGGCTGCGTAGGTTGTACCTCCCTTCGTTCACTGTCCTTTCCCTACACTAACACTGCGTCTGCAGCAAGTAGTGCGGAGGGAGACAGCAGTCAGTTGCATCTTCGTTAGCCGTGTTGTGAGAATGAGCTAGTGTGGTGAGCCATCCTGCACGTGGCGAGAAGTTGGACAATGTTACTGTTTCCAGCTTCTTCCTCACAGCCCAGAGTTACAGCAGGGGTTCACTGAGTGCTGTGCCAGCTGGGATTGTAGGGAAAAATAATCTGTTGCTAGTGGGGAAAATAAATACTGTTTCCACTGAATAAAGCAGCCTATCAGATTTCTGTCTTCATCTTTTGACCCTTAAATTGGATAATTAATATTCTGTGGCATGAGATCTCAGATAGTCTTCATTTTGGATGGCCCATCTGATTTTCCTAGCCCTTAAAGCATTATCATTAAGGGTTCTTCTCTTTATTATTGCATAGCCCTTTTTGGCCAAGTCTGCTGATATGTTTTATGTTGCGTTCTCTAGATAAGTTTAGGAGAGAGATCTAAGGAGACATAGTTCTGTGCTACATAGGCTTCAAGAACATCTACAGATGAATAAAGGAACTTTATTCCCCTAATGTCAGGTTGTAATTCTGCATGGGATGAGGACAGTGTCTTTAAACTGTCCAGTTTCCAGAGCTTGGCACAAGTTATTAAAACACCAATGCAGAATGTTGTGGTTTTGTTACTCTGTGGTACACATTCACACTGCATGTTAAATTTCCCTCCTCCTTTGCACCATCACTTACTTGTTGTGTCCACACTCCCCTGCCTTTTTAGTATTAACTCATAGATCGGTTGTCATCAAACGTTTGGAAGTTACATTGCACATAACATTTGTTTATTCCCTTTTCGTTCATGTGAAATGTCCTTTTCCTTCTGCCCTGATCACCGCTGCGCTTCCCCTTGCAACTTCATAGAACTGGATTATGTGAAACCCTGATAATGACAACCTTGAAAATATTTAGATAAAAGCAGTGTGCTTATTTTATCTAAATATAAACATTAAAAAGGGCTCTAAAGCTTGCCCACAGTTCAGGTGAATCTGACTTTGAGAACAGAATAAGCTCCTAATAAAGAACAGAGTATCTGCCCTAGGGAAGACATTCAAGAAGATAATTTTATTTTTCACTTGTCTTTTGAAAGCTCCTGTTACATTCTAACGCTTACCAAGACTTATCAGAACTGTAGGTCTGAAGTAACTTGGAACTGAGATATAAATGAAGGGTAGAAATCATTAAAAATTAATATGTTGAAAGTTGTTTTTTTTTTTTTTTTTAAAAAAAAAGAAAACTTATCAGATTGTGATTTCAAATCCTGTCTGTCTCTTTCCAACAATATAGACCTGAGCTTTCATGCTGCTAGAGTTTTCACAATTGGTACTTAATTGCCAGCTGAAAGCTTTTGTTCTTATAACGTGGGCAAAGCACTCCTTGGGACCCTTGATTGCTTCATTTGTTCAGAAGGTCTTCTGCGGGCTTCTTTTTTGGAGCATCCTTTCTGTAGATCTCTGGGCAGAGAAGTTTTGGCTGCAATTATTTAGCAAAGGCCCGTACCTTCCATAAACTGCAGTTATCACTGGTCATCTTGCTGATTATTGCCTCTCCAAGCTGCGTTAATTCTGATGGTCAGTGGCTTTCTCAATCCAGTTTTAAGGCTGTTGAAGTTTTATGTGTATGTGTCTATGCAGGTGTGTGCCTGCATGTGGATCTACCTATTTCCATATTTCTGGTTTCCGTGATTGTGTTTTTAATGCTTCGTTCTGTTGCTCACAGCTGACGCAGACTGATATGAACCTCATGGAGCCTCCACTGCTTCAGTATCCTGACTGGAAGGGACATATGTTGTAAGTCTTCTCATTCCTGTAATGCTTCTCTTTTTGAATACTTGTCTGATAAACAAAGTGGATGAGTACAAACCACTTCTGCTACACATTAGTTAAAACTTTTCTAGGTCATTTAATCATCTTTTTCTTTTCAAAAGTGTAAATTAGTCACCCAACTACTTAAAAATCCTTTAAAAATCCAGTTAAAAATCCTCTTATGTAAGAGAAGATGCTAATTTTCTAAAGCAAATGCAGTTTTAACAACACTATATACATTAACAAATCAGGTAACTCCAAAAAGTTCCTTCAGGCATCATGAACACTGGGGACTTTAATCCTTCAGCTCTGTTCTCAGTTAAAGCTCTTCAGAAATGTATGCGTAGCTGTAGCCATTATCCGTGACACCTTTGCCATGTGTAACAGTCATGTCTGTGGCACGGGCCTGAGCTATCCTGTTTTCTAGCTATCTGCATCAGACTTTACTGTGCCCTGGCTTTATTTTCCTGAGATGCGGACCTGGGGAAGCCCAGCCTCTTGGAGAATAAGCTGAATCAATATTTGCTTTTGTGTCTTTCTCAGTTTACGGGAGGAAGTGGCTCGATTTTTGACCTATTACTGCAAGGCCCCTGCACCTCTTAAGGCAGAAAATGTGGGTAACCCACTTTCCATTGGTGTCTATTCTAATGTATTGCCATTTGTTGTCAAACAATTTCATCTTATTTTTTTTAAACAAGTGATTTTGTAAGATGACAGCCTTTTATCATGTAAATGAGATTGAATCATAGCCATTTTAGTAGCTTTTGATGCACACTTTAGCCAACACTTCAGTTCTGCTGTTTATTTGCCTTATTCTTTACTTTTGTGTGCCAACTCCTCATGCCATTGCTCTCAATGAGGCTTTATGCTTCTATCTCCGTATTCAGCCCTGGGACTTACGGTGCTTGTGTCCCTCAGGGACAAAGAGCGCCCATTGTTTCAGCTGGGTTTAATTTTTTACTGTTTTGCTGCTACACCTCAGGACAAAATCTGTCGTTAAGCCAAGAGTAGTTTTACCTGGCAAGAGCAGACGTTTTCAGACTTTGCAGGACTTGCTGACCTGCGAGGGATGCAGGCTGGGCTCGGTGCATGCATGAGTCCTGCTTTTGCTGGGTTGTAAAGGCAGCAGGAGCAGCCGCTGCTGCTCAGGATGCAGTAATTCAGCAGAAGCCCCTACTTCACATATGCTGAAGTTGTGACTGATCAGTTTGCTGATCATTGCCCCTCCAAGGCAGCAGATTCAACCTGATGCTTGGTTTGAACTCGTGGGACCTGTGCACGTCAGTCTTCTGGAAGCAGGAGTCAAACTTGCCCCGTATGAGGCCATTACCACAAAGAGAAGATAATGCGTATTAGCTGGTGAAAAGGATTTTGCCTTTCTAAAGCTTGAGAACTAAATTTTTCCCAACATAAAACCTGCTATTTCTAAATACTATATTGCTTATTACAATCAAGAAAGACATCTGGACAAAGTATCATGCAACAGAGTACAGGATTAAAGTTATTTCTGGTAGAAGTGGGAATTCAGCAGGAAAATTCTGGGAACATCTGTGCTAGAGAATTAGGGAGCAAATACATTTTGTTGATATTGTTAAAAATTATTTTCTGTGGTGGTATCTTTCTATGGACTGATTTATCACTAACCTCTCTCTCTCTTCTCTAGGTGATTGTTCTGAATGGTTGTGGCTCTTTGTTTTCTGCGTTAGCTACAGTCCTTTGTGATCCAGGAGGTAAGTGGATTGCTGAGATGTTTTTAATGTTTATTTGTGTTCGGAAATAGTTACTCAGTTTAAATGTTGTTTGATAGAAGTGAAGTGTAGGAATTGGCACTAGTCTACTGCAAGGTTCTTGTTTCCTGCAGCATTGTGTTGTGAAATTCATCACCTTCACAGTCTGCAGATCTCTGGTGCTCACACTCTGTGTCTCGCCCTGTCTGTCCTTACTGTTTCAGGGTGCTCTGCTTAGCCCACTAAATGTGGGCTATGCTCAAGCTTACAAGGGTTACTGAGGGTGGATGTACAGTGTCCTAGTTCCTGCAGAAGACTGACGAATTAATAGAAAGAAAGTAGAGAAAAAGGCAGTAACATTAAAATGGTTCCAGAGGACATAACTGTAGAAAAGCTTTCATGCTTAGCTGAAATATGCTAGGAGAGAGAGAAGGACTGGGGCCTGTCGCTGACAAATTTTGTCGTCTTGGTTCCAGAGGCTGTTCTGATTGCTACTCCTTTTTATGGTGGTATCACCCAGAGCGTCTTTCTGTATGGCAATGTCAAGCTGGTGTACGCCTATTTAGACAGTAAGGTAAGAATTGAGAGGAGGGAGTACCAACCTCTGCAGTCAAAAAATAATTGGCACAGGAAAGCGTCAAGCTTTGGGGACCTCAGGACAAGGCTAGGCAGCAGCCTATGGGTGTTTTCCCATTTATTGTTGGGAAACTGGACACATAGTTTTCAAGAAACTTGTTTGAGGGCATAAATCTGGATTCCAGTCTTCTCCTTTTCTTGTATCTTACTTCCTATAAATGTGTAGTAATGGCTGTTGAGGGGGGAAGATGGCCATTTTGAACCTTTGAGACAGAAGTATGTGCTGTCCTACTAGAGGTGGTCTGGGGTCAAAAAGCACATGGAGATTTGGCATTGCTTGAGTTATTAAGAATGGCCAGAGAATTCTGTGCCTGTGGCCTGTCTGTGATGAACGTTTCTTTGATTTTATTTATTTACTCGTTCTGTATTATAAAAAGATAAGAGTGGATGCTCTTTATTGTTGGTCATTATTGTTGGGTTTTTATTTTGTTTTGGGGAATGTTTCTCAGGGGAATGGCTCAAGGCAGACTCTGTTGAAATAATTTGGCCTTTTTTGTGTCTTTGTGGTGTCTTTCAGATTACTGGAACAAGCACTCGGCCTTTTCAGCTTACAGTGGAAAAACTGGAAAAAGCCTTGCAGGATGCCCGTGCAGAGGTGAGTGTAGCTGAGCTTCTTATTATTGGTCTACAAGTATTCAAATTCTTTTTATTAAGTCGACAGTATGTTTGAAATGACTGGTCCCAGAAATGGCCTGAAGACCAAAACAATTTCGAAACCTAGCACCTGGCTTTCTCATGGTCCTTACAGAAAGCCTGAGATCAGGCTCCTTGCAAATCCTGTTTGCACTTGTGGCAGAGTACTCAGCCTCACTTGCAAGAGGAATCCCACGGTGTCATACGTACCTGGGCACGCGCTACAATGTGGGGACTACCTAGAGTTTCTCCTTTGGGAAGGCCAGCTGAGTTTAGTGCAGCAGAATCAAGTAAGACCATCAAGAGTATTCGCAGGAGGGGCAAATTTAGAAGGCAAGTGCAGATTGTTTCTGAATATTTAGTCTGTAGGTTTTGAAATTGTCCTAAACCCAGTGTAGGTTTAGCTGCATCTTTAGATCATTACTGGCTCTGACATCTCCAGCCACACGTTCTCTAAATGTGAGCAATTTGCATCCATGTAGCTCAAATTCCGATCTTTCTTGCCTCATTCATGGGCAACCTTCAGTAATCTGTTACTTCCTGATTGCTGATACAGCTCAGACACAATTCTCTTCCACGCTGAGAATGTGTGAGAGCATCTTTGTTATAAATTGGCTTACCAGATGGCAGCAATCATAGCAGAACTCCCCCTTTTCATAAATCATAGATTGATTCTATGTGTTTTCCCCAGTTCCCTTTGCAAGTGCTGTAATTATAAAAATATCTTAATTTGTGGCTAAAAGTTTTCTCATACAAATCTAACCTTTGGGGTGAAATAGTCGTGGTGGAAGCTGAAGGGGAGTCTTGTGTCGCATTCAGTGCTCCAGTGGAGGAACTGAAAATCTATCCCGTGATGAATGCTCTCTTACTATTGCATTTTTTGTTCTGCAGGGTATCACTGTAAGGGCCTTAATTCTACTGAATCCCCAAAATCCCCTTGGGGACATCTATTCCTTGTCAGAATTACGGGATTACCTGGAATTTGCTAAAAGGTATGTCAATTTGGAGAGCTGAGGTATCCTGAGTCAGATACGGCTTTCAGAGTCTGGCGGACTACTTGCTCTCTCCTAATTTATATGTGAATATTTTCTCAGTCGGGCATAAAGCCTGTTCTTCACACAGCGCACAGCAGGCTTAAGAGAGGAGAGAGGGCTGTCGGGGAGAAGGGAGCGTGGACCTTCCAGTCATCTGGAGTGGCAAGGCAACTTGTGTCAAGGAATAGAAGCTTTATTCCTTGGCAGTCCTAGCAAACACTTTTGCGCTGTGTGTCTTTGGTAGGAATCTGAGTTCCTTTCCTCCCAGTTTTTCTGTATGTACAGAGAAAAAGAAATATTTGAATATGGCTTCCCAGTTTCATCGCTGCTGCTCTCTGAAATTTGGTCAATTCTGAGTGGATGATGATACATCGTACTCTAGAAGGGTAGTACCTACAGCAGTTAATTTTCACGAGTGCTTTGGAAATGACTGAAATTTTATCTCATTATATGGTTGCAGTGTGTAACAATTAGCTGGATATAACTCAAATCAGTTCAACGTACACATAATAGACCTTCCGAGTTGTTGAAAAGTGCTGCTGTGCTGCAAAATTTGGTGTCCCTCTTCTTTGTATAAAGCCAGTCTTTGCGGAATCCTGACTTACTCTTTGCTTCTAAGCCAGAAGCAGCATTTTTTGGTAACTTCCATTTTGTCCTTTTGCAGACATGAATTGCATGTGATAGTAGATGAGATCTACATGCTGTCAGTTTTTGATGAATCAGCCACGTTTCACAGTGTCCTAGGCATGGACAGGTAAAATCAGCTCCTACTTCCCTGGCCATCTTCCAGTGACAATTCAACATGATGCCTTGCTGAGAACTTGTGACTGGAAGTTAAGTCATGAGCTAGCAAATTCTGAATCTGCGTTACATTGTTTGTTTTTATTATTATTGTTGTAATTTCTGAATGGCAAATGCATTTTTTTCAAGTGCAAGGAAAAATCTAGCAAGGAAAACATGTTAGTTAATTTTCTGCTGTGATACCCTTTCCAGCGTGTGCTTTGGTACTTGCTTGTGCCAGTCCCCCCAGAATGGCAATGAATGTTTCATTTCTTGAGAGTGAGGCTTTTCTTTCCTGTTTAAACATTGCTGCCTCTTTCCCATGTTTCTGTTGATGCTATAAAGACCTTCTGTTGCTGTTTACTTTCTTTTTTTTCATACAGTAGTCACGGATCACAGTGTTACTACAGATTTGAGAATGGGTTTTATTGGGTATTAATTTAATGATACAAAATTTTTTGCAAAACTCATATTTTAATATATGTATATTATAATTGTTTTTTTCTTTCTGGTTTTCGCCAATGGTGTTATCTTTCTTTTCATGCTCATTTGCAAGGAAATAAAATTATACTTGGCTGTTTTCTCAGCATTGCTGAGCTTGGATGTAC
This sequence comes from Anser brachyrhynchus, assembly GCF_964034855.1. Lineage (NCBI taxonomy): Eukaryota > Metazoa > Chordata > Aves > Anseriformes > Anatidae > Anser > Anser brachyrhynchus. The sequence goes on along the minus strand of NC_137699.1, from coordinate 13,782,395 downwards.
AGCATTGCAAAGGAAGAGTCTCCTTCTGCGAAGTATTGTGGTTTGAAAGAAAGAAAATTGCTTTAAATTCTTAGAAATGGAAATCAATAGAAATTGATTTTTAGCGTTAAATTTACAAGCTATATACATGCAGAAAATCTGCGCGTGAAGTACAGCACTTACTGGAAGTATCTATATATCTGAAATACCTAAAAATCTCATCTGAAATTAGTTCCTGGGAGTTCCTTGCTTCTGAAGTTAGGTCAGATCTGGATTTTCCCTCTTGACTGATGTTCCGTGCTGCGCTGCCTGTCACTGTGTAATGCTGCCTCTCTGTTTTCGCAATGCTGCGCTGGTGACCCAAAAGCTTCAGCACCTATGACACTAACTGCCCATCTGCATCCTTCTACATACAGATTGCCTGATCCACAGAGGACCCATGTGATGTGGGGAATAAGCAAGGTGAGTGCTGGTTGCCACTGTGCCGTGGCTTCCTCACCGCTGTGGTTGGCTTGCTGTCCTCAGGTTCCTTATGCAAGAAAGAACAAGGCAATGGTTTTAGGATCCCAGCCTTCCTGTGCAATAAAGTAGTCTCTCTGTGTCTTCTGCAGGATTTTGCTGTCTCTGGGATTCGCTTTGGTACTTTGTACACAGAGAACCAAGATGTTGCTAATGCGGTGGCTTCTTTGTGCTACTTCCACGGGGTCTGTGGACCTGTCCAGCACAAGGTTGCACAGCTGCTTAGAGACAGAGGTGAGTCAGCAGCTTCATGTGGGATCCTCTGCTGTCTGTGTGTCTTGGTACCTCGTGGGATCCTGTCCCCTTACTCTCCCAAATTGTCTCTTGTATGTGCAGTTGGCAGCCTTCCCTGATCCTGAAGCTGCCTGTGTAAGCCATGGCTGACAGTTCCACAGCAGAGCAACATCTCTGCAAAGCTCCTCATCGGCAAAGTTAGAGGAGCAGCTCAGAAGAAGTTAAGTGTGTAGAAGTAGCCAGTGTTGTACAGAACCAGCTGAGCAGAGACAAAAGAGTAGTACAGCCTTGTGGGAAGAGGGAAATGGAACTGGGATTCTAGCTTTGCCCTGGTTGGAGTGCTAACAGTCCATAGCTGCAAAAGCCATGACTGTAGGGAAATGGTGAAGAAGATAACACACAGACATTAAATTGCTAAATAGTTCTTGCCCCCATTTCTGCTTTTTGAGGAAACAAACAAAGGAGTTGAAATGTGAAATATAAAAAGGCATTGTGAGTATTTTAGAAACCTTAACAGATCTGAATTCTTAGTCAGTTTGTAATTATTTTTTTTTCTTCTCCTTTTGGTTAGACTGGATCAACCAGGTGTACCTGAGGGCCAACCATGCCCGCCTAAAAGCTGCCCATACATATGTGACAGATGAGCTGAAGACACTTGGGGTTCCTTTTCTCAACCGCAACGCAGGCTTCTTTGTCTGGATTGACTTCAGAAAGGTTGGTAGTCCTAGGAAAGGAGGCTTCTCCTGGGACAAGGGCAGGCACATGGTGCAACTGCGTCCAGGGGAAAGTTCAATGTTGCGATATGCATTTTGTTAAAACCCCATCTGATGTGAGCAGAGGGAGGGACTGCCTCGTATTTCTGTGCGTGCTTTTCCTTTCGTCTGTCTGTGCATTTCCCTCCTTGCAGGAATCTTACTGCTCTCAAGCCACTTTCCTCCCCATTTCTTCCTTTTTATCACAACTGCTGTACTTCAGAGGTAAAAGGTGTCTCCCCTGGCCTTTTTAGACCTCATGGGAATCACAAATTCATGAGGATCTCAGTGAGTTAACCTATATGTGACTAACCTCTGGCCTTCTGGTGACTCTCCCAGTACCTTAGGACAGGAACATTTGAGGAGGAGATGCTGCTCTGGAGGCGTTTTCTCGACAACAAGGTCCTCCTGTCCTGCGGCAAAGCCTTTGAGTGCAGTGAACCTGGATGGTTCCGCATCATTTTTGCTGACAAGACCCACCGACTACAGCTGGGTGAGTGATGTTTTCCCTTCTTCCTCCCACCGGAGTTTCTGCAGCACTGTTTCCTCCTCTCCTTAATCCTAAACTATCCTGTTATTATGATCCTTGTCTTCCCCGTGCTTCCTTCCTTTCCTTCCACCCTCCAAATTTTTCTGGATCTGACTGGGATTTGGAGACCCTTGTGGCTTAAACTAATCCACCAATGTTTCCCCTCCTTATACCTCTGCAGGTATGCAGCGGATCCGCAAGGTTTTGGAAGAGCGAGAGCAGGAGATACTGGCTGAGGAAAAGGAGCAGCCTTGTCAGTCAGATCAGGATGGCAAAGCAGATAGCACAGATGAAGTAATTTTTGTATCCCGCCACCAGGAACCTACCTGTTCTGGTAGCTCCAACCTCGGTGACCTCATTGGCCTCCTGCAGCAGCAGATGCGTTCGTCTGACTGGCTACAGAAAAATACAGCAGAGCAGTTTGCACAGGAAAAGCCAGAAATCTACGATGTGTTCAGCAAACTGGTGGGGAAACAGTAGGGGTCAGTGTGCCTCCAGGGGTGTTCCTGAGCACCGAGTGACTGGCCCTGGGCCCCTGACAGCTCAGCATTGACTTCCAGCAAATAATATATTTTCTGTATAGCAAGAAAATCACTTTGTAAAACCCCTCCTCAACCCCCTGTTGGAGATCTCTGATTTGTATTATATAGGTGCTTTCCTCGGATTGGGGTGAGGGTAAGGAATGATGGGGGTCTTGTTCACCTGCTACCCCTCGTCCTGCTGCATCACTGTATTTTGTATTTCATTTCTAATGAATATGCTCTTAACTCTCTTAGAAGGTCTTGCGGTGTCTTTTTTTATGCTTATTTCACTCTTTCTGGGAAGATGAAGACATGACATTGTTAACATGTGTGAAGTTTGCCTTCTCCTGAATGATGCCCAGAAGTAATTAATTTTTTCAGTGCCAGAAGATGACTGCTTTCACAAAGAAATGTTTTGGGGAGATAGAACACAGTGCCAGCCCAAAGGTAGCCTCAGCTAAGATTAAATAAGCATGCATACATGGCCATCTGCATGAGTGAGGCTCTTAGTACATGATCATTTAGTTTGAGTTCTGTAAAAGTTTTTCATTTTGAGTTGTTTTCCATTCTGTTCTCAGATCAGACAGTATCTAACCCCCTTGGCTGGTGAAATGCCTCTGTTTCTGTCCTTCTCCTTGTGTAAATAAAAGGCACCTATTGGCCTCTTGGCTCATGGTGTCCACTGAAGAGCTAAGCGTGGAGAGGTGATGGAAAGCAGACATACTCTCTGCAGCCTTCCTACTCATGGAAGTCCATCCCATCCTGTTAGCAGTGAGGTTATTGGCAAGGATGCTGCTGAGAATGCTTCTGGTACCATTCTGCTAGATGTACCTGCTTTAAGCCCACAGGCTTCCATAGTGGCACCTTTCACCGTTGCCAGGATAATTAAAGCAATTTTTTACCTGGACTACTACATTTGTCAATTTGCAAGGTAATTTTTTGACTAAATAGTATTCTTTGGTCTCGTCTCCTTCCTCTCTTTTCCATTTTTAAAGACATTGAGGTGCACCATTCTCCTCTTGTAATTTGTTGGCAGTGCCAAGTTACATCTTGGTAGCATTATGGAATCTGTTTAAGTAATGAGTTAGAGAGGTGAAAGATAAAATTCAGAGTAAATTCTGTGCTGTCAAAGCAGTTTGAACTTGCTGATCAAAACTGAAGAGCAAAGGCATTTGTGCATATCATAATTTGAATCACCATGGCAAAGGGAGCAAATAATTACTGCAGCTGAACTGTGGTGAGTTAGCTGTGGAGAACTGCGGGGACAACGAGGAGCAGAGTCTGACCAGCTGCTGAGGAGAAGGTCGTGCTGCTGCTAGAAGGAACGGGTGCACCTCAGACACCGGGGAGAGGAGAAAAGGTTGGTGAGATGAGTGGTAAGATGAGTGGTGGGAATAGATAGAAGCATCGTATTTGCTAAGTAGTTTATTATTTTTCCATGCACAGTATTTCTAAAGACATTCTGAGGTTATTATAATTTTGCATGTGCTCCTGATTGTCCACAAAGAAAGCTATAGCACAAGACAGGTCTCCTTATGTGAGTGGGAGGTAAAATGTGCAGCCAATATACAAATGGACTTACTGGCTTGCTCCTCTTATTTATGTACCCCAAGGAGTATCTGCAACAAAAATTTAGGGAGAAAGCTCTTTGAAATGAAGAACAAAGTAAGGCTGTATAGACAGCAGTTAAAACTGTGTTTTAGGGGATTCTTATAACCATTTCAAGCCATTAATTCCTCCTACTTTTGTTTGGATGTTCTAGTCATTTCTATGGCTGGAGTATGTTACTGTACAACATTCACATAGATGTAGATGTTTATTGTTCAGAAAGCACATTTTTGGTACTGTCTGTGTGGAAGCAGCCAGTTAAACACACCTCTCTGTAGGAAAGAGGCTGCAGTATATTTTCAAAATCCCCACAGCTAATATAATGTTGTCCAAAGTCACTTCCATCTGAGTTTATGGTGACTGAAAATAGCAGGGGAAATGCATGTTTTTTTTCCATGTGTTTTCAGGTTTAGCACCTGAGGAGCTCTCCACTGAGGCAGGTTATATTCATCATGGTTAAAAAGCAAACAAACAAAAACCTGTAAATGAGGGAAGAGAGAAATGTGGTATCAGGAGCTGCTATTGGAATAGGCAGCATTCACTTTGACTGTAAAAAAAAAAAAAAAAAAAAAAAAAAAAGCCTTGAAAATGGCCTCTGGTTGAAAAGAATTGTTGAACATTAAGAAATTCCTGAGTATTCCTGTACAGGGGTTGAATTGGCTGTTGCTTGGCGCCCGAATATTCTGATGGGAGAAAGGCTGAGCTCAGTGGAGCCATGGCGGGGGCTCTCGGTGCCGGAGCCCCCCGGGCACGCTGTCCTCCCCAGGCTGTGCCTGTGTGAGTGTTTTGTTCCCTCTGCTGCCTCCGTGTCAGATGTTCGCTGTGCACACTATTGCTCATCATCATCATTAATGTGCCCTTTTTTTTTTTTTTTTCCCCTGCATGGCAAATCTGTACATGAGAGAAAAAAAAAAAAAGATGCAGAAATGAATAAGGTCTGAGTGCCCCCTGCATTTCTTTTTCCAGTCTGGCAGGCAACAGGCAAACAGAACAGTACCTGAAATGATGAAGCTGGTCAGAGATATATTTTTTTAGCATTTCTCTAAAATAAGAATTACCATCAAGATGTGTATAACACGGTGCTTTCATTGCTTATGTCCACTTTATGTCCACTGTAGTTAAACAATGATAAAATCCACTTTGCTTGTAATTTTTGTTTTCAGGTTATGATTCATTTGAGTACAGAAAGGATGGTAGATGGCTTTGTGTTTTTTTTTTTTTTTCCAGGAATAGTTCCAGTCTTGTTTTTCTTTTTTCTTTCTTGTTTTTCTTTTCTTTTCTTTTTTTTTTTCTACTCTCTTTATCCCAGGGGAGTGTTCAGAGTTTTTCAGTTAGAAGAGGTAATTTCCTATATAGCACAGCTTCCTGTCATAGAAACTGCCCTAATCAATATTTCAGGTCTAACCTTCATGTGTCTGTGTTTGTGGGAGGGGAAGATCAGCAAATCTCCATATTATTAACATGTGTTACACTGCAGCTAACTGAACAGCACGGGTTGGGCCCAGTCCAGATACATATTTACGAAGAATCATGCATACTTAAGGAACAGATCTGTGAAGATGGGTATTCCTGGCAAATACTGAGGGAAAATATTCACTAAATAATCCTCTACCTTAACCGAAGAAGGGCTGCTGCTGGAATGTACTGCATGATAGATTTTTTTTTTGATATATTTTTTTAGATTTAAAAAAAAAAAAAAAGCTAATACCTTAAATGTTCTCTTTCTCTATTAGACTGCTGACAACAGAGCGGTCAGCAGAGCCAAGGGTTGTGTGCTCCCTTCGTCCCCAACCACCCAGTTTTTCAAAACGAGTTTTTTTTTTGGGTCAAATTATCATTTATATTGGTAATTTTTTTCAGTTACTCGGTTAGGGAATTCCTCTGCTCTCTCACTGTCAGCAGGATTACATTTCATCAGAGAGATGGTCAGACTAACGGCTGGGTAAAAAACCTTTATGGAGAAAGCTATGTGAATCCTCCCCCCCCCCCCCCCAAACACACCTACATCTAAAGCATCAGGCATGCAAAAAATATAGCCATTTTTGCACTTCTAAATACATGTGCAGCCATTTTAGTGAGACAGGCTCACTAAGAGAAGATCATTGTTTTTTTGTTTTTTTTTTTTTTTTCTGAGGCAAATCAGACTACGTCATGAAGAAAACAAGGTAACCTACAAGGATATATGCAAAAATATGTGTATTCTGACTGAGAAAATCAGAGGAGCAAGGTACACTCATTCTTCACTCCAATTTATGCTTTATTTATTACCAACTTACATAAAGCACTGGCAACTGACCAATGACAAATGTGCGTTAGTCAGAGATGGTTATAAATACTCTGCTTTTTGTCCTCAGTTTGCCGGGATCAGTTATTTTTAGTAACGAGCCAGCCGACCTTATCAAAATGGAGAATCAAAAATAGTCTGGAAAAACACCGCGAGGAAATGCTGTTTTTAGCAGCTCCGTCCCCTCGACGCTGCTGGCCAGCGAGGTGTGAGTGTGCTGCCCACGCACTGCAGGGAGCACTCGCTTGGTGAAACACGAGTGCCTCTGCACAGCGTGACAGCTGGGGGCTGTGGGGACAGGGGAAATACACCAAGAGCGTCTCAGTCTCCGTGCTTCTGTCACATTAGGGCTTCTTTGCAGGATGCTCAACTGCATCTCCTCACAGCTCACATCCTTCCATAGGAGCTATAGCAGCAGATACTTACATTTCTTTCTCCTCTCGCTTTGGGAAGGCAGTAAAATTGTCCTCAGGTTATGAGGTCAGGCATATTACTTGCTGCCCAGTGCCACAGACCACGGTGCAGCACCACTGGAGGTGTGTGATGGCTCGAGAGGCTACAGCTGTGCAAGTAGCTGCTGGATGCAGTTTATTGCTCAGTCTAGTTGTAAACTCAATGACATAAATGAGGTTATCATTTAATTGTGGCATAAACTGAACTAGCGAGGTAAGGCAGTGCTCTATCCGGTACAATATCCTGCTTTTTCTTACACCAGTGCCAAACTGCTTCGTTCAGCCCAGTACCTGGATTATTGGTAGCAGCCATTAGCTGATGTTTTAGAAGTAAAATACGAGCTATGACTTTTACTTATGCTATGCCACAGGCTGAAAATAAGGTGGAAAAGATGTCCCCAAGCCATTTGTTTTCCCTTTCTTATTTGTCTTTTAATATGATTTTTTTTTATTACAAAGGAGTTTTCAGTATGTGCTGCTTCCAGCACTGGCTGCATCAGGTACCCCGCAACCTCACCTGCAGCTGCTTTGCATGCATGCAGACCCAGCATGGCGGGGCTCTGCGGTTGTTTCTTTCTGTCCTGTGCACTGATCGTCCCAGCAGAAAATACACGGTGCTGTATGCGACAGCAGGCGAATGTATGGCGTGATGGCAAGGCACTTAACAACAAATTCCCAGATGACCTCAAAAGGGTCAAATAAGGCAAGACACGAAGGGCGAAGCGAAGTGAGGTAAAATATGCGATCTCCCTTGTACATTTATAAAAATTGATAGCCTGTTACCCAGATGCTGATGAATATTTTTACAAGCTATAAATGGCAACCTGCAGTCTAAAAATAGCGCTGTGCTGCAGACTTGTCTGGCTCAGCAGCATCACCGGAATACCAATAGGCTCCCTGATGTGGTTTCAGGGAAATCTCTATCAAAACAGACTACGTCCTCCATTTTTTCTTGCTGTTTGGAAATAAAAGAGCTGATGCCACTTGCATTTCTTTCATTTTAAGCTCTCAAAAAAGTTGCGCTGCCTTCCAAATTTTCCTGCAGTGATGATGAAGCTGCCAGCAAGACTCTTTAAATGTCCCAGCCCCAGCCAATATGCTGTGCCATCTTCCCGCTGGAGGGTGGGATCAGGGAGGCAAGGAGGTGCCAGCAGGCGCCGCGGGGGCTGGATGTGGCACGGTGTTTGGGTGTCTGTCCTTGTCGCACAGCTGGGCCGCGGTGGGCACCGCCGGGCAGGGAGACCCGCCACTATTTTAAGCTGCTGGGTTAAAGGCCAGAACGAGCTTGTGCTGGGGGTGAGGGGAAAGGCAGGAGGTGGCTGCTGGGCAGCTTTGCAGCCAGGGACGCTGAGGTGAGGGGAGCTAACACAGGGGGGTCTGTGTGGGGACGTGGCATGCCTGCTGTGTTCACCCACGTACATGTGGCGATGGTGCGCCTTGTCAACACCTGCTTTTTTGAAGTGAAACCGGTGCCTGTGACTGGAACAGCTGGAGTTTTGGGCCGTGAATTTATCCTGCTGTCAGCAGGCACCCCTGAGGACAGCTGGGGAAAGGTTTCATAGAATCACCGAGTCATTAGGTTGGAAAAGACCTCAAAGATCATCTGGTCCAACCATTGCCCTACTACCAATGTCACCCACTAGACCATGTCCCTAAGCACCAGGTCCAACCTTTCCTTAAACACCCCCAGGGACGGTGACTCCACCACCTCCCTGGGCAACCCGTTCCAAAGCCTGACTGCTCTGTCTGGGAAGAAATGTCTCCTCATTTCCAACCTAAACCTCCCCTGGTGCAACGTGAGGCCATTCCCTCTAGGCCTATCGCTAGTTATCTGTGAGAAGAGGCCGACCCCCAGCTCCCCACACCTTCCTTTCAGGCAGTTGCAGAGAGCAATGAGGTCTCCCCTGAGCCTCCTCTTCTCCAGACTAAACAACCCCAGCTCCCTCAGCCGCTCCTCACAGGACTTGTGCTCCAGGCCCCTCTCCAGCCTCGTAGCCCTTCTCTGGACATGCTCCAGGGCCTCGGCTTCCTTCTTGTAGTGAGGGGCCCAAAGCTGAACACAGCACTCGAGGTGCAGCCTCACCAGAGCAGAACACAGGGGGATGATCACCTCCCTGGTGCTGCTGGCTGCACTATTCCTGATACAAGCCAGGATGCCGTTGGCCTTCCTGGCCACCGCGGCACACTGCCGGCTCGTGTTCAGGCGAGCATTGCCCAACACCCCCAGATCCTGTTCCTCCGCGCGGCTTCCCAGCCACTCTGCCCAAGCCCCGGGCTGCCAGGCGAACGCGGCCAGACCGCGAGCCCCGCCAGCGCCCCCAGCCCGGCGGCAGCCCGGGCAGCGCCGAGCCGCTGCGGCGGCGCCCTCCGGCCGCGGGAGGGCGGCCTCGGTGGCGGGGCTGCGGGGCGGCGCCGCCGCCGGCGGTCACCGAGCGGCCGGGGGGGGCCGCACGCGTGCGCAGCCCGGCGGGGCCAGCCCGGGCCGGGTCTCGGCGGGGCGGCGGAGGGCGGCGGGCGGCAGCGGGGAGCCCCGCGGGGCGGCGGCCGCCGTCGGGCTGGCGGCGCGGGCGCTGGGGCCCGAGCGACTGCGGGCGGAGGTGAGTCGGGGCCGGCCCGGCGGCTGCGGAGCGGCCCGGGGAGGGGAGGGGAGGCGGGCGGGGCCGGGGAGGCTCTGGGAGCTGCCTCCGGAGTCGGGGAATCGGGACGGGGACGGAAATTGACGAGAGCAGCCGGTACGAGGGCGGTTGTTGGTGTCGGGGGCTGCTCCGGTGCTGCCCTGTGGAAGTGCAGGCACTTCGGGGCTTAGCCGCCCTGTCCCGACAGCCCTTTGTTAAGAACTGCTTCGTAAGTGTTACCCGGGGTTATTAAGACCACCGAGTGCCGTAACGGCGCTTCTTGTATTTGTATTCGTTGTCTGCTGCGCAGTTGGCTGTGCGACCTGCTTTCTTGCTCTTAAAGCGAAAAAACACCCTGTCGTTGTCCAAAACATGTAATTACACCATCCGCATTCTTCTTCGAGAAAGAAAACCTACCAGCCTTAAAAGTGCCCGCTGTGGAGCACCCGAGTTGGAGCTACAGCTTTCTGCTTGGTGCAGAGGCTTGAGCTGAGGGCCTCAGTGGCTTCCCGAGGCAGCAGGGACCGGCCCGTTCTGTGTGATGCCCCGGTACCAGCCCTTTGTGTGATAGCCGGGCTGCGTCTCTTCACTCACAGCTGAGCTGTGTGTTAATATGTTGGTTTTTTGGTGTTTACTGTAATACATTCAGTTGTGGGTGGAGTGCCACCTGTGAGGACTCGTTCCCTTGTAACCAGGCCCAGCAGATCAGCTTCCTGTTGTCACAGCCAAGTGGCAGTCCCAGCGTATTGACCAGTTGCCATCATTTGCTCCGGTGGAACATGTGAGCGTCTGAAGGAATTTCGCTGTAAATCTGCTGAGGCAAAGAAGCTGTCTTCAGTGGGTTAAGTGAACGGTTCTCTGTACAGTGATAAGTATGCATCTCTTCCTGGGCTCAGCCTTAAACTCCTCTCTTTCTAACTTGCAGAGACAAGAGATAATTGATTCCATTATGTGTGCGTCGGCCAAATATAACACTCGGGGTCCAGCCCTCATCCCAAGAATGAAAACCAAGCATCGCATCTACTACATCACTCTCTTTTCCATAGTTCTGCTGGGCCTGATTGCCACAGGAATGTTCCAGTTCTGGCCTCATTCCATCGAGTCGTCCAACGACTGGACTGTTGAAAAACGCAGTGTCCATGATGTGCCTGTGGTCAAGCTTCCTGCTGATAGCCCCATTCCTGAGCGGGGAGACCTCAGCTGCCGGATGCACACCTGCTTTGATGTCTATCGATGTGGCTTCAATCCCAAAAACAAAATCAAGGTATACATCTACTCACTGAAAAAGTATGTGGATGAATACGGGACGTCAGTGAGCAATACCATTTCCAGGGAATACAACGAGCTGCTAACTGCCATCTCTGACAGTGAGTTCTACACTGACGATGTCAACCGGGCCTGCCTTTTTGTGCCGTCCATAGACGTCCTCAATCAGAACACGCTCCGCATCAAGGAGACAGCTCAGGCTTTGGCACAGTTATCCAGGTACATACAGAAACTTCAGTGTGGGAATTTGAAGAACCCAAGCGGAAAAAATTAAGGTTAATGATGGAGAAGAGGAGGATTCAGTGAGTCAGTGCTAGAGCTAGATTTTGACAGAGCTTATTGTTTGTAGAGAGCACCTCTCTAATTATTGTCTGTTTTTTCTTTTGCTGTAGGTGGGATCGAGGCACAAATCACTTGCTCTTCAATATGCTGCCCGGAGGGCCACCAGACTATAACACTGCACTAGACGTTCCTAGGGATAGGTATGCGTTTTGCTGTATTTGAATGCATAGATCTGAGTTTAAATGCCATTGGAGAGGCAGCAAGCCCAGGAGTGCAGCTGATAGCAAAGGATGTGCTCCTTAGCCTTTACAAAACTGGAGTATGGCTTCATCTCCTCTCAAAAAAAGGGAAGTAGACGAGTCCCTGTCTCGTATAGGACAAGTTTTTCCTGCTGACAGATATTCTGTAGCTTACTCTGTTCTTAATTTTACAAGGGTTGTAATCTGTGGCATTTGTTTGTCTTACCTGTTGGGCTTGCTGTAAGGATGGAGAATTTTCAATTTAGACTTGTATCTTGTGTTACCAACCTGAAGTCTTTACAGAATGTCTCATTTGATGCAAATTAGAAGTCATTAGTTTAGAAGCTGTTACTGAATATGATTCTACTGGGTTAGTGTATGTGTTTAGTTGTGCTGAGTTGGATCCCTCTCTTGAAGATCAAGGCTAGCTTTCTTCTGCTGAATGGTTTGTCAACAAAATCTTGCCTGAGATACAGGAGAGTTGCGAAGAATGTTGCATGCATAGTGTATCTTGATTTCTTTGCACCGAAGGCATTGTAAAACATCGTTCTTCAATGCCAGAACAGAACGTGTTTTTTCTGGACATGTTCAAAGAGTCTGTTTATTCTTCCTAATTACGTCACTGATTGTGAAGTAATGCTTTAGTTTTTGACTGTATGAAATGTTAGATGGATGGGTGTTATCCTGAAGAGGGCAGTCAAGCATTGTTCTGACGTAACCAAACCTGCTAATCTGTTAGTACATACCTGTTGTCTTAAGATTTGTATTTCTTAACAAGAATTTTTTATTTGACAGTGTTCTGTTTAACGGAATGGACTGTTCTGGGACTGTGTAAAAAATATCAAACCCTTTTTTGGCAAACAGCTGTTGTCATAGCTTGCTGAACTGTTTTGCCCTGCGGCTGCACAATCACTAGCTGTAATACAGTGGAGAGGCCGTGACAAGGAATGCGTGGGACTGAGAAAAGGTGGAAACTCATTTCTGTAGGCAGCCAACAATTAGACAGTACTAATTGTAGTACAGATTCCGGTCACTGGAGCAAAGAGGCCTGAGTGCTGCAGTGTGTGGTTACAGTATGATTTTGGAGTCCTCTGGAGATCTTAGTTCATAGCTCACAGAGTAAGTGAACCAGGTTGCTTTCTTCATCTGAGTATGTCCACACGTTACTGAATGGGCACTTAAAGTGTGAAGGACAGTTGTTTGTAGTGTCGTGGGATGAGTGGCTGCAGGCCACAATAAAGATATGCCGGCAGAGTTTGGTGGATTTTGAGTGGCAGGTCTGAACAGTACTGGTACATCTCCATAAGGACTCGTATGCAGGATTTTGTGGATGTGTGGTGAAATACACAGGTAATGTGTGTGCAGTTTGCACAGGGAATGTGTTCCCTTCTCTGTTCAGCCTGTACCTGATGTCATACTGAATTGAACAGTAGTGGATCTTGAATATGATAAAATCATGTCCTGCTGATTAGCTGCAGAATATTAATCCAGGTGAAGTAAGACCTTTTGCACAGAGGGGAATTCAGTTATATAGTGTTTCTACACCTGTGAAAGACTTTAGATAAGTTTAGGTAAGTTAGCACACTGAGTGGTTGTTCATTTATTAAGTCTTTAAATCTAATTTCCAGGAGACAGTGTAAAAGTGCTTTACTCCAATTATTTTGAAGATAGAAGTCTGCCTTGGGGGCATGGAGGCTATGTTGCTGGTATTAGCTGCCATAAAGTATGTAATCTCCTGCCATAAACCTTAAAATATAAGCTCTTTGTTATTTGCTAATAAGCGGTATTGAATTTGGTACAACAGTGTGGATGAAGGGATTTCTTTCACTAAGCTACTCTGTAGCTGTAGGATTCAACATATGGACGAAGATGCTTCTTCCTTCTGCTTCGATTGATGAATTGGTTTCAGTGACTTGTGAGATTTGGCAGAAAACTGATGACGATGGCAGCTGGGCAGAAACACTGAGAGCGCAGACCAGTTGGGGCACTTCCTGGAGAGAAAGAAGGATCAATACCTGAGAAGTGGCGAAAAGTTGCTTAGGAGCAGGCTTACTCCTCGTTGGTCAGTGCGATTTAAAGATTGTTCATCTTGACTACGTTAGGAGTTAATATCTCTATTCCCTTAGTGCACCATACAACGAAAATCTGCGAGGAGTTATTTAAATGGTGTTGGTTCCCGGTGGGTTTGTGTAAGTAACGGTCTGCATGACACACACCTGCTTTCTCAAGGCTGATGAGGTGCTGTCATGTTTTCACCGGATCCAATTAAAACAATCTGGTTGTAGTTTCCCAATTAGGGGGTTATAAAAAGAGGAGAGAGGTATAAAGTGCAAGAACAGCAACACCCAAGCCAGTTTTTTTTTCTTCCTCCCTGCTTGTTGTTGAATTGATGTGGATAAGCCCTTGAACATGCAACTTCGAGGGTGAGACCTAGTCATGATGGCAGTGTACACGTAACGTGTACATGCCCCCACCAAGGAGGGGGAAGCACTGGAAAGGAACCCCAAATAAGCACTTAGAGCACAAATTCTCACTCGGCACGTGCTTGATTTATCATCCTGTTCTCAAGTTGATTTCTGCTCCTACAAATAGTTTGTGCTCTGTCTGGAGGGTAATAGAGCGAGTTGTTTTGGTTCTGTAATTGTCATCAGACTGAATTGCATCTCTAATCCAGAGCCTACAATTTTCAAAGAGCTTCTTAAATGACATTTAGAACTGCCTGCTTGACTACTTGGGTGGAGTCACGTTTATGCCCAAATGTGATTGTGAAGTTGGGACGCTAAACAACCGTGCTGCAGTTCAGGGCAGGAAGTGAAGTATCCTGCGGCACATCTGAAGGGAGTTAAAGCAGGCAAAACACACTGATGTTTAACCAGGGTGTCATGTTCCAAGGGGAAAAAATAATCAGTCTTGGATGACAATTAAGTAGAGTAATAATCTATTATATAACAGCAGTGGAAAAACTGCTCTAAACACTATACTAGGGATTTAATTCAGTGGTAACTGAAAAGTAGAGTATCTCCTAATAGGTTGTCAGCACATCTGGCCTCATCTTGACTTGCTTCTGATGCATCTGTTTTGATTACTGATGGGACGTGCCTGCTCCAGTCTGAACTGGGACAACGTGCAAGCTTGTGATAGACAGTAAGACTGCTGGCTGTAGTCACAGCTGCTGCAGTGGGTGCAGCTCCTCGAGATCCTTTCTGTAGTGCCTGGAGTAGTGGTGTGTAGTGTTCTGCTTCTTTGCCTAGAGAATGAGAGAAGCTGCAACAGGAAAAATATTTTTCTGCATATTACTTTATATGGTAATTTAGGCAGACCCAGCATCCCAAGGGCAGTTTAAAGGACAGCCCACCCTGCTGTTTGGTGACAAAGGAGTAAAAGCACAGTCAGCTGTTCAAGAAGTCTCACTAAAGAAGCTGAATCTGAGCTTCTTTTGGAAATAGGATGGTGTGTTCGTTGTGCCACCTGGTCACTGGGAATGAAATGGTAACTGAAAAGCTGATGTCCTCTACTGGCATACTCCAGAGAAGCTAGATTCGGGACAGGAGATAACACACCTGTTTCTTTCAGCACTGCGGATGATGCATTGCTTTCTTCTGTTCACATTCTCTTCTGTTTTTTAAAGCTCATTACTTCTGTGTAATAAAAGGTTGTCCTGTCTAGGAAAAGACAATCACGTTTGTCCCATTGGGAGGTTGAAATAAGTCTTAATTTATCCATCCATGATTATTCCCATGTTTTCTAGCACAGCAACCCAAGCTGCCCCTACTCTTGGAGATCAGTTTTGGAGCATATCAAATTCACATTGCATTGTGTTCTGCTTATAGCATTTCTTGTGTAATATAGAAACAAAATAAACTTTACTAGTTAGTGTGGTCACCCTGAAAATACAGTACAAACAAGTCGTATTTGCCTGAGAACTCCTGAGAGTTGTTACAAGCTCCAAAAGCGCTGTATTATTTTATCTGGACTTGTACCTGGAGTAGAGCTTGTCTAACACTTCGAGCTGTGCTACATGCTGTTTTAGGGTAGACGTTAAGGAATATGTTAACTAGTATAAATAATTAAGAATGTATTTCTTTAAGTTAAAATTGACTTGGTATGTGTAAGCTTGCAAAAATGCAGGATGGTCATAATGACTGCAATAGATTCCATTTCCCTATAATAATGCAAAAACAGTTCTTTGCTCAGTGATCATATGCAATTGTAAACATTCCCTTGATGACTGGATCCAACCTGGCAGTAAGCCCAGTTCAGGAAAACCAAAGCGAATGTAAGAACTGCAGGGAAAATGCCATTGACAGAAGTTGAGGGAAAAACTGTTATCTCAGATGCATCTTTTTGATGTTCTGGTAACGTTAATCAGTAAATACTGCGCTGAGTTGGAATGATCTACACGCTCTGTTTATGGTCTTTCTTGTCTTTTTCAGGGCTCTGCTAGCTGGTGGAGGCTTCTCCACATGGACTTACCGGCAAGGCTACGATGTCAGTATTCCTGTTTACAGCCCTTTGTCTGGGGAAGTGGATCTGCCAGAAAGAGGACCTGGGTAAAGCAATCCTGATTAGTTGGGCAAAATATATGCAATATTGTGTTTAATATGGATGCTGATAAAATATAAATACAGCTGCCAGCTTGTTGTTGGGCTGGGGCAATTTTGTAAGAGTTGTTCTGCTCATGCATGGATCTTGCTATTAAAATGTACGACAGTTCCAATGCTAACAGCCTTGTCTAATCTGCCCAGGTGTGGTTTAGTGATGAACTGGGGACTTCTTTTGAGAGTTTATTTTTTCTCCACGTCAGAAACTGAAGTGTGATAAATGATAGTCTGACAGTGTTTTAGGAGACCCGTTCCAGAAACTGAAGTGTGAAATATGATGGAGTGGCAATGTTTCTTGTGGCATTAGGTTCAATATGCCTAATATATCAAGTCAGCTCACTGGAACTAAATAAAAATAGTTGTTATTGTGATTTTTTTTTTTAATGTTTAGGTAAAGCAAGGCAGTAATTCAAAGTAATACAGATTCCCTAATAAATGATCTCTTCAGACAACTTATTTTACGATGCTTAAAAGCAAAGTAAGGGCAAGAGATTACTATAGCAATGGTAAAAGCAGCATGCTGTACCTCCATTGTGACTTTAAAGAGGTAAAGGGATCATGGGGAGCAGCACGTGTGCTTCAAGTAGTATCAGGCAGTGCAAACTTCCAATATGTAACAGGAGAACAGGAGCAAGGACATGATATTTATCTCTGTATGTCTTACAGATACATTGTTTCTAAATCAGTTTAGATATTTTTGTAGTTCTGAAGTCCTTTGAAAATGACATGGTAGAAGGAGAAGCCTGGAAATAGAGCTATGAAGAGAGGAAGTTCTTGCAGAAAGAATCTT
The DNA here is from genome assembly GCF_964034855.1 of Anser brachyrhynchus. NCBI lineage: Eukaryota > Metazoa > Chordata > Aves > Anseriformes > Anatidae > Anser > Anser brachyrhynchus. The sequence goes on along the minus strand of NC_137699.1, from coordinate 13,765,724 downwards.
AAGGAGGCTCGTGTAGTTAGCTTATGAAGCAGAAGAATGAGAGCTGACTTGTTTAGGTGAATAGTTACATCCAGAGATTTTAATACTGATGTGTTATTTGTTTATTTATTTTACAAAGTACTGGAGTAAGACGTACAAAGAAATCACCATGATATACTGTATTTGGAAGTAAAGCAAGACAAGTAGGACATGAGGCACTAATTTTATCAGAGAACGTAATTAGCCATTTAAAATGAGCTACTCTGGGAAATTGTGGTTTCTCTTATCCATTCTTGTCTTCAGAAAAAGAATAGGAAGAAGTCCGGAAGACATCTTAATTGATTATGAAAGGCTGTTCTTTTCGCATTTCATAAGCCTTTAACTACACAGCTGAAAATGTTTCACTGTAGCAAGGTCTTACCTGCGTTGTGGTTTAAAAGATGAGCAGGTGGAGGCAGCGGGAGTAAATGACATGCTCACTGATTGTGAAGATCAGGTTTGGAGGTGCGGGAGCTTTAGGTCCTTTCTTCTAACATCATCCTTTAGAGAATATGAATAATTAGAGTTGAAAACTGTGATTCGAAAGGGTGCTGCTAGTTACAGACCAAAAAAATTACTGTACTTTGGCTCGTTGTCTTCTCTGGTAAGGGTAGTGTTCTTGCTGTTGCTCTGTGCTGCTCCAAGGAAGGGATCGCAGTCAGTTACAGGACAGACCTGTGCAGCAGTGGTTTGCTTTAGTCACACATTTCACGATCCTGATTATGATACTCCTGGACCTGGCCGGTATAGGGGCATCTGTTTGAATCCCAGTCGATTCTTCATATATTTCAGGTATTATTTACAGTTAAACACAGAGCGAGAGCATGCTTTGTATTTCTGTCTCGAAAGCGTGAACATGATGATAGGCCTCAGCGTGTGTAGGATCTGCTGTAAAGAGAGATTCGATCATACTGTTCATGTCCGTGTAGCCAGCTAAATGCTGCAGGAGTCTGTGTTTCATGGATGTGTTGTAGGTTCAGTGTTTTAATTTTTTTGTGAGGAGCAAACTGTAGTCTCCAGAGTACCATCTAGTGGCCAGTTAGCATTACTAATTGAAATGTAAAAGTTTGCTTTGTGCAGGAAGGGTGTGACAAAGGAGCAGTGCTTGGAGTTCAGGCTTGATCGGGGTAAATTATTACTTTCCATTACACTAAAGCATTATTTCCTGGTAGCTGCCCTGTGCCTTTTTTTTTTTTTTTGTAACAAGATTTGATCACTGGATTTGGATGTCATACGTTGATGACAGTTTAAAGGCAAAATTTGGTTTTAAACACAAACAATCCTGCACAATTCTTAGCTGGTTGTTTTTTATCACTCGTGTAGCAGTATTTCCTTTTTTTAAGGCAAATCCTTTCTTGTTCCGCTTAAAGAGCTGAACTGAGGATTTTTGATTTATTCTCCTTTTTAGTTGAGTAGTTTAGATTATTTTACTTGCAACTCTGCTAGTAATGTGTATTCTATAAAGCTTTTGGTAGCAAGATGGTAGCAGTTGGAGACTTAGAAAAATAGAGTGTTTAAAAAAATACTGTGTAAATCTTATCTGTTAATTGGATCAACTAAAGTGACCAGCAGGAAAATAAGTAAAAGAGGTGAGAAGAGCAGTGGGAAAGGTCTGACTTTATAAAGTGCCTGTTTGTGTGTGTTCTCAAAGACTGTAAATTAAAAATAGTATCACGTGGAGCAGAATTGGAATCCTAAGTGCAGGCCTCCTATTTCCTGTGTTCTTCTGGCTGAGCTGGGGGCAGGCTCTCACTATGTGTTCCCTTGAATGGGAAGCAGTGGAGTAGTCTGACTTATTTTATCTGTTTAAAAAAAAAAAAAACAAAGAGTGAGCATGTTAAGACATGCTCTGTTTCATCATTAACAAAACTCACGTTTTAAAGCTGTGGGTATCTAATTTGAGACTCCATTCCTGTATGTTTTACTTCCAGTGCTAATTCACGTCTTGAAATACTTCAGTGTTAAAGCACATCTTGAATATGTGTATTTCTGGGACATGGTAGGAGTTGAGAGTGAGTAGGCTACTGAGCCTTCCTCATTGTCCTGGAAGTGTTGCCTTTATGGTACCCTAAAGGGACAGAACTGAATCACAGCTAATGAGATGACCTTGTCCTGTTGTTACTGTCACCATATCAAAGTGGAATATGCACAGGGTAGCTAAGTTGACAGTTCAGCATCTTTTTTTTTTCCATTAAAATTGATGAGAAAATATATGAGAGGAGAAACTAGTAGCGGCATTCAATGTCTACTTTGTAATGGTACACAAACACCAAATAATAGAATGAACAACGAACAGCAGTAAGCTGTTTTAATATATAGCCAAATAATGTTTATTTCAGTTTATAAAATATATTATAATGCAAGTGCTGATTTTAATATAATAAGCACTCTTTCCATGTATATTTTATTTGGAAATGTAAGCAGTGCTGAGCCACTTAATATCCAAAATTTAATTATCTTGCATCATTACATTTCTCACTCTTGTCTCAAAATACGGTCTTAGTACTGTGTCCACATTTAGCAGAATGAGACTGACTTTTCCAGGGTGGAACGAAACGTGTTGTAGAGCATCTTGGAAGTAAACTTGTGGTGCTGCCAAGTAACCTTGCTGTGTTTTTTCAGTCCCCGCAGGTACTTCATTCTGTCATCTCAAATGGCTCTGCACCCAGAATACCGGTCTGAGTTGGAAGCTCTTCAGGCTGAGAATGGGGAATCGGTGTTAGTCTTAGACAAATGCACAAATCTGTCAGATGGTGTCCCTGCTGTTCGCAAACGATGTCACAACAATCAAATCTTTGATTATCCTCAAGTACTTCAGGTAAGGCTGTCTCTCCTGCAATCTTCTCTTCTCCTTGGTGTCTTTCTTGGCTGCGGAGCTGTTGCTATTTAGCGCTGATAGGAAACTTTTTGTATTTTACTTAACTTGCTATGGTAACTGTTTTGAAAATGCACGGCTCATTACGTTAGCTTGGATATTATATCCTAACTTTATTATTTATCAAAAACTTTATTTTTAAGAGGGCTGAGGACTGTGTACTCAAACTTATATAGAGGCTACTCTGCAGTCTGAAAAACCTGCTTATATATAATGTCTTCATGGGGTTGATCGTGGTGGTCTTCTAGTACCACATGATGTAAACTTAAAAGTGATATGGAGATACCACCAAATCCAGCTGCAATGAAGGGTGAAACTTTGGAAGGTCAGACACGATTGGTTTCTTTAAAATTGGGGTAGAACTTCAGAATCTACACTCTCCAGAATAACTGGCAAAATGAGCTTCAGTAGGCATGAATTTGGAACTGATATCTAAATTCTGACAGTTCAGGCCGTGTTAGATGGAGTTTGGGACAGAAGCCTGCTTTGTCAGTTGGGGGTGGATTAAAATGAACTTTACAGAGTTTACGTATAGATTTATTTTGGGGGGGAAAAGGTGCTACATTTAACAAGAGTTGGTTGGGTTATATTTTTTGTATGCAACTTAGTAGTTAAACCCTAGAAAATGCTCTCTGTAGATACAACAGACTGAGCTGGAAGACTTGTCAGCATGCAGCTATGAAAACATCTAGGTGAAATGTGTTTGATGGCCGTGGCCCAACTTCCAGAGGCCTTTTGATGTGTCAGTGAAGATAAAACTAGATAGCGTTCTCAGACCCCTGGGTCTCCTGGCAGCTTGCTGATGGAGAGGTGCTTTGGCATGCGGCGTGGTGAAGGGAGTTATGCCACAGGCCACTGTGCTCTGTCTGTGGCCACCAGCACATAATCTGTCTTTGAACTTCAACAAATAATGGTAAAAAAACAAACAGGCTGAAGAAAGGGAAAGTTTCCACCCCTCCTGTTATGTTTTGTAGGAAATATGTTCAAAATTCCTTGGGGAGGAGGGGGAGAGGGAGGAGCAGTTGACCGTGAGTCCTAAGCCTGCAGCCAGAAGGGGGGTGAAGAGTCTGTTTGCTTTCTTTAAATACAGACTGGATTGCTCAAGGATAGCAAATCGGGGATCTATATCTATATCTTGAAATGTATTATTTTATAACTCTGAAGGGAGCTGGCACATGCCGAGATTGTTAAAATACTTTCCTTTGCAGAGCCCTGCATCTCCCTTTGGAATGTCTGGCTGATAACGGTGGTGATGTGAGGAGATGTATTTATAGTAACCTTTGTCTAGACAGGAAAAATGGTTATCTGGGCAGATGAGCATGTGTGTCCACATCTGGGCTTTTTTTCCCCCCCCCTCTCCGAGACCTTATTGAGGTCTCTTCCACCTGCTCCTCTGCGGTCTAGTGAGTGAACGGTTAAAATGTGTGCTCATTCGCTCTGCTCCTTCCATTCCCCCCAGCCTTCTTTTCCTTCTTTTCCTGTCTGGTGGTGGGGGAAGGGGAGAAGCCTGAGGACTGATCACAGTTCATCCTTCCCAGCACTGCCTTTACAGATTTCCTACTAGACAGGCTCTTGGGCTTCTGGGCTGCTAATGCTTCCTGCTTGCAGTCTTCTCTTGGATGAGATTTTGATACTGATCACTGCTATGTAGATATGAACACAGGTCTCACGATTGCACTAGGAAACAAGTGAAGAGCCAGCAAACCCCGTTGTATTTCCTCGTTCCATTTTGATGTTTTGCTGCCCTGCAGTGCCTCCTGGCTACTTTTCCTCAGGCAACAGAACGCAAGCTGAAAAGATGTTTTCTTATCCATGGGAGCCCCTGTATCAACTTCATAATTTTTCTTTCTTAGACTTGGGAGTAATACTGACTTGGGCTTTTTCTTTGTTTGTGTAGCTAAACTCTACAAGCATGTTTGTTTTGCCATCTTGAATCTGTAGCAAGGTTTCTCAGTGACAGTAAGAACTGAAGACCCTATTTGCAGGATGAGTGTTTGAACTCATGTTTTTTTGTCTCGTATGTCGTGGATGTGAATAAATGGATAATATTCTTTTTTTTAGCAGCTTTTTATATCCTCAAAGCTCCCTTTAGCCATCTTCCTCCTGTTGTTAGCATTTCAGAATAAGTAGTCTTGATGAAGTTGGTCTTTCCTTGTAGATCATGTTCTCAAGATAAGTAATCATACATTTATTTATTTTTTCCTTGGAAATGTACTGCCCAAGACAGAACACACTGCTCTGTCTGGGGTCTTACATCGCTGAGTAGAGCGAGTGATTACTGCTGGTCTCTTAGGTTGTACTTTCTACATTCTAATAGCACTTCTGGGTGGAGTGGTTCATTTTTGCAACATTGTTGTTGCATGTGAATATCCTTTATTTTCCTGGCCTTTTGTTTGAAATATCCTTTTCTGCAGAGTGCAAAACATAGCCCATTATTTCCTGCTTTATATTTGTGTGGTTGGTTATTCTTATCTAAATATTGAACCCTACGTATCAGTATTTTTAGTCAGTTTCTCCATACAGCGTCAGACTCTAATCCTGTTATCCATTACGCTTCCTAATCCTCCAAAAATATAAGTATTTCCACGTCTAATAAGTATGGTCTTAATTCTGCTGCTCACTTTACCAAAGGAACACATTGAATAATGTTAGATCTAGGAGAGATTTTTTGGAACTCTTTGATCCATCACTCAGTTTTACCTGTGAACCACTGCTAAGTGCTTTATATTTAGAGTTTTGTAACTGTAATTTATGTAATTATAAAGCTTATGAGGGCTTTAGCAAGCCTATGATTTCTTAATTTGCTTGTCAAAATGTTATCAAAGATTATATCAAATGCCTTTTAAAGTTGAGATATGAAACCTGTTACTTTTCTGCTATCCATAGAGCTGCATTGCCCTATAATGGAAAGAAATTGGTTTGGCTTTGTGCAGTGTGTACTCAATACCTTCATGTTGGTTGTTGCTCATCTTGTTATGCCAAACTTTCAAAATGTTGCTTTTCTCTCTGAATTTTCTCAATTAGAATTCTGAAATTAGGCCACTATAATAAAGCATAGAATAGTCCCATTAGCTGATTTCTTAACTCTACGCTTGGTATTTATAAGTCACTAGTAGATAAAGTTCTGTAATTATTTTGAATTTGCTGATAACTCAGAATACGTCGGTAGTACAGAGCAAGCCTCTTTTCCTTTTGACTTGTTTTTTAACAAGTGAGAGGGCAGGAGTGCATAATACATACCTACACATGTAATACAGCTATAAAATTTCTTTTTTTTTTTCCTCATCTGTGTGTTGGATATCATTTGTTGACAGGAAGCTACATTTTGTGTCGTTCTACGTGGAGCCCGCCTGGGTCAGGCTGTGCTAAGTGATGTTCTTCAAGCTGGCTGTGTCCCAGTCATCATTGCTGACTCCTACATTTTACCTTTCTCTGAGGTTTTGGACTGGAAGAGGTCTGTACGCTAACCGTTGTACATCCAACATGTGCATAAGGGATATCCATTACATTCAGTGATTTGAGTGAAATCACTATAATAAGTCAAATCAGTACTGGGGGGTACAGTGAACAGAATACTTGGTGAGATAGATGTCCTTGATGTGTTTATGCACCAAAAACAGGAGCGGAAAACAAAGGAGGCAGAGATGACTGAGCATTTGGTTATCCTGTAGCCAATGATATCTTTTCTAAAACAAACTTGTGTTGCTGTCTTATGCTTGCGCTGTGTGATGACAGATCTGCATTCAGATGCCCAAGAAGTATGTGCCAAAAAGGGCATCATATAAACACTAAATTTATTATATTGTCAGAATTCTGAAGTTCGTTTGAGACTGAAAAGTATTATTTTGTAGCTGAGCATGCTATGTTATGAGATTAGATTTTATTTTTCTTTGCCATGCATAAACAATGCCCAGTTATGTTATCTTAGGATAATACATACAAAAATTACTAATTTGTATGCATAGCACTATATATGCTATCACTGGTCACCCCGAGAGATCAGCAAGTCAGTGGTAGTCTGGTGATGGGAATTCAGGAAATCTGAGTCTCTGTCCTTTCCACATTCAGTGGTTTGTCTCCACCGATCAGTCAGTAAAATAATTAACTACACAAAATAATTAACTATACACTGAGAAGAGACTGCTTATTTCTGCTAACATCTTCTGAGCACATCATATTGGAATAGGGCATGGATCTGGGTTGACCTCTTTTAACGTGGAACTTCCTTATTCTCACCTTCCTGTTTTCCTGGTTGTTTGCTTATAGGGCCTCTGTTGTCATCCCTGAAGAAAAGATGCCAGAAATGTACAGTATTCTGCAAAGTGTTCCCCAACGACAGATTGAAGAGATGCAAAGACAGGTAAAATAATGTACTGTATTTAAATTATCCTTTATTTGCAGATCGTGTGGGTTCATATGCCTGCCTTATAGTGGAATTTGTTGGAATGCAGTATTAGTTATACTTTCATGTTAATATTTTGATTAGTCTACCTTCTCCTTTCTTTATGTTTAGCATATGCATTCACCATTACTTTCCAGTATTTTGTCTTTAACCATCACTGGTACAGCTAAATCTGTTAAACAGCAGCTGTTGAGCAGTACTACGTTACCCTTTAGGTCAGGAATTTAAGAATACTGCATATGATTGCAATTGCAGAATACTTGAGTTGGCAGGGTTCAGTTACTCAGAATGGAATTTCTCCAACCTATATTTTAACTTACATGCTATTGTGAAATGTATTATAGGATCCTTAGCATCCACAGTGATCAAAGCCTTCCCATCCAGATCTGAAATGCAAAATTGAGGTTTTGACCACCTGCTTTTTCATGTAAAGATCATATTGTATTTGCGGTGAGTGGAGACTACTAGTTCCTACCCAGGTAGTCAAACTGCTTTCATGAGCTTTTTTCTTGCGTCCACTCTGCTTTCTTAATGCACACAGGGATGGAAACTCTTGCTGAAGGCAAGTTTACTGCCTGCTCTTACGTATTAACATGTTTCTGATGAAATTGCAGCACATATTTGTTTTCTTCTTTCTACACGGTATCTAAATTGATTGATATCTGAAAGAAAAAGTTTGAGTCTATCCCAAGAGAAACTTTGGCTTGTTGTTAAATTTTAATCCCTCAAAATGTGAGGGAAACACGATTTGAAAAATGTTTTAAATATTCTAAATAAGTTGATTATTCCTCTGAGAGGGAGAGCTCACTAATTTTGCAATTGGAAGAGCCAAGATCATAAATCGTCCAAACTTGCGAACAAAGTCTGGTTGGGTAGAGTCAAAAGGAAGTATTACATAGTTAACTACAGTTGATGCTGATTCCTGTTTGTAACAGCAGCAAAGCTTTGCTGTGATGGGCACAGCCATCATAGATTGCTTTAATTCAAGAGCTCATGCTTACAGCACTAGCTGAACAGATCAGCACTGATAGCAGTGTGAAGAGATTTTTTGCCAATTTACATGTAGGGCAGGATTCATGTTGTTCCATGCTGTTGAACCATGTTTCATTTGCTGGTTGGACTGTATGGATGACATCTTTGGGCCAGAGATGAATGAAGATGTTAGCATATATTATAAATTTATAACCAGGATCTGTAATCCTTCCCATCTTTTTGTACTGAACATACATTGTTATAAGGTAGGGAGATATTGTTACTGTTTTTCCTGATGAGGAACCCAGGCATAGAGAAATTAAGTGCTAAATACATAATGAAAAAGTAAACTATCTGAATTCAGGTGGCTTTTAGAGGTGCATAGGATTTTTGTAGTGAGGTTTCTCCAATGATTGTGAGGACATTTCTGAAATTTCCTTGCACGACCTCAGTGACAAAGTCATCTTTTGTGTGGTACTTGTAAAAAGTAACCCAAGGCATGGTTTCTCTGGGCGTGACCTACAACACTGTAGTTTAATTATTACTACCTAGACAGTGCTAAAATCTACATTGTGTGTAATAATGCTGGATGTGTGGATAAAACAGATTCTCAAAGGTGTAGCAGTACATGTCTTTCATGCCTGAACTATTTTGTCAGCTTCACTTTGCTGTACTGTGAGTCTGCAAATATCACAGTAGCCATCAGAGGTCTCCTTTCTCTTTATTCCCTACACACAAATGATTATTTTGGAAGGGCCCAGTGGCAGCACCAAATTGCCATGGGCAATAGCAGAAGGAGAAGTAGCTTCACTGTTACAATGCCTAGAAACACAATTTTATTTGATTTTTCGTATTTTTCTGTGACGTGAATGTGGATACACTAACACAAGGATGTTAAGCATAGTAAAGCTTTAGAACTGACATTGATAGTCTGTTGAAGTGTGCAGTGACTTTCTTGTTCATTTTACTAATATTATAAAATAGTCATTTTAGGGTAGTGTTCTTCTACCGAGTAAGTGTTTTACATCATGGACAGCTTAAATAGTGATTTTGAAGTATGAAATCAGGAAACCACACTAGTTTGTGTATTTTCGCTTTCAATTTTCCCCTTTACATTTACAATGTATTTCTTGGATACTTTGCAATAAAACAACCCTAAGTCAGATATCTATAAGCTATCTATGTTATAGGTAACTGTACAAAATTAAGCTAAAATAGAAAATATTTAAATACACAGAATGCAGTTTTAGTCTGTGTCTGGTGAGAATTTTTTGGATTATAGCTGGTTTGCAGTAGTCATTGGGTCCAAAGCATCAGTGAACACGTTGGAAACACCAATTCTATTGACTGGAGGTGAGAATCATCTCTTTCTAAAGCTCTCTCTCACACATTGTTTTGTTGTGAATACAGTTTTGTCTTTTGGTGGTGAGAATATTGGAATGAAGTTATAAGGTCTGTCTTTCTCTTGTCTTCCTGAATTTATTTCTGTCTGCATGTTGAGGATACTTGAACGTGTTATCCATATGTTTCGTGTGCTGTCAGCTGTATTTACAAGGTAGAGTCCAAGTGTAAGCATCTGTGAAATTCCCTCGCTGTTACATGGTTCTGTGTCCTAGAAATCTCATATGGTGAAAAACTTACTGACTGATACTGTGCTGACTACTAATAACTTGATTGCTTTTCCTCATTGATAAATGTGCAGTAATATTCCACCTGTGCTACAGATTCGTTTCCTTCCTCCTCCTCAGTCTCACAGTAGGGAGTAGTTGCATGCTTTACTTACTTTCTTTCAATTTGAATGTTTCTGGAAAAAATGTCTTAGGACTTTTTTTTGGCTGGCCAAAATATCCTCCCATTTTTTTCAGTGTCTTAACTTCACTTATTGACAATGTACAGTGATAAATGAATAAAGATTCAGAATATAAAGCTGAAGTGATGCTAGGAGAAGAGAGAATTTCAAGTTGGAATGCATCTTCTGGGGAGGCTGGTGCTCATGGTAGTTCAAAAGCAAAGTGAATTTGTGACAGGCACTCTATTTAGTTTCTTAGGAACTACTGAAGTGAAACTCAGCTGATACATGTTTCTGGAATAAATCTGCAAGCGAACTGGAGAGATTTATGCATGCTTTCAGATGTGATCAGCAGCAGTCATTAATACATTTTATTCTGCTTAGCCATTGGTAGAGCAACAAAACTTCAAAATACTGGTTTTGCAAGACATGTTTTTCAGTAATACTTAAACCACTTCAACTTCAAGAGCTAATAACACTTTATATACGACAATTTGATATGTTTTTTTTTTGACAAATGGAAGAAAGTTGACTTAAAACTGGCCTTGTAGCCTTTTTTTCTCCAGATGATTTTATTTTTTACTAAGAATTGTTCTTACCTAGATGAAACAAAGGCATTTAGATCACAATAATCATGTTGTTTCTTGTATTTATATTGTGAAATGCCTGGAGTTTGCTATAACAGTTACAAAAAGGTTGGTCCATATCTGATATCAAAATGAAGAAAAAGTGATCTTTGCAAAGAGCTTTGACTAAAATTGATGCAAAAACTGTTTTACACCACCTCACAGTTTCCTTTACAGGTGGGTTGTGTTCAGGTTTTAATTTAAAAACTTGGTTTTATATCCACATGAATGACTAGAATTCCACTAAGGGAAACCATATATTTTTGATAAAGACTTGTGAAATATGCTTTGCTCTTACCTGCCGATTAACATACTTTCTCAGTAAATTAAGAAACCAATTGACATGCTCTGACATGAGTATGGCTGAGATCATCCTCTCTTTAGCCAAACATAAATCCTTGCTCTAAATTTGTCCTGGTTTTTAGTAGGATGAAGCACACACTCATCATAAATATCAGACTTTCTGGGTGTTATAACCATTGTGGAAGGGAAGTCTTGCTATCTGACTGCTTTGGTTTCACTGGCTCTCTTGATAATGAAGCAGTTGTTATCTGTATATGGAAAACCTCATAATTAAAAAAAAAAAACTGTGTTAATTTGCCAGTTCTCTTAGTTGATTAGGTACTACTTGTGCAGTATTTTATTGCAGTTGATTCTCTGGAGATCACATGTCCAGGTTTATATGTATACAAATGTTTTTTTCCCAAGTTGACATAGATTGTCTGCTTTTAGGAAGTAAACTTCTATCTATGCTTAATGTCTGCTTTGTTTCTAGAAGCACTTCTAGCTGTGCAACTGCTGAAGAAAAGAGGATCTTAAAGAGAAACACTACGCTTACAATATATAAGAAACTGTATTTGAAAAGATTTTCTGAGATTTAATACACGGATCATAAGCATCACATACTACTGTCATGAGAAGGGTAAAATACAGGTGCCTTATATTGCTGGTGTGGCCTGGCCTATTTCCTATAATACAGCTTTATTTTGCCCAGTTGTTTTCTAAGACAGTATGTGGTATGAGCTCAGAAAGAGGGGCAGTAGTATTTAGTGATGTGAGCAGAGTCTAGTGTGTGGGAAATCTGATTTAATTCCTACTGCCCTGCAATTATACCTAATTGTGTTGAGATTTCTAGAGATTAGCTATATTAACATATGCTTTTTTTGTCCAAGCTTGCAGAACTTTTTGCCCTCAATGATTCCTGGTTCAGTTTCCTGCCTTTCCGCACAAACAGAATAGTTATTCTCTGCTGTGCTCGTACCCTAATCTATGATGTTGTGAAAAATTGCTATGTATTTTCAATATTACATGCATGGACGATGCCTGTGAAAACTGGAGGCTAGCATGTTGTAGTTCTTAAAATCTCCAATGTATTGATCATCAAAAAAGCCTCTGCTAGTTGAGCTGCCAAAGTTAATAGCTGTCTTATGCATCTCTGGGCCTGCTGTCTTGTCTGTTCTGTACAGTAAGGTTGTCATTCTCATTTTCTTTGAAGCTTCCTTGAACCATCCCCCTCTCACAAATAGTTCCATATGGAGTCTGAAACACTGGCAGAAGTGCCCAGAGGCAAGTTGATAAGTAGTTCAGCTGTATGGCTACTAACCCAGCAGACTTGATGCTATATCCTTATGCTTTCATTTTCTCTGCACCACAAACCAGCACCTAGTTAATAGCAAAGTTCTAGAAGTGGAGGGGCAAGAAGTAGAAGTAAATGTAGTACATATATATGATGAAGAGGGAGATCAGATTTTTTTTGCTCCTGAAGAGGAGGAGTGAAATAGGGGAAGAAAAAAGGCAAAATAAAACATTGCTAGTATCTTCTTATCCCATGTCTTGGAAGTTTCCCTTCCAACTAAGTTTTTTCTAGTGTTTTGCTTTGAAAGTCTGTTAATCTATAGAAACATACTTCACCACTGTAGTTGATACAGAAATGTCTTTGACTTGCTTGACATTTTTCTACAACTTAAATTTTATCTTCTGTGTCTTTTTTCCCTTCTTTTTTTGTGAGTTGAATTTATTTGAATATACAGACATTTTGTAAATGTTTTTCCTCACTAATTATCAGCGTACTTGGAAGTCTTCTAGCACAGAGAGGCTCATTAAGGCATAGAATTGGAATATGAAAGTGGTCAAGAGATGGGAATAAAAGAGCCATTCCTTTATTTATTTAGGCATTCATTCTCACAGAATGGATTTTAGGTAAGGAGATTGATTTTCAAAAGAAGGCTTAGTGTATAAGCCTGTTCCTTTTTGACTATATAACGCTTTCCACCTTTCAAAAAATAAAACTTTTGAATTAATATCTAGTCTGGAAGACAGGATGACTTCATGTGTTCTCTTTGAGCTGCCATAAGCAGTTAATGAAAATACAAGTTCCATGGCCAGTCATGGTCAAAAGCAGTAACATAAAGAATTTTTAGAAAAGAGGTAGAGAACAAAATAGAGACCACTACACTGCTGCTTAAGTCTGTTGTGTATCTGCACTGTTAATACAAACCATAGTTACAGTTCTCTAATCGTAAAGATAATATAATAGAGGAAGGGTGATGAGAGATTTCATGAGAGGAGTGATTAAGCAGCCTAAGACTCTTCATCTTGAAAATGAATGACTGGGGATAAGATAAGGAGCTAGAATATAATACAGAACTACAAAATAAAATCATGAGTAAAATGAGTGGACATGACTGTACACTGTTTGGTACAATTTCATTTGATGTGCCCTAGGGCTTCATTGTTGGGAATCTGTTCTATAAAAACATAAAAGGAAATGACCTTGTCACAGAACTTAGATTTAGTCTGTGGGACTCGTTGCTTTAGTGTTTTGTGAGTGAAGGGTTTGTATCTGCTTAAAGGGCGAATGAGGAAATCCAGGGAAGGAAGATCTGTCAGAGATGAATGAAAAGGTGTGCCCTCTGGCTTAGGAAGTTCCTGAGTTGCAAACTTACGGGAGCTAGAGCATATTTTTGAGACGTGGTGGCTTGTGCTTGTGATGTCTGTGTGTAGGAGTTCCTAAGGTGTTTGCTGTGGGCCATTGTCAGAATATAGGAACAGCTGGGTGCATTGCAGTCTTGGTGATGCAACTTGAGGACTCGGATTTGCAGAAGACCTTGGTAGTATGATGCCTTGTGGAATAGCCTTGGCAGATTTTCAAATATATCTCAACTTCAGTGAATGCCAGACAATTTAGTGAGAGAATTTTGATTATGACGTATAGCTTCCTTCTTTGTATGAATCAGTAATTCACGTTCCCGAAGCCCCACAAAGTAGTTTCCTCAAATAGTGACAATGTGGCATTCCTGATTTTGTTAACTAAAGCTTTAGATGGTCACAACCTCTTGTCTTTTCAGACTGGGTAGACAACTGAAAGCTTAAAAAAATACAAATTCAGTTTGAAAATGTACAACAACAAAAAGAAGAGAAAAGTGGATAGAAAATGTGTATTTTGCAGTGTTTGTTCCCACAGTCGGAATACCTGGACAAGCTGTTAGGTTTTTTCTAGTGCATGTCCCATGTGCCTCAGCCCTGACCTGAAGGAAAGTTCAGACTCCAGGTCAAACGGAGCTGAAGACACATGCATAAATCAATGACTTGTTTTAGTGCCACGTTAAGACAACATGAGTGGCTGGCTTTTCTGACCCCTCCTCCCTCTCATTTAATGTGCTTCTTTGGCTCTTCTTTAAAGAGGGCTCTGCAGAGTAATTTCAGCTCTTATCAGCTTGCTGACAGCTATATGAGCCTTTCTGCTGGCTCCAGGCAATGAGTGCAGGCGTGTGAAACTTCCCATTCCTCAAGCGAAACAGTCCTGGATGGAGTTAAGGCAAATGGATGGTGGGTGGTGCAGCTCACCTAAAGGAGGTGGGATTTAGTTCTTGTTAATCAATTAAACAGAACTTCATTTCAGTGTCTGGACGTTGGAAGTTCTTTGAGTATAGCTAGATTTTACAACTCCTTTTTAGTGAGAATACTCAACTTCCAGCTGCAGCTGGAATACTCAACTTCCAGTCTTTCCCTGACAGGGGACAGCTTCTGTCTCGGCGTGCTTTGGACTCATCATTATCGAATTTAAACGAACTTTCATCTGTCTACCATTTGTAGCATTTTAAGGAGTGCGATCGGAGAGGCTAACCCTGCTTTAATCCTCCCAGAGTGCTTCAGTGGAGCTCCGGGTCCCCCATAAATGTCAGGCCTGGACAATATGCCATCTTATCAGATGCAGTGAAGTTAGCTGCAGCTCTCTCACCCTTCCCCCAGAGGAAAGATTTGTTGCTGCAAACAGCAAAGGAAAGAGAAAACTTTTTCCTGGCTTATTGCCAGGGTCACCAGGGGAGTTGTAGAATCCTTGGCATTTGTATATGAGCCTTTCATTGCTCCCCCTCTCCTCTTCTTTGTTGTGGCGAGTATTCTTATCCTAGACTTTTTTTTTCCTATTGTCTCTCCAGCCATTGCTTTCCTGAATGAAGAAGGCTGTTTTTATGCTTGCTGTATTATAGAGTGGTCTTCATGGCATCTCTGAGCAAGAGCTCACAAAACTGAGAGCAATCAGCACCTCATTGAGTATTTTTTTTTGGGATGCAGTTGTGTTGCCTTAGTATCTAGGTTTGCAGCCTCTGAACCTGAAAAGGTTAAACTTGAACTGTAGGAGGGGAATTGTGCTATTTTAAGACTTCTTAAAATCAATCTGTATGTTGTTGTAAAGTGAACTTTTGATGCTTATCCCTTGCAGATTGCTATACACAGCTTGAATGTACTACAGATAAACCCACATGATCCAAAAATTGGAAAAGCATGTACTTTTAAAAGAATACATGAGAATCTTCGTGTCATGCCCACGAAGCATCTAGCTGCAGATAAATGGATGATCAAACCTCTCTCCTGGTGTTCCACTAATTCTCCATTGCTCTCTGTTCTCCCTCTGCTGCTGCTTAGTCTGTAAACATCAAACTTTTTTGTCAAATTTGCTTATTCCACTTACCCCTTCCTTCATTATTGGAACTGTTATAACATTAGCAGTTATCCATATAGTATAAGCACACTGCATTGCTGTAGTAATTGCATTTGAGTGTGTTGTAGCTTTGTCTTGGATCCATTTTCCCAGTGAGTGGATAGAGACATAACTTTTCCAAGGTCGAATCACAATATTAATAATGGAATTTAAAAGTCCTGGATCCTGTTTTAATAACTAAATCGAACGTATCTTGTAACACAGTAGGGACGTTTGGCTTTAAGTTACAAAGGCTTTGTGTGTTCAGTAGAAACAGCCTGCTGCCAGATAATCTTTAGATGGCTTTTCCTTTAGTCTTCCTAAGTTGTGCAGAGATATCTAACAATTTTGTAGATGCCTGTATGTAGGAAAACTCTATCTTTGTTAGGACTGAAAATGCAGGCTGTGCTAGGAATATGCTGTAATGCCCTTTGGCTCATAAGCAGCGTGACTTGTGTTTTGGGGTTGGTTTCTTCCCCTTGTTAGATTACTGTTAAACTTAAGGAATAGTTTCCTGCAACTGAACTCAGCTGGGTAATGCATTCTTGTCCCGCAGGGCCCACAGAATACTTGGTCTCTGTTTCTTCCTCACACAGCATGGTCTACCATAAAATGCTTCCCAACGCTGTAGCAAACAAAAGCAAAAAATATCAATGGTCCCTGCTGAGGTATGGGGAAAAACTCTTTCCTGATCCTGAGTTTGGTGATTAGGTTAAGCCTGAGCATGAATACAACAGCCATTAACCAACTGTCTGAGGTACTTCAGTAAGCTAGCAGCACCGAACCCTGGCTTTGCATTCTTCCTTTCACCACTCGTTTGTTTCTAGTCTGTTGCTACCTGTGTTTAGTAACCAGTGCTTCAGGGAATCCAACGGGAATTGAGCTGCCTCTGCTGTAGAGGCCATGTTACATACATATCAAGGGGAGAGGAAAACCAACTCCTTCCTGACATTTTTAATTGTTCAGGTGAAGCAAAAGATCAAACTAGAATAAATATGCAAGCACAGGTCAGAGCTGTACTTTTCCTTTTTTTTTTTTTTTTTGAGATAGCAGCGACTTCCGTGAGAAGACTTTTCTTTGATTACTTCTATTTTTGCAAAACCTGGCTTCATGCAGTAAAGAACATTCCTCTATAGCACGCTATTTTGGATGTATTTCAAGAAGAAATAAATAACTCTAGTTGATGTCATATCAATTATTTTCTCCATGTAAAATTATTTTCAACACTGTTCCTTTGCAGTGTGACCATCTCACAATGTGAGCACAACCAGCAATTATTAGTGACCTTACCTATTTAATCAGACAGTCATACAGCCATACACAGCTCAAGTAATGAGGGATGAGGTGTGTTTCCATAACTTGAGCTAATGTCACTTATTTTTAAGATGTGGAGGAAAAAAAGCAGCACCATGTTCTAAACCAAATTTGTACTGTAGATACGGAGGAGAAAACCATGGCTGCCAGTCATTCAGCTTTTATTTTCATAGAGTTCAGTAAGATGTATTGGTATTGAAGTAATGCCTGTGGATGAAAATTGTCCAATGTTGAGAACTGCATATGGGTGGAGCATATGTATGTTTATGCTTATTTCAAATAGAACTATATAGCTTACAGGAAGCATGAAAACATGTCTTCATCAAAAGGACAAGTTTGTCCTGGTAGAGAGCTTAAGCTCCGAAATGAGGTATGTGCTGATTTTTGAATGCTATAATACGGTGGTAACCCTACCTAGATTTTTTTTCTTGCTTCAAAAAGCTGTCCTTTCATGTGTGTGATTGGCATTGGGCTTGCTTTGTGTTTAACTTCTCTAATCAAGGGAATTTAAGCTTCTATTCTCCCAGCATTAGTACAGCAGTCATGGGAAATCTCAAACAAGACAGATCTTGTTGCAGCAGTTGACACAAATAAAAGCAGTTGTGCTTTTATTTATTTATTTTTGATGCTGGATGCTGATTAAAAGTTTCCAAGCATCCTTTAGCCATGTTATAAAGCCAACCAGCAGAGAGCAGGGCAGCTGCTGAGGAGGGGAGATGCTAGTGGACATAGGACAAGATCGCAGTGGGAAGCATCAGTGTGTGTAACTCAGAAAGCTGGGAAAGGTGTAAACAGATCTTCAATTTATCTGTAGAGTGGGCTCTCCAAACACTGTTTTATTGGCCAGTGGCTCCTGCTTTACTAACCTCTAACCTCTGCAATACTCAGAGGTGCTGCCCACCAGCCAGCCTTGTCTTTGAACCCCCCTTGGCTCCTGCCACCTCAAAGGCTTGCAGTCAGATTCCTGTGTTTTGCTTGGGACCTCACCCCTCAGCAGGATGCCTGCAGCAGGGAAAACTGATCTACCTTGAGAACATAGACATATTTGAAGGCAATACCCTTGGGACTAGAAACCTATTGCTTTCAGTTTCAGGAGCTGTCCATCATTTGTCAAGAAATGTGGCTAAAACCTTCCCCCAACCCCCAGCTCATGGTCATGTTGTAGTTGAACATTCTCCACAATTGCACACACATATTTGTTTTTTATTATTTTCTGGACCACTGTTGAATCAATGATAGCATAACCCCAGCTTATCGTAGGTTTGGTTTCATGCAGTTAGCGGGGAGCGTGCAAAGGACAAACTATTGCAAAAAGGATGATACGCACCCAAGTCATTGTGACTGCTCCTCAGGTTAGGTATGCCTGCTCCTTCACAGTAACAGCCTGATGAAATTGGAGTGATTAGGGGGCCTTACAAACTCCTGGAAACAAGGGGAAAGAACAGGCTATTTTTTTTTGTCTTTGTCATTATCAATGGTGATTATGAAGATGTGGCTGTCTGGAAGCCAGATGAGAATTTGCATTACTCTCAGCCGTGGTTTTTCTGCTGTGCCAACACATGTATTTGCCTGTAAGTAGAAGGACAAAGCTGAATGTTCTTTGGGAGCAAAGGGAATGCAGTAAATGGTGGCCATTTTTGCATGACAGTTTTGAAGCTCTAAGTGCTCTATGAAACTACACTTTTTTTCATTCTGCTCCTTTCTTTACTGACTCTGTCTTCATGCTTTGCAGCAGTATTCGCAGCTGAGAATGGGCAGGCTCTGTGCTGCTGGTAGTGTTGATACCTATTTGTTGGCTCTGTAACTGAAATATATTTTGGCAATGGATTTGGAGGGCGCCAGCACACTAAGTCAGGCTTCCTGACTGATGCAATGTTGCCTTCTGCAACAGAGTTGTCATGTTGGCATACTCCTTAAACAAAGAAGCAAGTTTGACCTCCAGAAATCTGTGGTTGGAGGGGAAAACACCAGTGTTTAGCGGTATATCCATCTATTCAGGTCTCGCGTTCTTGCTGTTTTAAAAACTGAGTTACTATTTCTAGGATCAGAAGTAGTGGAAATCTGTTTTAGGGGGTCAGGATAATGTAGGATTTCAAAACAATATAAAATGTCACCATTTCATTCTAATAAAAATAGCTACTTTGTGTATTTGAGCAGGATATTAACCAGTGCAGTTTATTGTTTGTAACCAGATGAAAACCTTAAAAAAAAAAACAAAACTCAAGCTACAAATTATCTGAGAGTATGGAAGCAAGACTTCCAAAATTTTAACTTCAACAGGTATGCTTCAAAGGACCATTCACGTATATGCATAGTATGTGTTTTTCTACATGTGGATTACTATAATTAATACAAGTGATTCTTTTCTATGTACCAAAGAGGAGAATTTGAGGAAATCTTCAGTGTAAGGAGCTGTAGATTAATATCTGTGCTTGCACTAACATTTTCCTTTACCCTGAGCTCTCTTATGAGTCAGCATTTGTCAAGTAGTTTACAGCAATAAAACCGAGAGCCAGTAGAAGTGAGTTACTCCCAAGTGGCTGGTATCTGAAGGGTAAGACTAGCATTTTGAACTCTGACCTCTGTTCCTTTTATGAATTGGCAGCTTCAAAAGAAAAAGGGAAAAAAAGAAATTTGGATAGTGGAAAGGCTTATTTTCTGCTCTTTGTTTTGTATCTGAGGTAGGCAAATATGCTTGTTTTATGACTGAAATTACTATAGTGGACTACATTAACATAGGTGATGAAATTCACCTTCTGTTTTACTACTTGAAGAACTATTTTTTGAGATTGGATTATGATAGATAAACAGCACCACAAAATGTCCATCTAGAATCTGTTTTGTAAAGTGTAGGACTGTAATGATATAAATGCTTTGCATGCTCGGCCTGGAGAAATGTCTTCTAGTAAAGGAATATTTCTTCATATGCCAGTCATATAGGTTGGTTCTGTGAGTTAAATAGGTGAATTAAAAATTTTGGGGGCTTTACTTGGGAATCAAGTGCTCAAGACAGAAGACTAGAAAGTTCCCTTCATGGAATATTTTTCTCTTGATCTAAACATTACAGAAAGTGTTCCTTTCCTTTCACTTTCAGACTTGTCTAAAGAGCTTACCTCTAGTTTTGAGTAGTTATACTGGCACCCCAAAAGAGAGCAGGCTTTTCAGAGTGTGACTTTATTTTTTTCCGTAGCCTGAGACATATAAATTATGTTTGACAAGTGTAGTCTGTGTCCTTGTTTCTCCTCATTTGAAATCTTTGTGCCCCTCTGCAGAAATGAGCCTTCAGGACTTTGAGGAGAATATCCTGGCCCAAAGCTGGTCTCTTACTCTGTCCTCCTCTGATGCTCCCTTAATAAGAGGAGCACAGATTGTTCAGGAGGTATTTCAAATCACCATAGCTCTTCAATTTCTCTCTGAAGGACCCTATTTTTTCCTCACTGATCAGCAAGAAAAGAGGGAGCCAGCCTACCTCTGATATGTTGGGTTTGATTGTGTGATATTGCTCCTAAGAGTCCTAAATCAAACAAGCACTTTTTTAAAAACCTGAATTCTTACCACTTTATAGAAACAACAAACTGCCATCTTATTCTTAATTGTATAAAGTCTTCTGAGGGTTTTTCATAAGCCTGTTTAAAGAAGCAAAGATGGCTCTGTTTTTAGCTGACCCAGCTGCTATCAGTTTTGCTGAAGAACTGCATGCAAAAATTGATGACTTGAGGATGACAGGGATCCTCCATCTGAACTGAAGATTTGTTTTGGAAAATTATGTATAAAATGTTTCATCTTCCAAAAGACGAACTGATGCTTCCTCTTCAGTCCCATTTTACCTTAAGGGGCTAGACTGCAGGGGATGAGAGCTCCAGTTTGCTATCAGATTATTGTATTTCATCAGCTATCCTCATGTGTATCTTTAGTGTGGAGCAAATACATGATAATTCAGTTTATCTTGAAGCTCAGTAGCCTGCCTAATCTTACTGCACAACAGAAAGGTTATAGGGTGAATGTGACTGATTATAATAGCTTACTTAATGGACAATAACTTGTTAGATCTCACTAACTAGGAAAGCATTTGATTATACTACAGTATCATGTGTAACTTTGGAGCCTGAAGGTCTTTGTGGATGACCTTCCACAACTAGAGCTGGTATATATACACAGCAGAGCTGTAGATGTTTCTTGTAATAACTCTTATTTCACTGCTGAGGGTACACGTTTTAGCGACCGATTGCTGAAGTCAGTCACTTCGGTAGCATTGCTTGGCTAAACGTTAGTTTTATTAATTTAAGGTTTCTTTTTACAAATAATGAGAGGATAAAGCTAAGTTCTTCTCTCCAATCCCAAATTTACAAAGGCCTGAAACAGTTACATCTCGTGAAATCTCCATGAGGGATATTACATATACTGCTGAGATGCTGAAGTAGAAGCAAAGGGTCAAATGAACATCAAACATTTAGCTGTAAATAACTCACAGAACCAGGATTCAAAGTAAGATCACCTAGTTTCCAGGCCAGTATAGTTGCAGCAGCTAGGTCACGCTCTTCTGTTCAGCCAGACTTCCCTAACTCGATTGATCAGGGAGTAAGAATCAGAAACACGGAGCCATTGAAAAAGGAAAACACTGAAGTAGTCACCTCAGCCAGTGCGAAAATGGTTACATTTTGAGGCCTCGTAAATCTTTTCAAGGCATTTTGGAGAGACTGAAGTCCTGCCGTGGGGCAAGATCTTACAGCATCATGGCGCCTGACCCAGAAGCTGAGAGAAATGATGGTTTATGGACAATTAACTTTTACTGCTCTTCTGCAAATCTTGTCTTTTCCCTTTTGCTAACTTGACAAACTCCCACCAAATTGTGGGGTGGTGAAAAGACAGAAGACTAGAAAGTTCCCTTCATGGAATATTTTTCCTCTTGATCTAAACGTTACAGAAAGTATTCCTTTCCTTTCCTCATGCCTAGGGTTTTTCTTTTCACAAACTAATAACAAGATTTACATTGATCTGTCTTGCACTCTACACCGGAGCACCATTAGCGGCATTAACACTAGAACCTATAAACATTATATGAATGGACTCTGTAACCTGATGCTATGCTGGCTTATAAAGAGATGCTAGGCCCCCAAGTGTATTTATTTCTAAGGAAAATAACACCTTACCTAAATAAATGTTACTTTTTGTGAGTAGGCTACCCTTCTGTTGCATACTGTTGCCTGTTGCAGCTATGAAAATAGCTGCAAATGCTTCTGTCCCAAGCTTGTGCCAGGTAAGCCATACACCCAGAACAAAATTGAGTAGGTGAACATGTGTTCATCTGTGCTGTTTTGGCAGTTGTACAAACTACACATTTGATCTGTTTATAATTTAGATTGCCTGTGACCAAAGCAATATTTGGGTGTATACAAGTTTAGCATTCACTACAAATCTGTGGTCCACATAGTGTGTTTCCTCAGACAATTCCAAAGTCTAATCAAGCAGACTTCTAGAGTACTAGAAATGAATTTCAGTTCAAGTTGAAAGGAATGGTATCCTGACCATATCTTAATTGTAGGCCTTGTATAATTAATGCTGTGTGGAAGACAAGATCTATAAGTGTGGATCATTTATTTCAAGGTCCTCTAAGCCTTTCAGGTCAGCTCTAATTAGCATGTTGTAATTGCAATCTCTTACAACCATTACCTAGTGTATTAAAGCTACTCTTGAGCTACATAACCATTAGTCTCCTAAATTCACAGATAAGGGAAAGAGAAATGGATAGCTTGGAAAAACTATACAAGAATACTAAAAGTTGACATTGGAGTCAGGAATATATCTCGGGGCTGGTTTTCTTGTTTTTCTCTCCTGTATCCCTGTATGTGTTCATGGGATTTTTATTCCCCCTAGGTATTCGCTACATTCCAACATAAGCTTTTCAACCACACCAAGTAGAGCAGAAAATACATTTCAAATGGAATTGACACACATCTTCCCAATAGAAAACTTTCCCAAAATGTTTAGCAACTCACCATGCTGAGTAGCGGAGACTAGCAAACCATGTTAATCAGTTCTGCTTTATAAAAGCAAACAAGGTGGGGAGGAAGTAATGAGACCCTGAAACATCTGTTTGGAGACTTAGAATCCCCTTAGAAGGTTTTGAGTTCTGTCTTAAAGAAACACAACTCCAAAAAATTACAACCAACTGTGGGAACATTTTCTAGCTCCTTACAAAAAACTAATTATATAAATATTAGTCTATAAAAAGTAAATTCCCCCTGCCCTCTTCTACGCTTTTGCTTCTGGTATAAAGGTGTAGTTTTGCCTGACGTTGCAAACATTCTTTCAGCAAGAGATGCTAGATCAGATCCATCCCAGTTTTACTGAAGGAGGAAAAAGAGTTGATTGGTACAAAGCTAGTCAGTTACAATTATTGCAATACAAGCAGTCTTAGAATTAGAACAGGTTAGGAAAGTTGTCATTTAGTAACAATGAAATATACAGTCCCATGCTACTCAATTGCTGTTTAAAGTTGTATGTTAAAAGGCTACATAAAATAATTTCTCTTTCCCAGTTACTGCTGCTTATAGCAGTGATTTTCTCAAATTGATGCCTACTGTGAAAATGCAATTTGGAGTCTGTGTTCTTACTCTTGTTCAGTTAGGACACCTGAATAGAGACGTGGTTCATTTTGTTGCTCTGGTCACTTTTAATTCTTAATCTACTTCTGTTTTTCTTTTCAAGTCACTTGCTGCAGAATTCTGGATAATACATTTTTCTTAAGAAAAGGGACAGGGGAAAAAGAATATTTGTATCTTTTCTTAGAATGTGGTGTTTATTTAGTGCCTTTTGGGTATTTTAGGAAGTCAGACATTATTTATTCGTACCTGTTCATGTAATTCTTCTGCTTTTACAGTTGGGCATAATATTTGCTTTGTACCGCGTTCTTGGTAATACTCTTTCAGACTGTTATCCAGCTGTTAAGTCCACCAGGGAGAGGGATATGGAGAGAGAAGGGATTCTGATCTAGAGTGAAATTGCTTTGCATTTTCTCTGGATGACAGGCTTCAGAGAAGTGTAATATTTTGGACACACTCATCTGTCTCCTTAATAAAATTTTGAAATATTCTGTACCAGTAAGTCTTATGTTATTGTTTTCTCACGATAAAAATAGTGCTCCAGAGAGCACTTCTGTTAGTTTTTTTAATTGGAACATGATTTTTTTTTCTTCTTCAATATTTAACAAAACTATACTGAAGAACGAGTTTTACAGACTACCCACAGAGCAGAGTTTTGGGGCCAGTGTTTTGGCAACGGATTTTCAGTTCCCATAGCTTATACTCAGAGTAACATACAGGGTAACAAATGCATGATTTTCTGCAAGTTTGCACATGAATTTGCATTTTCCCTATTTCTTTCCTTTACATTGTGCTTTAGCTGAGGAACACTACAGCACAAAGTATCCAAGCAGGAATCACTCCATCTTCCATTTAAAAGCTGTTAACTGCATTTGGAGATAAGCTAGCAACTTAACATTACAGCTAAAGAAAAGTTAGTTTTTGTTCATCTGAAAGTCTGTATCTCCAAAAGCTCCAATATTCCTTCAGTAACATAATATTCTAAATAATGTTAGTTATTATTCTCATATCACATAGCTAAAAGTGGTCATTCTGTAGATACTTTTTGCTATTTAAAAAATAAGTAACAACAATAAAATAGTGTTTGTCCAAATTTGTGATGTTTTCTTCAGTTGTATTCTGGTGTGAGAGCTTCTAAGCTTAGGAAAAAAAGTTCTTCTGTTTTACCACTGAGATACAAATGCATACTCTTACAGCTGATACTGAACCACAAGGAGATTTTAAATTAAATTACCTTCTGGACACTTCAAAGTGCTGGAGTTTCCTCAAAAAAAAGCAGGTTGAAAAAATGTACATTTTTTGGCCAAAACACTTGAACTATATTTATTGGCAAAATATGTTTCCTTATGAGTTGGATGAGATCCTACATGATCATTTGATGATTCTAGGTATTTTTAAAATGTTTTTATATCTAACAGGATATCAGATAACTCAGCATTTTCATTTCCAACTCCCCGTTTTTCTTCCAGCATTTCTGTCTTACATAGAAACCAGGGCGAGATTAAAACTTGCCATACAGGACCTGAGATTGACGTGTCTGTGAAATTCAGTGTGTCTGTGTACAAGGAAATCACAGGCTTTGTTTCAGCATTCAGTTTTACGCTTCCCATGTTGTAAATTAGCCCCAGTAAATATTTTAATTAATCAGTATATGCATGTAGATACTTTTACGTAAAAATCTTAATATTTACTTGTGTAAATAATAGTGTTGAGTTTTTTGGCACACTTGGAAGTTACTAGTTTGATAGAGTTCATGAGTACTAACGTTCTCTAGTTGATCAGCCGTCTCTAATATTGATGTTAAAAGGTGATATTTAAGTTCCACGTTTTAGGCCTTGTGCCCTCCTTAGGCTTCCTGGCTGCACTGTGGATCCCTCTGCCTTGGAAAAACAGTACAACGGTAACTTCTGTTCTGTGGTCATACTGCTTTTGACATTTTTGAAGAGGAAAAATAATGATAAAAGTGTGGAAGTAACTGATTTCTTTGAGTATCTGCAAGGTTTTTCCATTCTACTTAGTCACTTGCAAACTAATGCTGCTGCTTCGTTTTATGGGCTGTAAGTCATCTTTTTTTTTGAGAGTGGGATGGAGTTTGAAGTCTTCTGGCTCTATGAAAATATTCTTGTTACAAAAAACATGCCTCCTGATTTAATTTCCACCTGACTTGTAGACTGCATTGAACAGATTGTATAAGTCAAGACAAAACCGATTATTAAGCACTGCATCTGTTCAATGTGAAAGTGAATTTTATTCTCTTTACAGGCAAGGTGGTTCTGGGAAGCATATTTTCGATCAATGAAAGCAATTGCTCTTGCTACTCTTCAGATTATCAATGATAGAATTTACCCATATGCTGCCATTTCTTACGAAGAATGGAATGATCCCCCAGCTGTGGTAAGTAAATTCATTTGGTTCACTCATAAAACAAATTGCTTTTTTTTCCCTCGTATAAAAGGTATGTGGTAGGAAACTTGGTAATAATTCTTTGTGTTTGTGTGTGTGTATGTGTTTGTGTATGCATTGTGTTGGTAACTTGCACAGATGAAGTTAATATATTTTATGACAGCTGGCAAAATACCTAGCAGTTCATTTTATGTCCTGGCTGTGAAATGCAAACTTCTAGCTTCTACTATTGCACGCTCCAAATTGCTTGCTCATTTATATATTTATTTATTTTTCATGCATGCATACACACATTTATTTCTGTTGAATTTAGTATGAGTTTAGTGCTCTTAAAAATGAGTAACTGCAATGGTGGAAATGGTGGAAATACTGAAGATGTTAGTCTGCAAGGGTCTGTAATGTAATTCTGCTGAAATAGCTAATCAGTCCTATGCCTCCATGTTATTTCTACGTAATTTCTCTACTGCAGAAACTGATGATCAAAGTTTTGCTGGGTTGTTTTTTCTTTCCCTTAAATAAATGTTTCACCAGTTGAACCTGCCTCTGTTAAGAAAAAAAATGCTGGAGAATTAATTAACCTTCTGCACCAGGCAGCTGGTTCTGATTTTTTTACTATATAAAAGCCTGCAGATGATTTTCACTCATAATCAGTTAATTTTCTCTGTGTCAAAATATAAAAAATAGTTTTGTTTTACTAATAAAAGCAAACTTGTTAACTGTCTCACTTTATGATGGGTTAGAGAGAGTCTCTCTGAAAGCTGGCTAGGAGTGCTCAGCAGTAGCGTGTTTGACTTCAAACTCCTCAGACTGACAGAGTGTGAACAGTTGCTACAAGGGGTGAGAAGCTCGTGGCTGTGTTTCAGAAGACAAATTTCTGTTGCCTAACCAAAGGCATTGGTCTACTGTTGTCATTGTGTAGAGAGGAAATGTAACACGTGTATTTAAGGAACAAAGCAAGCTGCGAAAGTATGTATTCTACAATTAGGGGGTCAGAGCTTCTTAACACCTTTAGATTATGCTAGCAAATCAAGCATCTTGAGCATCTGGAAGCACCTAGTAAAATTAAGAAAATGTCCTTAAAGGGGCTTTAAAGGAAATAAAAAAAAAAAAAAAACTATTTATGGTTCTCTCCTGTACTGGAAACTCATCAGTTTCTGGGGAAGCAATTCGTGCTGTGAGCAACAAGCAGGCTCCTCTTTTTTTTTAATATATATTCTTGGAAAAAATATTTATACTAGTTTTTCAACCTAGAGGTTCTTAGGCAGGTTTATTGCCACTGACAGAGCAACATATCAAACAGAGCACTGAAGCTGTGGTGGAACACATAGCAGCTGTGCCACGCTAGGGCAGCATGAGGAGTAAACAGGAATGCTGTATCAATGTGCAACTGCTAAGAAAAGTTAGAAGGCTGACTGCAATTAGACAGGCTGGAATTTGTCCAGGATGTTGGAGTTAACACCTCATATTGTGACTCTCTCGTGCCACGAATGGTCAGTTCCTTGGTGGTTTTATGTCTCAGTTGAAAGAATTTGATGTTTATCCTAGTCTGTGAATATTGCTTAATATGTGCATGAATTCATTTCTTGCTTTAGTGTGGAACAGAAACATCATAAAAAAGTTCCTTTATGGGCTGTATAAGCTCCATATTAGCCAGCAATACAGAGTGCTTGTGACCTCTTCTCACAGGGTCAGTTAAAGAAAATAGAATTCAGATCGGGAAGTGTTCAAGAGCAGTTAAATTTGTAGAACAGAAGTACACAATCCTGTGATATCTTTAACTGTGGCTTTTAATAGCTACTCGGAGCATGCATGAAAAAATCATTCCATCAAGCTCTTTCTTCTTATTTTTTAGCCATCTAATTCTGCTGGGCTTTGAACCATGTTCTTGCCTTGGAAGTGAAAAACTGGAGCCTTCTCCAACTTACCTTTTAGATTATTTTTCCCTTGGATGTATTATATTTTATCTCTTTGAGGTGAGAGCACATTACAGTTGTGATCTATAGGTGACCATATTCTCCAGGAATCAGCTAATATCTTACTGAAGACAATTTAGAAGGTGATGATATATACCGTACCTGCTAAGTCACAGGGTTCTTTTAAAAAGATTTAAAAAAAAAATGTGGTATTTGTCAAAATTCTGCTTGTTGCAAAGTAAATGATCTGCTTGAGTATGTTACTTATCTAAGTTTGTGCCTAACGTGCACTGATAGCACTGTTACAATTTCTAGTTAGCTGAAAAGCAATAGCTGGAAAGCAGGTACATGTGTGTATTTGAGGTAGCAGAAGATGCCAAGTGTATTCTTGAACTCTGATAAGGCAAAATAACTAAAGGTGACTTGAACGTGTTCCTCATTTGCGGCAGAACTGCTGTATTAGTCTTTAAATAAACTCCAATACTGAAGCATTTAAAGAAAATTATTTCAGATTGGCCTCAGGAGCAGGACACAGGTAACTGTTGAAGTGAAGCACCTGTGAGTTAACATTAATACCACAGTGAAATGTGCGAGTAACTCAGCACCGTAAATTCTTGTGTTACTGGCCAGAACGGGACCTCCAGAACTTGTCGCATATATTCTCCCATGGAAATAGGCTGGCTCAGCATCCAGTTCCTCTAGCTCTCCTTGTTGTTTCCCGTGCCGTTGTGGATGGTAAGGATTATATGCAGTGCTCGTCCATATGCTCTTGTTCCCATTACACAGCTCAGATAGGAACAGAGGGCAGAATTGCAGAAAGAGTACTTAAAAGTCATAGTCAGGTTAGCAGAAGGTGCAGGGAGTGCAATAACTGTTTTAATTGAAGAAGCTTGCTGCAGTGTTTTTTGGCATTAGTTTGGCTTACATTGGCTCAAAACGTTTGTGAGACTGTTGCCTGAGTATCTTCACCGCAGCGTGGCCACAGCAGCAGTGCATCAGGATGTTTTTCCAGCAGGAGGGGGTATAAGGTACACGGAAGATAAATGCATATGCAGTTAATTGCATACTTAATACATGATATGATTCAAACATTCGTATGTGTTTGTATCATTTGACTGAAGGCTGTTGGCCTTTTCTAAAGGAAAAAATGTAGCGTAGATAATTTGCCTACTCACATGCTGTCCTGTTGAGGAAGTGGATGGCTGGTAGTGCTAATACGTAACTTTCAATAAAAATGTGCTTTGTTTCCTCCTTTTAATGGGGAGGGAGCAAATGATGTTTTGGGGGCCTCAAATTCATTCCTGGGCCACTTGACTCCCTTGTTGTCTCAGCTAGTCTCTGGCTGCCAGCATGTGAATTTAATGCCTTTTAGATTTGTTGGTCCAGCCACTAACCATGAGCTAGAGGCAATCAGTTATGTTCAAGAAAGCCAGAACATGGCGGGTTATGTGGTGTGCAATCTGCTTGGTACCAGTTTGGGCTGCATTAGAGCTAAGGACCTTGATCTGTTACCTTCAGTTAAGTACTTTGTTATGCTCTAGTAGAGGGAAATCACTTTCTCACTTGTAGATGTTTGTGTTGATTTAAATTTTCTTCTTACTTTGCCTAATATCTTCCTAACATATATGGGTTTCTGAAAAATGCGGATATTTTCTTTTTTTCCAGTTTTCCTTTAGTTGTTTTTGTTGAAATTCTTTTAAGCCTGTTCCTAACTTGGACCTATAAAACATGAGGATTTGGTTGTCAGTTGGTGCGTTTGAGTTTTGACCTTGGGAGATAGAGACTAAACGTTAATAATCACTTAAGAGCATGACTATGCCGAACAATAAGCATACCAGATTTCATTTCTCCCAGTGAGGCATCGTTTGGTTTAAATTAAAGTGGATAGCCGAATTAACAGTGCAAAAAATGCCATTCAGTAGCCCCACCATTTTCATTCGTGGGCTTTGTCCAATTACCAGACAATTGACACTTGTTAAATGATTAAACTGTTTTTAAGGCCTTTGACTAGTTCTTTACAGTTTATGGTCCCAGGACTATGCCAATTGTTACAGTTGGACTTCCATCCTATTATCACTGGTCATCTTCAGAACATTAACCAATTATTAATATATATATATATATTTTAATTTTATCTGTAAATGAAAACAAGTTAGCACTCTTTTTGGCAATGCACATCTGGATTATTATTTTTTCCACTGAATGATGCTCTGTTTGTTCCTGCTGTATTTCCAGCTACCTTGTGTGATAGTTTGAGTCAGGTGGGTGAAATTTCGCTTTATTTACCATGTTAGAAGATACATATTCTTTCTTAGAATAAATAAATTTCAGTTTAATTATATACGTTTTGCAGTGTTGATGTTACAGACAAATAGATTATGCCACAGATGTTCAGTTATAAATATTGATTGTTATAATTTTTTATTTTATTTTTGTGAAACATAATTTTGAGAGTCGATTCTTTAACTTACCTGCCTTATGGAAACCTTAAATATGAACTTTATTCTTGATAATTCTGTTATCACTGAAAATCTCTTCCTTTGACATATTACTAAAAATAAGAGTTGAAGAGATGAACTTGAAATTGAGTTTTTATATCAAAAATGTGTTCAGTCTATAGATGCCCTGTCAGAAGGGCTCAGG
This sequence comes from Anser brachyrhynchus, assembly GCF_964034855.1. Lineage (NCBI taxonomy): Eukaryota > Metazoa > Chordata > Aves > Anseriformes > Anatidae > Anser > Anser brachyrhynchus. The sequence goes on along the minus strand of NC_137699.1, from coordinate 13,735,186 downwards.
AAGCTGATTAAATCTAAGCAGCTAAAAAAAAAAAATAAAATAAAAACACAACATGCTGAATAACAGTCTTATAGTTGCATGATACATTTTCGCAATCGAAATCCATGATATCAGATTTCATTACTTAAGTAGGAATTCCTGTGCGCCTTTATGGCTTATATATTGTTGAGGAAGTTTTATAATCTTGACCAGAATGTGAAATGTTGGCCCCTGCAACTTGACTTGTGATTCTGCGCAGTGTAACTGCTGTGGTTGGCTCCAGAGAAAGAGAGGGGTTAATTCTTTTGGTTTTGCCCTATGACCACTTGAGGATGGGAAGTACAATGAAATACTTTCTCAAAGTATTCAATAAAAACTTATCATGAATAATTGGAGCAAAATAGAATAAATCAAGGCGTTTTTGGTCTGATAATTCATAATTGAAACCACATTGAGGTTAGGATTGATATTCTGAACAACCCAGCTGAAAAAGCCTTACCCGCAGAGGCAGGGGATGCATCTCTGCTTTGCGTAGATGTATAGATGAGCTGCTTAGCTACTGTATTAAGTTCAGCACTGTTGGCCTTACCTCTGTGGTTTTAATTGAGAATTGTTGTCATTCAAACTGTGTGGTTTCACTGCTGTTGGTTATAACAAGCACTAAGTCTGGTTGTTGAAAATAAAATACATAGGGAGGAAAACCCTCTGTCTTGTTCATGGGAACAGTGGAATTTTATTCTAAAATGCTTTTGCTGTATTTTCCCACTAAATGGTAGCTTGGGAAGTTCTTGACTCTTTTCTGTAATATGGAAGAGCATCATACAGCCTTGTTTTCCTAGAGATCATTTCGTGTTGCAGTTTGTAATCTGTCTGCTGTGTTTCTTCGAGTCTCTTTTGGTGAGACCCAGTGTACACTCAAATAAGAAATTTGGGGTAAGACCCTGTCTTAGTTGTGTGTGATACCAGTACCTGTGAGATTCTGTGATATTTATGATGATCGGCCAGTTCTAGATCCAGCTCTGTTCAGTAGCATTCTGGAACTCTTGCCTGTCTCACTTCTGTGTCCTAAGAACAGTCTGTTTAAAACTTCTCAGCTAACTTGAAATCGAAGGCTCCACATCAAGTCCAACCCTAAGCATCTCACATGAGAATTCAAATCACTTAATATCTTATCCTCAATACATTGACTTCTCCTAAAATAGAATAAAGTTGTTATTAATGACCAAGAGGGAGAACAATTTTTAATGATTCTACAGTAAAGGTAAGTGCTTATTTCTAAGGGCATTATTACACATACACACTTGTGGAAAGCATGCGTGACAGCTGCAGTAGTCTGAATCCTTCCCTATATACATACCCATTCCTGAAATCTCCTCTCTCCCCAGCTTCATGCTATCTATGAGTTCTTGCTGTCATTCAGGTCCCACTACTTTGGCTTTTCGTGTGATCTGCAAGAGTTGCCAGACATCTGAGACTGCACGATTTAAGTGACATGAGAGATTATTCGTAGGAAATGGGCATTTGAAGTTGATCCTTTTTGCCCATAAAAATAATTCACAGCAAGCAACCTATTAATCTTAGATTAATTATCCTGGTTCCTGTAATGATATTAGCTGGGAGGGCAAGACTGAAGGATTGTCTTATTGATAGCTGAATGTCAGCACTTTGTCAAGGAGAGGTGATGGATGATCAATCCACTGTTGCTGCTTGCTCTTCTTTCTGAGAGTGAGAGTTGTTGTGAATTCCATCATGAATGTTAATAAAGGTGGGGCTGGAGCAAATGTTCCTTTGCCACTTGGTTTCTTGAGCAATGACTGGGAGAACCCATCCCTATATCATTACCCATTTCATGCTTTGGTGCCATAATGGAGATTTAATTAGGTTGCTGTTGAATTAATTGCCTGTATGGCTTGCTTTTCCAAAGGAGAAATCTGGAAGACTTTAGTAAATTATGGAGGCTTGAATTTGCCCGATTTCCTGCAGAAAGTGGGGTCAATAGGTCTCAGACTGTAGACACACTCTTTAGGCAGGCAGCAGGGGGTTGGCTCTTAATGGCACTTGAGAGATGCTTAATTGCCTTTTTGAAATGTTGTTCTCAAATGAGAGGCTTGGTTCTCCCGTCCATTAGCGTGTGTCTACAGGCTTTTCCCTCCCTCCATCATCCTTTAGTAGATGCATGAGCAAAAACACCTTAAAAGTTGTCTTATTTTTCCTAAGTTATAACCAGCAAGGGAGAATTTTCATGTCTTTCTGAAAGTAGTAAAAGTTGGAATTTAAGTGTAGCTAAAACAAGTTTTTAAGAGAGAGCATGATAATTTTTATAGACGCATGCGCATGTGCTCACAGTCATGCATCTTCATTTTTTCTTTGGGTACCTAAAATCACCTTAGAATGATATAAAGGGAATAATCCTTTTCCTGGGATATCTAGCAAGTCATTTCTTAAGAAATGCTGTGGCCAGGGAAGAAGTTGCTAAATAAAGTAAACTTCAGGGAGGGGCTATTAATTTAGGTGGCAATAGTTGTCCATAAGTAATGAGTACAGAATTGCCTATAGATTACTTTACCGGTTACTACTACTTGTAGGATAGAAACATAAGGTTTTCTCGGCAGTCTGCTGGGTATGAAATTAAACCTCTGCTACAAGTATTAATGAAAAGAGTTTTCTGAAAGTTGTTTTAAAGAGCTTTTCAACGTTACAAGGATCATTTGGGGAATAGCAGTCCTGGGGTGGGGTTTGTGTGGAAATGAGTCTGTAAAGCTTTAATGAGGTGGATTGTGCCCTGTTAACACTTAGATTGTGATTTGCTGTAGGAATTACTGAAGCTGGAACAAAATCAAAGGGCTGACTTCTTCTGCCACCAGTTGTCTTGTAAAATTAGCAAAAATGTTTACGGAATCCTTAATTTTAGAAATTATAATAATCTGAAAGCAGATTTTTCTCTGCATGTATCCATCGTTAAAGTAATGGATATATATTTTCTGAATTACTGAGCGTATTTCTCCGCTATCACAGGTAGCCATGTCCTTTTCATGAACTGAAGTTCCATGCTGTGCTATTACTGTTACTATGTTACCCTATTACTCCTGGCGGGTAAGAGCTGTGTGTTTTCCATTGGGAACCTCTATGACAACTTATATCAAATGTTGCTTGTACCAGACCTGATAAAGGACACGTGTAGCTGAAGACCAGTCTGTCTTTCCAGCTATTTTGGGAAGTCTAATAAAAGACATTACTCCTACTGCCAGATTCTTGCCTGGGACATATCGTTAGACCATCACGGGTAAAACAGTGTGCTCATGTTGTGCTTAAATTTAAATGTCTCTCTTCTACCTCACGTTTATCCCCACGTCAGTGTTGATGTGCTTGTAGAAGGCAATGGAATTCACATATTTTTTTCTCCTTTGCCAAAATGGTAAAAAACAGTATGATTTCCTTTAGGCTATCTGGTCTTCTTGTCCTAATAGTTACAAAACATTGTAGTTAGAGGCCTCTATCCACTAAACATAAGGAGGGTAATGGATGTGTAAAGAAAAGTAGCCCAAAGATTAAATACGGACATGGAAAATTGCAAAATTTTCTGCGAATACGAGTCAGTAAAATTTGCCTTCCTCGTGGTACAAGCAAACCTACAGAATGTGTTCAGCTGAAGATTCTCCTGAGGTTTCTGAGGCAGTTACTAACTCTTACGAGTGTTCATAGTTTTTACAGGTTAGGATTCAAGACCTTCCTGCAAAACAGCATCACGCAGTTTCAGCTTTCCCATCTCTGCTTTTCACCTCGTCCCAAAAGGTCTTGTTTTTTCCCTTTGCTTCTCTGTCTGACCCTTGGTATCTGCTTGGAATGTCAGTTGGGATGGAAAAGCTGAGACCAAAACACCTTTCATTCCTGTTGAGTGGTCCCTTCACTGCTTCCTCCTCGACACTGTTGGTTCCAAACGGGGTTGGCACATGCAGTGAGAATTTAGCGGTCTGTCTTGCCTCATGCCAGTTGAGCTGGCCTCTTATGCTGGCAGTGTATTGAAATAAGGCCTTTAAAGTCTTAAAAGGGATGCCCTAGTTAAAATTCAGGAGGGGTAGATAACTCTCTGAAATTCATCTTTGCATCTCGTGCTTTTTTTTTTTTTTTACACAATAGTTTTTCTCACCCCATTGAACAAACACAGTGTTGTGGAAGCTAGTACATTATTCCTCTTAGTGACTGCTTTTGCTTTTTTGCTTGGATGCCCATTTTATGACAGGTTTATGGTTTTTGCTATTCTGATGTTTTTAATATTTTTTCACTTCTGAAGTTGTAATACTGATAAAGTTTGTTCACTAAGTCCTGCCTGTAAATATAAATGTCCTTAAATAGTAATTAGTGAGTGAAAACTGAGTTATGGTAGCTGAGCTCAAAATTCACCATAGTTTTCCTTCTCCACAAATCTATTTGCCTACTCCAATTTATTTTTTCTCTGAAAATCCTCTTACATGTATTGTTACAGCTAGGTAAAAATAAAAATTGAATTAAGAGATTGGAATGAAAGTTATGAGGGGAAAAAAATGCTGAAATTAGAGAATCATCCTACCTGATCTGAGCACAATCCAAATCTGATGGTTAAATCCTGTCTACATGAATTACTCCTTACCATAATAATTACTCCATACTGTAATAATTCACTTTATTTGAATTGTTTTCCTTCACAGAAATGGAGCAGTGTGAGCAACCCACTCTTCCTTCCACTGATTCCACCACAGTCCCAAGGGTTCACAGCTATAGTTCTGACCTACGACCGGGTGGAGAGCCTTTTCCGAGTCATCACTGAGGTGTCCAAAGTGCCTAGTCTGTCCAAGTTGTTAGTTGTCTGGAACAATCAGAACAAGAATCCACCAGAAGGTAAGACCTCATGTTAGGTGTGATGGAAGAGGGTGAACCTGGGGGTAGCGTGTCTACTTGCACCGGTTACAATATAACCTGCCTTCTGGTTCATTAATGTGTCTTCAAAAACTATTTAATAGTTTCTTTCAAAATAATAAAATAGGATTTTTGTGGCAATGTTTTTGAAAGTGAAATGAGAGGCCAAAGTAGATTAAAAAAAAACAAAACATGTGAGTGGTTCTGCACAAACTTTAGGATCAAAGGTAACATACAGTAGTTGCAGAAACATTGTCTGCCCTTAACTTTATTTTGGGGACTGGTAAGGAGAGAGACTTGGATTTGTCCATGCTTGGGTTTATTTTTCTGTAGACACTGTCATTGCTATGAATAACTTTTATTCTGCTGGACTATTTTGTGGGGCAAACGCAGTTCAAAGCAGCAAAGTAGTGTGAGTGTTTGAGACTATAAAATAAGTGAGTAGTTTGACTGATTAAATGAAAACTTGAGACGTTTTGGGTGTCTGAAGAGAAGTTCCTACACCACTGGGATGTGTTGTGAAAATACCAAGGCTAGCCCAATAAAACAAGCCATACATACCTTTATTTAAATGTTTTGGTTCCCAACAGATATGCTACTATGTTCTTTATATGAGTGAGTCTGAAGACTGCAGGATGCATTAAGCTTTTGAATTCATGGTTATTGTAAAGTGAGGGCATATTCAGAGACCTTTCCCCAGATAATTTACATCTGAAGACTTTTTTTTTTTTTAAAGATTTGGCTTCAGAAGTATGTTAATTGCTCATGTGTGGACTTGGTGATATAAATCTGAATTCATTTGTTTAATCTTCAGTATCCAAGGTGTGCTTCATTGGCACGAGTATTTGCTGGCCTGGCATGCTGCTGTACTGTATTAACAAATTGGTTTTAGTTCAGATGTAACTTCAAGTAGCAAAACTGCCTTTATAAGCTTTTCCACACTACAGTGTACATGTGGAAGTGTAGTTTTGCCATTATATATGGCAGTAAGCATTGATCCGCTCTACCTTCATCAATATTGCCAGTCAACAACAGCAGAGGGGTTAAATATGTTCTTCCATTAGGCCTTGGCTCAGGCATTCTGCTTCACTTGCTGTGCCTCCTTCAGGTGAGGACTTCAAGCTTTATTGTCCCAGGTCTGTGATCCTCCAGATTCTCTCCTGTCGTATATTAACCCTTGTGTCAGGACCTCCATCTCAGGTTGCCCAGTCCTCACATCTTGCTGCCTGTTTTCAAGTCCCAGATCCTTATCCTGTGTTTCTATGTCCTCTTCCATATCATACCACGATTCTGTCTGCCATCAGCTCCCATTTTTCCTGATACTGTAATATAGTTCCTGAGACTATAGATATAGTAGTTGTAAATGAGTTTATTTCCTGTATGTCGTATGTATGAATTGGTCATTCTCATCGGAAAATGCAGGTGATGTTTTTGTTTGAGAAGCAACGTTTCTTTCTAGGAACATGTATTCAAAAATGCTAAATTTGGTGATACAGAACTTTGTGTATTCGTCTATCTTCTGTATCAAATCATGCTTGTGGTTAGGACTCCTCACTTTGTGATTCAGTTTCAGCTGCTGCTGTTTTCCGCTCTTCGAAGTTAGCTATTTGGCACAGCAGTAAGATGCAGTGCAAAAATTAATCCCTCGCCATTTGTCTCAATTTACCATCTTCTGACAGCTTCTCGGGAGCCAAGCTATTACAACTATTCACTTGGCTCATTTGCCATTTTGGCAACTTGTTGCAGTTCAAAGCAGAGTAGCTTTATTGTTTGCTTTGAAAAGTGTTCAGTAATACTGCTGTGCTAAACACCTCAAATTTAGTGATTTACGAAATGTTTGCAGTCTTTTGAAGCGAGAAGTGTTGCATATAAATTGATGATACTGGAATTTTTGCAGTAAGAAGTTTGTCTGAAAGCAAAAATGCTTAGTGTTACGTTCATTCAGTTATGTAAGCTGTGAGGGTATGTATCCTCTGAATGCAGGTGGACTTGACCCAAATGGATTGTTTCCATGTTTTCCTTTGAGTGAGAAAAAAAAACAACGTTGAAGCAAATAAAACATTGCATAACTTTTCTGTTAAATCATTCATATTAATTTTGCATTTAGGAGTTCTTGAATACTAGAGCGTTTTATTTTTTTCTGCCTCAGTTACTGAGAAGACAGACTAGTTTCAGAAAAAAAATGCTGTTGGCTGTAGAGTTTAAAACCGTGCTCTCAATTGTTTTGAGTGTAGTTAAACGCCTAGGCACTTTTGCCCTTACATTAGACTAAGCATTGCAATGAAGTAAATAACTATTTGTTTCCAGCGTTCCTTGTCTCTTTATTGCTGTTATAACCATTGTAATCTCTTGGGCCATGGCCAAAGAGAGGTCAGTTTGATTAAATTAACTTGTTTTATTTCAGATCCATGCAGGGCATTCCACTTGGCTCTTCAGCCAGTCTCTCCTTCGGTCTGTCTATTAGCGATCCTAATCTGTGGACTTCAAAGCTTCTGCTGTTTATAGCCTGTTAAAGCCAGGAAGTTTCTGATGGATTAGGGCAAGGAATGAGTTTGAAGTTTGTAATGTGCACCACTGTCACTGATAAAGTCAAGTTTATTACCCTACAGTAGTATCTGCACTTTTATGGCTATTTTCTTTTAATTGGTTGTAGCAAAGCTGAGGCGCTTGACCTCCTCGAGCATCAAGTGCTATGTTTCCTGGGTGTTTCCATATACAGGACACATTTCTGTACAGAAGCAAGTCTTGGCTTTCGTCATTGCAGTCCTGTGGCTTTGTTTGGTGTGTGTAGGTGGGAGGGCTGGGTGGAGGACATCAAAGTTGTCTTCCATACTGATTATGCACAGTAAATTGAGAATTGGATTTGGGCCTCCTGAGGTGGAGCTGGCATAGTGCTGTGCAAATATGACACGAGAATAGTACTATAATTGAAAATGACACCAATTACACTTGATACTGTTATCAGAGAAGTATGTATTGTAAGCAGTCAGAGAATGGGAAGCCAGTTGATGTAACCTTTTTGGATTTCAGTAAAGCTTTCAGTACTGTTTATCACAGTATTCTTCTGGACAAAATGTCCAGCATACGGATAGATAAAAACATGATACAATGGGGGAACAGTTGGCTGATGGGTCATGCTCAAAGGGCTATAGGAAATGGGGTTACATCAGGCTGGCAGCCAGTTGCTAGTGGGATTTTAAAGGGCTCCATTTTAGGGCCAGTTCTCTTCAGTGTTAGCATAAATGACTTGAATATGGGACCAGAAGGTGTTTAGAGTAAGTTTGCAGATGATACTAAATTGGGAGGAGATGCTGACTCCCTCAGGGGCAGAGAGGCCTTGCAGAGAGATCTTGACATATTAGAGGGCTATCAACAGTGAAGTTTAACAAGAGCAAGTGGCTGTGCCTGGGAAGGGGCATTGCTGGCTGTACGTACAGACTGGGGGACAAGAGGCTGGAGAGCAGCCCCATGGAAAGGGATCTGGGAGCTCCGGTTGGTATCAAGCTGAGTGTGAGCCAGCAGTGTGCCCTGGGGTGCATCGGGATCAGAAAGCTGCAGCAGAGGAATGTATGAGAAACACAGAAGTCTTGTGCAGGCATATCAAAGCTTTCAGAGAGCTTATGGTAAAAACGTTGGATCTTTTGTACGAGAGCAGAGAGGAAATATCACGTATGATAATGATTTTAATCCGGAACCTTAACACTTTGCAGAATCATTTTGCTGATCTTAAGCATTCTGTAAATTTAGGGGATGTGATCTCTCTGTCTTTGGCTGAGTTTTCCATTTATACTCAGCCATATGGGGTATGCAAGAAGCTTGTCAACCCAGCCATAACGTCAGCAGGCCCATGACTACATGTATAATATTAATAAAAGGTTAAAAGCTTTGAAATACTATAGGAAAAATATTTTTTTCTCACTCGCTCTGCATCCAATAAAATAAACATTGTGGTCCAACTGTCTGCTGCTGGGAATATTTGTGTAGACAGGATGTTTTTTTATTTTCTCTGTTCAGCCAAATACTTTTGCCCTTTCATTTAAATTTGTCTAAATTGCTAGTTCTGAAGTTCAAGAAAACAGTCTGTGATAGTAATTTCCACTAACACATCATGTGTGTTTTAGCTGAAGAAATCATCTTGTCTACCACATACATGGTATAGAAACACTTAAGTGCATTACTTTTAGTAAATGTGCAATGAGTAAGGAATCACGTGTGATAGTTTGATTCCTTTTTAGGTTCAGCTTTATGAAAAACAAAAATGGATTTTACAAAAATGTGTAGTATTTTCTCTGTAGTTCTTTAAGCAGTGTTTCCTGAAGCTAAATTGCTGATAATTTCAGAATAAGGTACAGATTGCTAGGTTTAGGGATATTACTGCAACAACCACATTTTTGTTTGTTTGGTCCTGTTAATTGGCCACATTGATACAAAACATTGAGGATAAGGAACCTGGGTGTCCTGTGGGTTGCTGTGTCTTAAGAAAAAAGCCTTCAATGGCAGATTTTTTTACCTACTTTACCAGCACTGGTAGGAGTGTTTTGTTGAACTACTTTTTAGGTTTTGAATTAATTTGGCTTCTTCACAATGGACTTACTGCTATTTTCCTTGATTAGCTGGAGAGCTGACCGAAGACTGTTTTAGTCTTCCATGAATCATCTAATGTTACTTCTGAAGGAAGTCTACAAATCTAGTTTAACAAACCCAGCTGAGGCTCTAAATCATGTCCTATAAACCAATAATCTGTTTCCTTATATATGGGAGGAATTCCATGCATTACTATAGACCTGTACAAAAACTGTAATGCAGGTAGAAATCTTTTTTGGACAGATAGTTTTAAGTGTAAGCAGTTGACATACCTAAACAGACTTTTTCAGTAATTTCAGCCATTGTTGAAGGAGTGCTGGTAATAAATAGATGTAACATGCTCAGTGTTGCTTTTTGAGAAATTTTTGAAACTTCAGATACGAGCTGAGTTCTGTCTTTCAGTCAAGACTAGAAAAAGTCCTCGTTAGGCTTTCATCATCCACTTCCATTAGTTGAATTCATACAGACTGCTATAGGCCGATTAGAATGAGTATCAAATGAAAGATCAGATAGGAGTTGAGCATCTGAGCAATTACAGATACATACAAAGAAGCATGTTAATGATGTTTTCTGTTTTTTTTTTTTAAATTAATTAATTTATTTATTTTTATTCATCTTAGTCTACCTTGCACACCTTCTGGAAACGTTTTTCCTTTTTGCAGTTCCAAGTAGACTCCTTAGGAGTTGTGGAAAAGTGGAGCCGAATATGAACTCTGGTGCCACGTAATCGGCAGCTGTGAGATTCTCCTAGTTTTTCTTACTGAGAAAGTAGAACAGAAAAAGAGTATTTGTATGAACATGTTTGTATGAGTAGCTTTATATGAGTCATCAAAGCGCAATTATTGTAGCCAGTGAGTGGATCTTTTTTTAATTTTAATTTATCATGTTGCTCTTAATATTGGCAAGCATTCAGCTTTTGCCATCAGGAGTATACATTGTATTTCCAGCTCCTCCTTATTATCCTTATCTGCTGCTTCCAACTGTAAATTCAATAAACCATCTGCATTCAAATATCACTTTCTATTTTTGAACTTGTTACTAAGAATGGGTGTCCCAAGGTTATTGTTTAGCTCTGCACAGCAGCTGTATTGATTCTCTCTTTCCGTATGTTGAATGCTGAAACTAGAAATGGATGATTAATAATAAGAGCAAGTAATTTTGTATAAAAACACACTTCTGTTTGCGGACAAGTTAGAAAATAATGCTTCTACTGCTGAAGGACCCTTTCAGATGTTTTAAATTTACCAGTTTCTCAGAAGTGAGGAATCAGTGAATGATGCTATATAACAAAATGATGATGCCGTTTCTGTTGAAAAGAGGTAATATGCTCCACAGAAATATCACTCTTGTTATTTTTAATTCTCTCTCTCATGTATTGATTAACAGTTCCCTTAGACCTGAGAAGCAGGTCTGGATTTGAAAGCAATAGTTCATTATTATGTATAACCATTTTGCAAGCTTGTGTTACTTATATTTTGGTACAAACCTCTGATGCCAAGATAGCAAGCCTAGGGATGTATGGGGTAGAGAAATGGAAACTTTTTTAGGCAGGGAAAGGGGAGTCCTTCAGATTGCCTCTCATGACTGTCATCCCTTCTCTTCATTGTGACTTTCATTTAATTCACTGAGAGTTGTAGCTGAGAAATGCATATTTAGAAGATGTTTATCTTTTTGCCACTCTCCTATTTGAAATGCTCAGTTATTAATGAAATGTAATTACAACACTTTTTTTTTTTTTCCTTGGGATAGAGGATGTTAGCACTGATTTTAATCCTGAAGTTCATGGAAATCATCTTGAAATCATGCTTGAAAAATTTGCTGTGAGATGTGGAGTTGCAGGACTTAATGGCAGGATTGTGGGCTGGCCAGAACTGCAGTCATGTATGTGGTTGTTACAGACTGTAAGCCCATTAGAAATGGAAGCCGCATTTGGGAAAGTTTGGAAACTGCTGATTTTGTTTTTAGAAGACCACATACTGTTTTTTGTGGTAGCTTCTGCAATCAGTGGATCAGTAGTCCTGAACAGTAAAGTGTCAAGAATGCCTGGAGTCTTGTTGCCAAAGAGCAAGTGTATGTATTATCCAAACGCTAGTTAGTCTCTCGTAATTATTTCAGTATGATACAACAGGAGGTGCCTGTCTTTCTCCTCAGGCTCCATGCATAGAGACTTTGTATAGTCCAGGGAGCTCTGTTTTAATATTTTACCTCTGTCTTCTGCCGCATCACAGAAAGCTCTCACCAAGCCCTCACCTCAAAAGAAGTAATTCCTAGTGCAAACATGCATATTTACTTTTGTATGCTTAAAGGTTCTCATGACGTCTTGTAAGACTTCATCTGCCTTATCCATCACTTCTTATCTTGGGCTTCTTTTGTCCTTGTCATACTTGGTTAAATGATGCAAATGCCCCCTTACTGTAAGAATTAAGGCGTGGGCTTTTACCTTGGTTATAATAAAGTCTACTAAAATTAGGATTACTCCCATATATGTTTTGCTAGTGCTCAGGTTTCTCAGAACATTACTTTTCCAAGCAGTATATGAAAATTCAGAGTGTGATATTAGAGAAGTGGCAGAACCTGTCTTAGACTTCTCTTTATGCCTTGTTCCTCCTATGTGTAGAAAGGAAAAGTACAGTCTTCTTTTTTGTCTTTTAAAATAATTTTTTTACTTTAAAGGACAATTTTAAGGAAGGACAATGTTAACCTTCCTGATGGATTCTAAGACTTTGGATGCTGAAGTAGTTGTTGTCTTTTATTGACTGTATACTTCTGTTGGAGTCTTTTAGCAGGGCTAATTTTGAACCAGAAATATTTAGGATCTCTAAATGGAGTCTGCTGTCCTTTGTGATGGTCATTTTTGCTCAGGTAGTCAATGTAGTGGCAACCCAAGTTAGTTTGTGTCATTACATCTCTCGCGTGCTTCCCTCTCTGTAGGTAAAGCAATGCTTAGCGTCAGAGGCAGTAAGTAGTCTTACTCTGCAGTATGCAAAATGAAAGAAAGGGTAACTGATAGCCTAATACATTATTCAGAGTGCCTCCAAAATGCTTATTTTCCGTTCATTTCTTTAACATAAGTCCAAATTCAAACAGTTTGTATTACGTTTCTCAAAGCACAAATATTTTATAGTAACTTATCTTTTTGAGAATTGGTCATTTTGAGAGACTTTCCAAGACCTTAGTAAATCATGTGGATTTAACAGGATTTGCTGACATCTGAGATGCATGCCAATTATGATTAGATTACACCTTCATTTTTCATACACTTTTCATTACTTTTTCTTCTGTTACCATATTTTAATGCAAGTGGCATGTCTGTAAGTAAGCTATCAAATGGTTGATTTTTTGAAGAGCTAGAAGTTTAAAGTGTCCTTGCTTGATTGATTTTATTCTGAATTATTATTTCACAATCCTAGTGGCTTTCAGTTTTAATTTTTGTTTTATGGTATTATTGTACTGAAATAAAATCTTCGTTGCCATTTTGTTGTCATTTTTTATACACATAGCAGGCACAAGTGGAAGAAAAGCCCAAATAAAAAAAGTGCTTAGCATGTATAAATTATAAAGTTTGTTGATATTTATAAATGCAAATTTACAAGTACATACATACTTATGGCAATTTTGCTTGCCTCAAACACTTGTGACAGTGGAGTCTCTTGGGAATCTAGCAGGCTACTTGAAATTCTTTTATACCAATGCACAGTTTATAATTGGGTAATTATAGACAATTAGCCTAAGGTCTTTAAGTAGCTTGCAAATGTTAAACAGTCTGTAGTCTTGGAGACTGTGATGTAAGTCCTTGTAGAGTGGCTGTAACTCTCTTAAAAATATGTGCTTGCATGTTGTACGGTAAACCAGTGAGAAAGCAATGAGTAGGCTTGGTAGTACAAATTTGCAGTAAACTGTTCTCTCATTCAGTGTTACTGCCTCCTGAGGTTAGGATGACTAATAAGATGGAAAACTTGGAGTTAATTCAGTGTCATCTTACTGGAGTTGTCATTTCAGGTTATCGTTGAGGCAGGGAATTTCAAAGACATTGCATTTGATTAGCAATGTGGAGAATAAAACGCACTAATTTCATTATAATTAGAATCCATGGCTCTTCAACATTTTTGTTGTGGCCCCTGGTGACTTGCTCTGTCTCCCCAGCTGCTGGCTGACTTCCGCTGGAGACCATCAGTAGCATGATTTAATGCTTCAGACTGACTACTAATTGTTATTACAGGCCACTTCAGTGATGTAGCATCACATCACTTGGGGTGATGCCCCTTGCTTTCTGCTAGAAGGAGAAGATGTGAGTAAAACTGAACAAGCATCTGCATACATGTCAAATACGAGCCATGGTCTACAAGACCACCCAGATAAAGGTAGATTTTATAGTCACTTTTTTAGTCTCACAGGAATAACCTCAGGGTAGGAAACTAAATAAAAATATTGCCAGTAAATATCGTTTTATTTCTTCTTCTTTCTTTTGGCCACCCATGTATGCCAATCCTTCTTTCTAAACTAAAGCTCCAAGAAAAATTGCCTTTTGAAGACTTTTGGTGTGGTTTGGAAAGAGGGTTTTGTTTTTTCAGTGAAGTAGTGCTTGGGCTCTGGTATCTGTAAGGAGCATGTAGCTCTGTGTTTTATTTGAGTATTATGTGAGTTGTTAAATCTGAGAGGCCCAGTGGCAGTGAAGATGTGGACACTTGCTCCTGGGAGCAAGTTTTACTTGTATGTGTTGGAATGAGGCAGCTTTTGTTCTTCTCTAGTGCTAATTCTGTCTTCCTGGTGACAGTGGAAAGAGGGCATACCTGTTTGGGAAGCAGATCTGATTCTGAATTAATATGGAATGAGAAGTGTGCGCGTAATTGTATCACCTTGCAACTCGTTTACTTTTGGTTCTGCCTGAACTCCAGCATTCTTCAGATCCTTCTGCTGAGAACACTTCCAGAAGCTGACTTTTTGTTTGTTTACAAACTAAAAGCATTTCCTAGGGTTAGGGTTTCCCTTATCTTGGACTTTTATTGGCCCTCATGTCGCCTTCTTTTCGTTCTTAAAACACAGAAGCAAGGGTCTTGTTTCCCTGTGCAGTTTTCTGAATTTCTGTATTAATCCTCATGTCCTAGGAATTTACATTCAAGCTTCCTATTCTCATCCTGACAACAGCCAACAATCTCCATAGTTTTTGAGTCAGAAGGGACAGTAAGATCATCTGGGTTGACCTGTATATCATCAGTTATTGCATTACTTTTCAACCCAGTGACTTCGACTTAACTTGAGCGCATTTTCTGTAAAAGTACCTAGTCTTGTTCAAAGACAAGATATACAGAATCAGCTACTGTCTTCTTCCAGAGGTTAACCACTGTTACTATGAAAGACATCTACATTATCTATACTATGAATTTGCCTGGCTTCAGGTTTTAGTCATTGTGTTTTTGTTATGTCTTTCTCTAGTTGGTTGAAGATATAGCATTATTCTTCTTGTAAATGTATGTGTATATGTTGATCAAATCTACTTTTTGTTCTTTCTTCTAATAAGCTAAACAATAAGATTGATCTCCAAGTTCCACCATAAGGCATTCTCCTTCCCTCAAGTAACTTACACGGTTCTTTCTTGTATCATTTCCAATCTTCTAACAGGCTTTGAAACATACAAGAAACACCACAATCAAACAGTATTTTTTCATCTATCTGACTGTCCTGCATACAAAAAAATTTTCCTCCACTTCCTTCCCTGCATTTCTTACTGTTTACCCATCTACATATTGAAGACCTACATCAATCTATTTTGCTGAAGCAGCATGCTGAGAACCAATGTCTACTCTGACCTCTTAATCTTTGTCAGTAGCTGCTTTTGAGAAAAAGTTGCCTTTCCTGCTGTTTAATGCTGTGTTGGTCTGCTTTTTGTTCAAATGTACCTAAGTTCACTAAACAGTCCAGAATGCTGTTTGACCTTGTTGTCCACACTATTTTTCACGTCTCCAAGCTTTATATTTATTTCAGATCACTGATGAGAATTTCAGTGGCTTCAAACTTTGTGTCAGTTCTTACACGCTATGCTTATACATTTCCATTTGATACAGAGAGCAACTTATAAAAATCTCTTAGTAATCACTTTGTAGTTGATTTAGTGTATTCCCTCTTATTTTTCTTATTACATACCAATCTGTCAGCCCCTTCATTTTACCAGTGTAAGAAACTCGTCTTCATCTGTGTGGTGTCCACAACCTTATCTTTCAGAATACACTCATCTTACTGTGAAAGCTGAAAGAAATCAACTTAACACATGTGTAGTTGATGCTTGTCTATTTATTAAACTACACTTTGATTTAGTGCTTCAGAGACGCACCAAACTGTAATAATGTCTGCTGTTAAGTTTTGTGCTGGAAAATGGTTAAATGAGTGCATTTAGACTTAATGTTTACTGTGCAGTTCTTGGTTCTGCTGTGTTAGTTTTAGCTTGGTGCTCCATACTTAAGCTTCCAGTTATGCTTTTGTAGGAATAGAATATGATTTTGAAAATTTTCAATATGTAAAAGCTTGCAGAAACTGTTAATGCAGCACTTAAAGTGCTACATTTTAAACACAGCAAGAAATGAAAATGTAACCTCATTCTAGAGTGAATTGGGTCCTATTTTCTATCTACAGTTTCCTGTTACTAATTAGAGCATCATTTGATTTGAGATTTTTCATTGTTCTGTACTCTAGTGCTTCATTCTACTTGTAAAGAGGGTGTAGGGTATAACTGGAATCCTCTTGCATTTATGCAGATTAATATATTACTGTCACTTAGGACTTTGAAGGTGAAAGAAATGGTTTAAGTATGCTCACGTAGAATCTACTCCTTAATTATTAATGGCCGATTGTTAAGTGATTAACAATTTAGGTATATCTCGGTCATTAATTGTTAAAGTTTATTTTTCTCAGCAATTAATAGAACTGACATTCTTTTTCAAATTCTTTATGACCATAGACTTGCAGTCAGTGATCATATATTTCTTCAAATTCTTTTAAATAGCTTTGCGTCCTAAATCAGAACATAGTATCACTGATTCTTGTTGCGTGGTTATTCCAGACTGCTGTTTTGGGCAGGCTGTCCCCTGTATAGTTTATCTGTGAAGCTCTCTGTAGAGAGCAAAAGACAAAAATATAACTGAACTTCTCTGCCTCTTGTCTTCGTATTGCTTACGTTTTTGAGTAAGTGCAAGTCAGGTTATATTGTAAAAAGAAACTAAGGTAGAAGTGCAGACTTGTTCAGAAGTAAAATAACATGTTGAATTAAATTTCTTCTAATATTTCACTCTAGATTCCCTCTGGCCAAAGATTCGGGTTCCACTGAAAGTTGTTAGGACTGCAGAAAACAAACTTAGTAACCGCTTCTTCCCCTATGATGAAATTGAAACAGAAGCAGTGTTGGCTATTGATGATGATATCATTATGCTAACCTCAGATGAACTTCAGTTTGGCTACGAGGTAAGAGAAAAGCCTTTTTTCCCCTTATACGATATGACATTGTATGTGTATTTGAAATGGAGGAAGCACTGTGCATCTCTATTGCATCTCTGTTTACTGTGGCAGTTCAATGCTTTCCAAAGTATTTTTACAGATTGTCATTACTTTATGGAAAACGTTGCTAGCTAACAGAAAATTTTCCATAATTGGCAGAGTGATGCCAAGAGACTTCAGAAAATGTTGTGTAGTTTTAGTTGTGTAGATGTGTAATGGAAGCAGTCTGGAGACTGTGAATAGGATTAATCTGATCAGTTTCAAAAAGGTTTCCAAACATGACAACTCAATTGCTATACAACTTAATATTTCAGATATTTCTGCAATGAGGGCTTCTCATTAAGCAGGGATTACAAGGATTGCAGTTCCATATCTTTGCACGCTCTTCACCTGATCGGACTGGTTGCTACGACATGTTCTCTTCAAGTAAAATTATTTGTTTAGTTGTCCCACTATTAATCTGTTAGCATTCATAGAATAAATTTTTTTTAGAATTAAAAAAAGAAATATAACAAATTTTAATTGGTCTCTTAGCCTGTAGAACAATGTTTTCCCTATTGGTGGGGGCATGTTGCCATCAGATTCTTCCTGTACAGATTGATGGACAAGACAAGTTTTAGAGATTAAATGCTGGGAACAGAGGAGGCCTCCTGAGGACATGCCAAAGTAAGGTGGGGTGCAGTGAAAAGAGGAACTGAAGAATGCCAGAGAGGGGACACATGTATCATATGCTTTAAATGGCAAAGCTTCAACAGCTGCTGTTGTAATGAGGGTATCAACAAAAAGAAAGCTTGTCCAAATCAGTTACCCATGGCAGTACAAAGAGGTGAAGGTCTTTATAGGCGTATTTGAGTTGTTTGTCCAAAAGCGCACTTAAAGCCACTGTTGTCTTCCTTCCAAAACTTTGGCTTGAGCGAGTTAATTTTGTCTTCCATTTGTATCTGAGTATATGACACAGTCCATAACCTGACATTACTGTTCTGTGCATGTATTTAAGACAAACATATGCTCTGTGTAAATAAATCAGAAACTTTACAAAATGTAAGAGTAGATTTAAGAAAGGTGTGAATCATTTATTCACACCTGTACCTGCAATATAAAGGACAAAACAACACTGGGCTTCTTACACGAGAGCTAGAACATAAGACTATTATCTAAATTGAGTGAAATAATGAAAATCACTATTCAAAAGGCCAGAAAGCAAACTAAATATGATAGTTGTATCATTTTTAATACTCAAGTGCAGTTGCTAACACAAGATGATGTTTTTTGAAAGATTTTGGAAGTATTTATTTAGTCTGAATACATATGTGGTAAAATACGTCTCTTTTTCCCCTCTCAAGTCAGAGACTCTTAGCAAGCAACAAATTTTTGGCCTCAAGAAGTTACATGTGGTAATGCAGATATACTGATGCCATAACAAAGAGGTTAAGTACTGGAGACAGAGGTTTAATCTATCATGTGTATCTCTAGAAAGGAAATACTTGCCTTGCCAGGTTAAGAGCAACAGGTTAGTACATGGACTGTGAACAACAGAGTGAAGAGAAGACAACCGAAGGAAGGTGATTTTTTTTTTTTTGTGGCCACATATGCTTCTTTTCTATACCATGGTGACTACATTGAGTGCTTTAAGCACTGCATTACAGCAGCAGAGCAATGAAATGTTGGCAGTTCTGCAAGCCGACTTTTGTCTGTGTTGGTGCTTCTAACTACTGGTTTTGAGGGTGAACTGATGTGATGAAAAATAGTAAATCCATAACGTGCATGCAGTGTAAATTTTGGCTCCATTTCCAGTTAGATTTTCATAGCGCTAGCTCAAGTAAATGTAAGTGACTGTGTAAGTAGTTCCAAATGAATCTCTGCTACTGGCAAAGCAGGCTTGGAGGGCTTCGAAGCAGAGGTTCAAACTGCCGTACTGTAGTTGCGTGTCAGATCTGTGAGCCAGAAGTTGTGAGAACTGCGATGCTCATGTGTCTGAAGCATGAACTTAAACACCCGCAGTTGAGAGCATCTGTACCTTCATGTATATTGAGACTAGTCGCTCAGGAAAGCGTCATCCTCTTGAAAAAAAGCTGAGACCAGGTGGTCTTTGGGACTTGCAAAGCTGCATCCCCAGGTCTGGCTGCTGGCCTGTGCTGCCTGGTTTGTTGGCCTTCCGTGGGCCGCACGCGCTGGTGGCAGGGGCTGCCCGAGTAACGGCCCTTACATTCAGTGTGTGCATGTAACCGTTTGGACGTGGGATTGTTTTGTCTGGCAGACTAAAACCTATGGCTTTTGCAGTTCTTTGCGATTATAAATCCTACTCCTCGTTGATTCTGAGAATCCAGCTTAGTACACAGCCGCATAGATGGAAAACTAAAATGCCTTACTGAGCAGATAGTTGAGACAAACCCATGGGTCGTTTGAACCCTTATATTCTCAGATTGCTTTTTTTTAACTTGTAAAATAAATGAGTAAAAATGTCTTTGAGTACAGAAGCACAGCGAATTATTTTATAAATATACGTTTTTTCTCTTAAGGAGGGTGAGTGATGTAGTTCCTACTCTCTGGCACAGAAATCAGGGGTTGAAGATTGATCTTTCCTGTCCCTGAGTGTCTGTGACTTGCTTGACAGGCCTGAGCTGGCTCCCAGATGTTTAAATTGTCCTCAGCCTGTGATAATTTATTTATCTGTTTATGTGTGTTACCAGAAAAGTATCTCTCAAACTCTTGACTCATTTGCAGGGGAATCCAGAGGGAACAGTAGCAGAATATAATATTACTAGAAAGTTTTTCTTTTAAAAGTACGTCTGTTTCTGCTTTGGTCATAAGAAGGGTTGGAAACGTGACATTCGGTAATTTTCTTTTCTCCTCCTGACATCCTTGAGACTTTACATTTAAACATGTGGCAAAATCTCCTCTGTCACAGACTTGTCTGAATGTATAGAGCAAGCCTAAAAAAAACTGAAAACTTTGATCTCAGTACACTTTCAACCATAAAAAATTATAGTAACACTCAAAGTGTCAGACGTTTTTTACTTGTTAAAAGTGAGCTATTATGGTACGGTGATTTATTGTGTTGCGTAAATCTATTGGAGCAAGCAGAAAAATAGTCCCTGTGTGCTGCTGCATTAAGGTAGCATAAGAATGCCTGTGACATTCTGACTTGAAAAAAAGACTATTTCTGTAAATTACATGGTGAAATCACAGGCATGACTTGAGGCCCTGGAAATAAACTGCTAGGGCTAGACAACTTTTCCCACTTACCAATCGTTGTTGTTCACAGAGGGAATATCAGAGAGCAAGAAAAGGAGCGAGTATTTAGAATATCATAACCTTAAAAAATTTAAGCAGAACCATTGGCTGCTTCCAAAGAGTTTGGTGTTTGAATGAGAGGCTGAGGGCATGCATTCTCGTATTCCCACCTCTGAGGCTCTGCTGGTCTCAGGGTAGATTGCTAGCATTTCTATCAATCTGAAAAGCGGGGATAACTCTAAGTATGAAGTTCATGAAGATTTCTTATAAAGTACTTACACAGCACTTTGTCCTTACAAAGTATTACAGCAACATTAAAAATAATCCAAATTGGGATCGTTGCGTTGAGTGTGTGTTCTTTGTAGACAAAATAGTTTGGTGCCTTGCTAAGTTTATTTTTTCTGTTGGAAATTTCTCACTTACTGCTAGTAGATGGTGGTCTTATCTGTCTCAGAGCTCTGTTTTTCAGTGCTTCATTGCTTTGGCATTCTTTAAAAGTTTTTTTTAAAAAAACCCACACAATAACACCTCTCTGAATTGTGTATTTATTCCACCAAGCTAAAATCATGGTAAAACTTAGCCTTCTTTAGAACAATTTTTGCATACCCATTTTGGCTATTAAAAATGTACGTTTCAGATTCCCTTATAAGAGGGGTAATATACCAAAATAAGATGTCCATGGGTAACTGTTGGCCATATTCAAATTTTTTCAAATTGAAAAGTTATTTTACAGATTATGTGCATGTGAAACATCACTTATTTTTTAATGAACTTTGTGGTTACATTCTGCTTTTTTTTAATAATAGCATAAGCTATCCCTTTGAGGACTGAGGGAGAACTGAGAGTGGAAGGGGCTCTGGGAGGAGAGAAGAAATGCTGATTGACTGCATTTTCTTTAATTTGTAGAGGATGGTCAGTGTTTCATTCTTATGATACTGCCCTTGTAGCTTTAGAAACACTGGTTGTTTTTCAGTTTATATGACTAGAATTTTTTTAAATTTCAATTAGTTCCTGAAGTTGCATGTAACTGCTAATAATCTGATACGTTTTATGCATAAGTATTGGAGTATATTCTGGAGAATGAAGCACTTCTCCTTCCTTTTGGCTACATGTAGCTGTGGTAGCTGTTTTGATGGTATAGAGAACTAGGGCAGAATAGTTCAGATTAGGAAGTAGAGAGACTGTAGGCAAGTGAGGGTGAAGGCTATTTTAGCTAGGCTGAATCTCTATGTTGCTTGGGGAATTCGACTTGAAAATAAAATTCATCATTTTCTCTTGGTGTCTTTCAAAAGATTTTTAGTAAAGCTGCTGAGTCAGAGCTTTTATCTGACTTTTCATCTGGAAGATCGTTTGTCCAAAAATATTTATATTTAGTGTTGTCTAGCAGAGTCATTGGAATAGCGTTGTCTGCAAAGAAGCATACCTCCTCTTCACTTGGCAATATGTTTTTCCCTGTATGTGTCCCTTAGCAGTATTAACTCAGGCTGTCCTTCTTTAGTCTGTGAAAGCTAATAAGATCACTGTCTAAGATGGAATGTATTCCTAACAGAGTAATAAATTACAGGCAGCCATCAAACAAGAAAATGGACTGTAGTGCAAAATAGAGAGTAGTATAAGAATCATTACTACAATTTCTATTCTGAAAGCTTCCTTATAAGCAGTAGCTGTACATAATAATTTTGGCACAAAACATTTGTATGGATTTGGGCAATGAGCTGGATGCAGCTATTTGGAGCCTTTCCCGGAGTTACCATTGAATGAGCTAGTGATGAACGGTAAGAAGAAGCCAAGCTTTTCCACTGACTTCGATAGCATTACTTTTAAAAGGGATCTTTGTTTAATACAACTAAGTTATTTTTTAGATGCAGCAAACTGACAATTTTCAGAGGCCAGAATCAGAGTAGTGTTGAGCTTTACCATGATACAAAGAAATCTGTATTAGTAAAATGCATTATAGTTAGCTTTTATTTTGTTTGGACTCGTTAAGATGACACTGAGAGCAAAAACTAGAAAGAATATGAATCTGCTGTTGAGTGTTGTGAAGGCACTGAAGTCCCTTGGGAAGCAGTAGCTGAGTTTAATCTTTCCTTCAGCTGCATTTAATATGCGTGTTGTTCCCTTTACAAGAATTCTTAGCCCAGTATGATACAGATCCGTACTGTTCTGTCAAATTCTTTCCTGAGCCTCAGTAGCTCAGGTGGTGGTGCATTCCAACAGCTGGGAATTGGGCATTTTAATAGTCAAATATATGTATATAAAATCATTACTTTTAGAGTCCTAGAAAGTGAGGAATCAAATTTTGGGAGTGGCTATGCCTTTGCCCTTTTGTCCTTTATTAGTGTTTTTGACATTGTGTCAAAATAGGTATCTCAAATCTCTCACTAGTTTGTCTTGAAAACAATCTTTTTTTTTAATAATTAGTCGGTGACACCAGTTTTTAACACATTCAGTGGATCCTATTTCTTGAGTTCCAAATCATCTTTGCTTTTAAGAGCCCTCTGTTAGATGGTTGTCCTGTCTAAATACTATCCAAGTACCTGTACCTTAGAACTGTCTAGAAAGATTGATTTCTGGATAAAGTACAAGTCAGAGAGTCAGAAGATCTGGTTCCCATTCTTGTTTCCTGTCTGATTTTTGGCAGGCTTCCTCATCTGTACGTTTGAAATAATAACTGCTCTCATCATGGGATTTCGAAGCTATGTTAACTGACAGCAATAAAATGTGTTGAGATGTATAGATGAAAAAAGGTATATCGTAATGCAAAATCACAGAAATGTAGATAGAGAAGCAGTAAATTAATGCTGATTGTTTTATCATACTACTTTGACCATTTACTTGCATAGAGTCCTTATAACCCAGGCCTCCCACCTGAAACGTGCTGGCACGTGGAAGATGCCCTAAGCAAACTGCTGGCAAAGTGAGGTTTGCTATATCGTGGAATTACAGATACCTTCTATACTGCAAATTCAGCTGTAGGGTTCCTTTGCTTTTTGTTCAGGGAAGAAAAGGTTTGCTTGTGAATTGCCCCTTGGGGATATTTTGCTGTTGTTGATCATGCATACACAATGAAATTTGGGTATGTGTTTGTTTATACACTACCAATCTGAAACAGGAACTCTTGTGACTTAACATTGTGTGTCAGAGAGTCAAGACTTAGTTTTCCAACAAATCTAGCAGTTATTTGAATCAAAATAAAGGATAAATTCTGAATTTTCAAATAAAATAGATGAATACTAACTTCATTATTGATCAGTTAAAGGCATGTGGTGGTGTATTTAGCAAGCAAATAGCATCCAGACCCCTTTTAATAATTATAATCCTTTCTCCATTTTTTCTTAATGCAAAAATTGTCCATTATTTAATGTGGCCAGCAGTGTGGAGGACTGAGGTTGTGTTAATGATGCCCTTCTCCTTGTTCTTGTCTACTGTGTTTGATCCTGTAGTCAGCTACAAAATAATGTATGGAGTGACAAGGATGGTATCTTGATTGCATCCAGCTGTCTGGAACAAGTCAAGGGCAAAGAGGCCTTCCATGTAGCAGTAGATCCATACAAGCACCCACTAAAGAATACCAGAAATATTAAAATATAAGCCTGTTTTAAGCCTATTTCTATCAAAAGAAGCAGGTTGGTTAGGTCCAAAGCCAGCTGTGAAAGTAGGTTGTAGTCATATCTACTGCAGTTAACATCAGAAGTTGCATTTTAATCGTGCTTTGTTTTAATTAGCATTAAAATCTTCTTGAATAGTCAGTTGTATTTCTCCTCAAGAAGGAATTTAGTATGGCTTAGTGGCTGTTTACTCTGGAATGTGGCATCCTTGAGCTGTAGAGTCCTTCCAAAGCAAGCTTGGGTGTTTTCATACTTCTTCAAGGCAGCCACTGATTTCAGAGATTAGGACTTAATGAGGATTGAAATGGTCTTTGCCCCGCTGCCTTCCCAAAGCAGATGTTGCATCTGCACATTTGTTTGCTTGGAGTGCAAGCCTGGTTAGCACAATGACATGTCTCGTTCTCTTCAGGTTTGGCGTGAGTTCCCAGACAGGTTGGTTGGATATCCAGGTCGCCTGCATCTCTGGGACCATGAGATGAACAAATGGAAATACGAATCAGAATGGACCAATGAAGTCTCAATGGTGCTCACTGGGGCTGCATTTTATCACAAGGTATCTGTAATATACAGCTTGTGGTATACGACTAGTACACATCATGAACAACTCTCTTTAAGAGCTTTATGTGTTTTTGTCATTCTGTGAGTGTTTTGTGGTGCCATAATTTTCTACAACAATCTGAAAACTAACTGCAAACTTTCCCTAAGTTTCTTTCTCTTTCTGTTGCTGTGGAAACAACTGATTTCTCCTCACCTGTAAAATAACTGTTACCTTCAGGAACTTACAGAAGAACTCTTGTCAGTTTGCATGACCACTAAGTTCATAGTGTATTTTGCAATTAACGTGGCTATGTAGCTAGGCATGTAAGAAACAAACAAACAAAACCCACAACAATTGTAAAATCTATGTGCTGGTCTGAAGTGCAATAATTTTGCACTTAAGCACCCAAAAATGATTCTCTTGTCTGCTAGAGCAGACCTTGTTTGAAGGCAGTGTCAGTTGGCCTGTAATCCATCCTTAGCTGCCTGCTGTTCAGTGACTGAAACATTTAGAGTCTTAAAGTTACTACATCTGTATTTAAAAATTATCTTCTCTTCTTCTCCATCTGTCATGCAGTATTTCAACTATCTTTACACATACAAAATGCCTGGAGACATCAAGAATTGGGTGGATGCTCATATGAACTGTGAAGATATTGCCATGAATTTCCTAGTGGCAAATGTCACTGGCAAATCGGTCATTAAGGTAGGACTTCTCTGCCATTTAGCCTTACAAAGTTTAGAAACATTTACATGTTCATGTAAATTCAGTAGTCTTGAATATATTACTTAATCTTCTCTCTTCTCGCATTTACCTCTGGTATGGTGTCTCTTTCTTCCATAGTAGCAAGTCCCTTTTTTAGTAAAACTTCTATGCTAGCTAGGAACACAGAATTGTTTTATGCCATTTGCTTCTGGTGGTTATTTTAAACAACTAGATGAAGTATGAAGAAGGTAATTTAAATGATAGCTACACCAACATACATGTATTTTAACTATTTGAGATGACTAAAGGAAAGAAATAGCCAACTGTCTACAGCTCTCTGTGTCGTGGACTGGCAACAGCTGATTTATAGGAATGTTAATTGCAAGAATGTTAATTGCAAGATCAGCTTTAAATGAACTTTTTATCCCTGAATTAATTTCCTGACATGTTTCGACACGTTTTCAAGTCTGGACATTCACTCTGTACATTCATTTCAAAATGTGTCAACTTGGAATGAGATTTAGAGGCCACCAGGCGTTACTTCAATTAGCAGGGTCCACTTTCCCATCTGTCCATCATCATTTACTGGGACTGGTGGCTGCACTTCCTAAAAAAGTCTTTAGAAGATAAAGTGTGTGTTTTTGCTGAAAAAGGTTTTGAGCTGTATGAGGGCACAGGCAGAGTAATTTGGCACCTCTGTGCAATTCGGAGAGCCTTGCAGGGTTTGCCAGTCAGCTATTAACTGGAGTGAGCAAAAGAGCGCCTGTTGGATTAACGTTACGGTGAAGTATGGGAAGCTATATTTCATCGCTGTTATGGCTGCAAGAACAAATGGTGTTTATACAGGGACCTTGGCAGTGAGAAAACAGTCATTAAACAGGAATTAAGGAGCTTGTCATCGCCACTTCTTTTCAGTTACAGAAGGAAAAACCCCTCCAAGCCGTTTTTATTGGGCCCCTGTGAATTTTGCAGTCAGCCGGGCCAGATGGAACTGAATGGAGGAATGGAGTGGCTTTTTTTTTTTTAAACAACCCCCCCATACCCCCCCTTGGTGAGACAGCTCAGTTTACACTGCAGGCATGTTCAGAGGTATTGTGCTGCTCTCTGTGCAAGGAGATTAATGTCCCTTCTGTTGATATTTGATGGTATCTGGCGTGCCTTTGTGCAGGTGACCCCACGAAAGAAGTTCAAATGTCCAGAATGCACAGCAATCGATGGGTTATCACTGGACCAGACACACATGGTAGAAAGGTGAGTGACCACCCTTTATTTCTCTGATTGCCTTTTTCTGAGTGCTAGAATTTTATTCTGTGTCTCATTAAATTAGGATCAAAATGTTCACTTAAATATAAATGCTAATAAAATGAAATGCTGATTTTTTTTAAATGCTCATGAATGAAAATGCTCATTTAAATGTAAGTGATTGTATTTCTGTAAAACACTAATTTTGAAAAAATATCTCATGGGTTTGATCATTTGATCAACATAAGTCATTCCCACAAGGGATGATGTGACAGTGAAAGGTGGACTACTACAAGAAAGGACTTTAGAAGGGTACCATTTTTAGCGGATTTTGCTGTAAAGTGCATGGGACGTGTATGAAATTCAGATTGTTGGCATTGTTTTTAATAATGCCACATTTCTGTTTTATCATGGAACTTCAACTGTAATGCATATGAGATGTATTTTTTTTTAGTCCAGACAGTTGTTAGCTTACCAAAGACTGATTGACTGATAAGGATATTAATAATGCTAGTTGAATTGATGTTTGTACATTGTCATTCCGAATCACTTGGTTTCCATTACTAAAGGGCATTTGCCTGCACAATTGCTTGTGGCACTTTCTAATAACGGCAGCAATATTTTTATGAGAAATTAATTTTGAAATGAAGTATGTATTTGCAAAGACAGAGTTTAGTGAAATACTGAAAGTCAGTTAACCAAAAGTGTTTCATTCCCTGCTTTACAGTAAAATGGCTTCCTAACTTTGACCAAGCACTAAGCTTCCTTCTTCCTTGGCTTCTGAATACATAAAGTAAAGGAAAGTTTGCTCGCTTTGATAAAGGTGTTCTCAAATAAGGGTTTCCAACCCTGAGAATAAATGTACATAGTAATTATTAGTTGAAATTAACCTAGGACCAACAAAGGCATTTCCCCTTAGGCTTCTTTGGCTGTAGCATCTCCCCTGCAATCTGTGGGAAAAATCATTTGCAGCCATAGGATTGTTGGGGTAGGTAAGCAAAGGTAGCTTTCATAGTGCTGGAATACACCAGCAGAAGAGGTGACAAGATAAAAACAAACCTGCTGTGCATTTAAAATAGACTGTTTTAATTTTGAACTGAGAGAAATAACATGGATATCTTACCAATTAACATAGTTATGTCTTACCAGTGAGCTTTTTTTTTCTCTCCGTCTCTGCACTACTCAGCAAATTTAAAGTATTGTATTTGTCTACTGGCCTTTTGCTACAAAAAGGGTATTTATGTATTGAAATGTGTCCAGAGGCTTATTTGTAAGAAGAGTATATAGATCTATCTGTTTGATGTGTAGACACATTAAACAATACACACAAATACATGGTTTCTCTGGTTGATTTTTAACTGAGCATCATGCCGGGCATTGAAGAGCGTAACCACCAAGGTCAGTGACAAAGTGTTTGAGCTGGATGTATAATGATGCTAGATTTAAAAACAAAACAACAACAACAAAAAAACACTTGGATGGTTGGATGTAAAAATGTACCCCATGAAGATGGTAAAAATTGCTCTGCAGAAAACTTTTTAAGGAAGGGGCTGGAAGCTCTGTGGATCTTAAATGTTAGCTGAAGGAAGCCCAGGAGGATGTTGTTTATCTAGCAATTCAGCACTGGCTTACAGGATGGGCTCCCTGAACCCAGTCGAGCTTTCCTATGATCGTACTAGCAGCATTACAACAACACATAGGAATTTCAGTCATGAACTAAGTTCTCATTAAGGTTAGCACTGTAAAAACAGAAGATGAAAAAGTGGTCTTTGCTCCAGAGTGCATTATGATGCGGGGTAAAGGTCATGTTTCCATGTCTCCAGCAATTCTTGTATCCTCAAAGTAAAGTATCATTGACAGTTTATTGAGAACACGTTTAAACTGTTGCTTTGCTTCTCTTCTGTAGTTTCTAACAGTGGACATAACTGAGGTACAAGAAATATTACGTAGACTGTAAATCCACATACTTTTTTGTATCCAGCCAAAGTTGTAAATACTGCAATGGAGTCTGGGTGCAGGAGGGACAACTGGGCATATACAGGTCAGGTGTATTCAGGCTTCATTTTGAAGATTAATAATATAATACTGAGACTACATGCTACACCTAATACCTTCTCATCCCACTTGCTTTGATTATCTACCACTCAGCTATTATCTACCTTCAGCATTTTGACACTCAGCAGAGACAATGGAAAGATGGTGCAGTGGTACGGTTGAATTCTGTCTCTTATTAAGGGATTATTTTTTTGACCAATAGTGAAGATATTTACAGCCAATCATGGGAAAGCCAACCCTGCTGTTTGTCCTGCTGTGCAATTTTTCCGAGATAAATAAAAGACTTCAGTCCTCAGGGTTAGCGAGCTCCATCATTAAAATACATTAACCAAAGGAAGCTTTGAACCAAGAATCCCCTTCTTGCCCTAGGTTAGCCTTTACATCAGGTTGCAGAAAAAACTTTAGAAGGATCTCATAATCCGTGCATTTACAGGTGTTGTTTAAATAGCAACAAGGTTTCTGCCTTTAGAAACTTTGCATCTGGCTCTCAAAAAATGGAGAACTTTATAAAATGCAGCCTAGAGGGCAACTGTCTATACACTAAATGTAGCAAGAGGCTGAGCCGCTTCTGCAGCTACACTAACACAGCATCTTATTTAGGGCATGTAAATATTTGTTCAAGTCAAAATAGGAAGACTTTCCCTTAAGAGGCAAACTGACCAGGTAATGGTTGACCAAAGGCTGTAGGTGCAGGGTTACCCTCCCTGAAAATATTTTAAGGGAGAGGAAGCTGATTGAGAGGCCTTAACAGGGACAAGGCTGATCCAGCCTGTCAGGGGCAACGGGGCTCCCAGTTTCTCAGTTCACACCATCTTAATTCCTTGTTGAGTACAAGTGCATGTTGTCAGCAGAGCAAGGAAAAAATGAATAATTCGGGGAAGCAAAGATGCCTCTCTCAGTATGAATTTGCAAAATATCAACACAACGAAGAAAAACACCTACCCTTCGTATAAGACGACATGTTTTCTTTTCTTGGCTTCCTACCTCTGCATGTTTAATGTGCTGGATGTCCCTTCTGTTTTATGTGATCCAAAAGTGGCAAATGCTTTAGCATTTGAGTGATTTAGTTCAGTGCAGGAAATGAAATTTTTGGAAAGAGGCAGCTTTCCTTCAAACACACTTTGTGGTTTGTCTGTGACATTTCTTTCATCCACAAAAGCTGCTTCTGATATTTGAATTTGATGTTTCCTGAGGACTAACTTTTCCAATTCAGCCAGAATGCTCAGAACATGCTTTTTTTCCATTTTTTCAAGTTATCATTTCTTTAACAACAAAGTGGTTTGTTGATGGTTGAAGATATTGTACTGGTTGGTATTCTTGAATGGTTTTACCACCAGAGTAAGTTTGGCCGTAGAGGGATCCCATCTTGATATTTTCTCCTGAGACCTCGTCTTTGGTTTAGCAGTGTAGCTTGTAGAGGGAGGAGGTCAGTTGTCTCCTCTCTCCATCCAGCTTTGTCTTTTGCTCTGAGGTGCCGCTGGGTTTGGGCAGCAGGCTGAGATAACTAATTCATTTCGCGCAGGCAGCCTAGCAGCTGTTACATTACAATGCCTTTCAGTTATTACTGGCAGAGGCAGGATTTGAAGCAGTGGAGGAGAAGCAAAAGGCCTTGTATTCCAGAAACCAGTGTGGGACAGCAGCTGGGCAGGCTTCTCACATACGCATCCACCTCCAGGCCTGCGAGGTTTGTGCTTCTCCTGCCATCAGGCTTCTCCGGCACTGACAGCGTGGTGTGCAGGTTGCTGTCTTCCTGAGAAGCGACAGATGATTTGGGTGTCTGACCTCACCTGAGATGTCTTTAAGTTATCTCGTGGTGGGCATCTCACAGAGACAACAGGAACTGCTTGGTGTGCCTGCTCAGCGCTCAGTTTCTGCTGTCCATGTTACTGTGTAGTCTTCTGGCTGCTTGTCTGCTCACTTCAGCCCTGACTGGTAGCTTTGGCTACTCCAGGCCTGGGCTCAATCCGAGGCCCTGTGCCAGTTCAGGGGGCTGTTTTTGTCCTGCACAGTTTCCTCTTGCTCCTTGAGTTCATTTGTTTTGCTTCATTTGTTTCCTAGTGCAAAGATACAGGCGTAGGGTGGGAAGAGGTTTGAGAAGATGAGAAGGTAGCAGAAAGCCAAATCTCTGCATTCACCTTTATTAAATATTTTATTCAAATATTGCCCATGAGGTCATTTTCTGACTCTCTTCTCAGGCCAGGAAAGGGCTTGAAATATGACCATTATAACTTGAAACAGCAATGTAGAGATGTACCATTCTACAGCTTGGGCTCTGCGTTTTTCAGTCATTTACTCCAGTTAAGGAGGGAGCCGTAGGATGCTGAGAGGCTGAGGAATTAATTTTGAAAACCAGTTTTGCTGTCCCATCTACTTCAAACGAGTGTTCGGGCCAGCGTTGGGCAGTCCCCATCACAAAACTGTCACACTCAGTTGGTGTGATTGACTGGGTCTGTTCAGGAAAATTATCCTGGAGCCGTAGTGACCCCCTAACCCTTCGAAGGGGTCGGGAAGGGAGTGCAGTGGTTGCGGGGCGAGAGACCTGCTCCGGGACCGCCTGCAGCACGGCAGCCTCTCTAGCCGAGTCAAAGCACTCATCTCTTCTTTGTTTTCTCTTTTCGTTTCTAAACAGTGAAAGAAATGTGATCCTTTTGCTTTTACCTGTCTCTGGTGTGTTGTGTCTTAGGGACTGTCATCATGATTCTCGGTGTCTGAAATTTTTAAGAGCTGCATTATAAAGTAGGGAGCTATTGTGAGCTGAGTGCTGACCAGGGTGAGATTAGGCACGTTTTGCTTGCCTTGCTTCCACAGGTAGCGTGTCTTTCAGTGAAAGAGTTAAAGGAGCACTGGAAGGTTAAACATCTGCTTGCTTACTTTTTGAAGCACAAGGCTGCTCCCTTCCACAGCATTGCTGACACCTGGGATTATTAAAACTGAAAGAATCATCAGTGGTCTAATCTTTATGCTAATGGGATGCCTTGCTGCTCAGTACCTCTTTATTTAGACAAGGAAAATAAGCTAGATGGTTTTGTTTTATAGTTTTTTTATTCAGCTTCACCTCTAACTTACAGTATAATCAGTGCTACCTATACGTTAAGGCATGTTTATTTTTGTGGGAAAAGACAGAGCTTCTGAAGAAGTCTGGAAAAAAAAAAAAGAGAGACTTTTTGTAGAACTTCACTTTCACAAAGGCTTGTATTTTGCAGAGCTGTCGTTATGAGCCAAACTGACCCAAGAGCGGCCCTTTAAGAGACATGTTGGCAGTTAATCTGTTCTGGTTTACAGCATGTACATCGCTTTAAGAATGACTGGAATTCTAGGGGGAGGGAGAGGAGAAGCTTTGACCTCCATGTGCACATGTGCTGCTGCCGGCATCCCCTTGCTCTTCTCTGTGATTAAACGGATAAATCAAAGAACACCAGCTTCTTTTCAGTTCTCTCTGCAATGAGGCTCTCTTTTTGTTTAGTAGTAGCCAGCATGGCTGAAATACCTCCAAGCACACGAGGGAAGGTTGCTGCGTTGTTTTCCTACCAGTTATGTTGGTGTGGGAGCTGGTAGCCAGCCCAGTTATTGTGGTTCTTAATCACACTGCTTTCCCTTTCACCAGATCTGAATGCATCAATAAGTTTGCCTCTGTCTTTGGGACCATGCCTCTGAAAGTGGTGGAGCACCGTGCCGACCCTGTCCTGTACAAAGATGACTTTCCTGAGAAACTGAAGAGCTTTCCCAATATCGGCAGCTTGTAATGGCAGCTGTGACACAAACCTGAGTGCTGAAAACACCGGTGGAAAAGGTGGAATATAAGGCCCTGAAGAAAAAAAAAAAACTCTAGAGTGGGTTACACCCAAGGGAAACGGGAATTAAAGTTGTATTTTAGTATATTGTCTTACTTTTATATTGCACAAAGGCGGAATGGAAAGCTGAACAACTAACTCTCTGTTGCTCACAGAGGATTGAATATATTCATGGGTCCTACCAGAAATGTCAGACACTTTTCTCCAAAGGAGGCTGTGCACCTGGGAGAATAAAACTGAATCTCGCTCTCTGTGGCATGAGCGACCTCTTCTATCGAATGTGCTGCAGTCCTCTGATTCCTAAGCATCCGTACATTTGAAACAACTGCCTGGAATATATAGGTGCTCTCTTTTGGGAGGAGCTTATTTCCCGGGCCATAGGTGGGCCTACAACTTTTGAGCTTAATTGTGGGCTTAATTGAATACCAAACCTGTTTTTCTGCATAGTGGGACAAATGTTTAGTTTAGTTGTTTGTTTGGTTTTTTTTACAACATCGACAACAAAAATCTGTGTTTATCACATTGTTTAAAGGGCAAAACATTTTGTGTTACTTATTTTTTACGTGAATAGAGACAAACAGCAGCTGGGAGGATGGTCTTTTTAATGCAGAGAGACCTGCAGGATACAGCTCCAAATGCTGCAGCTCTTCTTTCTGCATAAATCTCAGGTTTTCTGCTACATCCATGCAAGAGACCAGGACTGTGTTAAAATGAGTATTACACAGAGAAGTATCTTTTATGTTTGCTTTTCATTAGCAAAACAGAACAGCCAGGTAATAGTTCTACATCGTAGCCGTACATTGGAACAGCAGCTATGAAGTCAAGTTTTAACATCTGAATCCTCTTCAGCAAGCAGTGTGTTGTAGTACTGACTTGTAAAAACCTTCAATTTACAGAAACTCCCAGTTAAAGCTTTGATGTGCAGGGGTCTGTGTACACACAAGACACTAACACACACTTGCAAACTCCTGTAAATTACTGTTGGAAAAACTGCTGGGTCTTAGCTTGTAATTTAACTAAGGAACCCATTGCTACAGGCTGCCACTGAAACATGCTGCTTAGGAAAGCTTTTGGAGAAGCTTTACGTTTCTTAAAAGCATTGGAATTGTTTCTCAGTACTGAAATTAACCTGAATTAGAAAATTAAATGCAGCAAAGGTAGAAGTAAAATTGCTTGGACCATTACCTCTTGTCCGTTGATATTAAAGACAATACCACGTTGGGCTGAGAAAAGAATCTCTTTTTCAGCTCCGCTGATAAAACGTCTGTTACCAGATAAGGGTGATTTGGCTGTCTTTTGAAACCTCCGTTGCTGCCAGTTACAGGGATATCCTACTCGAAGGGCTGTTTTTCTGTTCTACTCTGAGCAGCCTTATTCCTCAGATTTTGCCAAACCCCAAACAATAGGACAAGTGTTAGGCATCACAGTTCACCCCCTCTCCTAAGCTGGATAGGCAGCAATGACAGAAACCAAATGAAAGTCAGGCTAGAAACAGGAAACATCTGCTCCTATTTGTCTCACCCCCACTAAGACTTATCTTATTGCCCAACGCAGTGGATGTGCTGTGAATGAAAATCATATTGGAACAATAGCTCTGAGGGGATGCTTCACTTCATAACTCCCCTGGGATGTGCCTGTAAACTGTATCGTCCGAAACTCTGGGAACGTTTAATTACTAGTAAATGCTTTTCACTGTAGTCTTTGTTTCATTCCGAATTTGCTGTGGGAGCGGGTGTAAGGGAGCTAGGAGGACAGCTTTTGCAGTGACAAAAACTGCTTCAGCACAGTGGGTATCACAAGATCGAGGAAGGTTTGTTGCTTGCTATTTCTCCTTCGCAGTATCGTATGTTCATTCACATGAATCTTCTGAATCTTTCTGTCGCTTTATGCCCTGGTGCTTGAGCATCAAGAGAAGCTCAGCATATTTATTCTAAGAAGTTTACTTTAAAAGGGTGGCTGTGAAAGTGTAGTGGTCACTTGAATTTTAGCCTTTCTTTTGGGGCTGATCTCAGCTTGGCGATATAACTGAGTTGTAGCATCTTCCTTACACAAAGTTGTGAAGCTGCTGTGATTTCTTGCTTCTTTCTCAGTAAAGCCAGAAATCCACGTTTTGCACAGCGTCTTAAAAGACATGGAGGATTTCAAATAGTTGGTGGATTATTTTCAGGTGGGGGCAGCCTAGCCAACCCTCCTAAACTGGTCTGTGGTCTCAAGTCAGTAAAAGGCAACAGGTCCTTGTGTCTGCATCCCAGAGTATCTGAGTGGGCTCCCCTTCCTCAAAATGCCAAGTGACCGGTATCAGTCACGTTTTGTCTTTTAGCACTTTACAGTTGCTTTTATAGGTCTGTCTCACTTAAATGGTAATTTTTCTCTGTGCCATAGAGAAAAATGGGCAATTGACTGGTTAAAAAAAAAAAAAAGAAAGTAAAATGGCCTACTTCCCCACTACATTTATATTTGTTTTGGTTTTGTTGGTTCAAAACCTGTAAAGGTAAGATGTACCTGTATGACTGATTTGGAATGGTTTTGTTGTCAGTCGTTAAATTAAGATTGTTGTTAACTTTTCATTGTATATATGTTATCAAAAGAGTTTAATATTGGTATATTAAAAGGTAAATCCAAGGAGCATTTGTTGTATTTCACTTTCTGAGCTGCGTTGGTATACATCAGGAAACACGACTGCATTTACAAGGAGAATTGCAATGACAGGCTGTTTTGCTACATAAATCTCTGTTAAACTTGAATATCCACAATGTACTTTAGCAGGACCTGTCAATATTTTGTCTTGCCTGTAAGCAGTGAGATGGTTGTCTTTGAAGTGGAAGTTTGCTCTGCATGAATTCATCCCACTCACCTTTTTCAAGCAACTAGTTGTTGCTCTAACTTTCTACCAAGATTAGACAGTGGCATTTATCTTGAAGAAACAGGGAGCAAATCCTTTCTCTTTTTGTGGAGAGGGACAGCCAATGTTGAAAAATTGTGTTTTTGAGAAAAGAGCTTTGGCTGAATCATCATAATGGTGGAATTTGGTGTGGTAGCAGCTCTTTGTTCCAGCACAATCCCTACCAAGCATGCTGCAAAAGGGCCTGTGAAGGACACACCTTGCTGCTTTATGGGGTATGATGTACCACAGTGTGCGTGCCGCCAGTCATGGTAAGTCATAAGGATATATATTTTTAGCATCACCAACTCCCCCTGCAGTGTGGTGACTCTTCCCTTCCTCACGGGCCCACTGGCTCATTTCAGG
Organism: Anser brachyrhynchus; assembly: GCF_964034855.1. Classification (NCBI taxonomy): domain Eukaryota; kingdom Metazoa; phylum Chordata; class Aves; order Anseriformes; family Anatidae; genus Anser; species Anser brachyrhynchus. The sequence goes on along the minus strand of NC_137699.1, from coordinate 13,699,825 downwards.
GGATGCCAGTTCGAGCCCTAACATTAGGAATTACTTCCTCTTGCCATCTCCAGCTCCTGCCCTTGAATGCCCATCTTAATTCTGCTTGTGCAGTTCAAATACGCTTTACTGCGGAAACTAGTTCTTCCCTATGCTGAAAGCTCCATAACGAGTGTCTGGCACCCTGCGTACTTACCACAGGTAGTGCGTCTTTGCATCAGGAAAGATCTCAGAAGGGTTAATTTGTACTGCAGAAATCTCCTGTCCGTCCCTTTCACATGGAAGCTACTGCCACAACACCACCACAGCACAACACAGGAAAGAAAAACAAACTGACAGTGCTGATGAGAAAATGGATTTTAAATGCCTTACTGAGAGATAAGACAGAGCAAGTATGATTTTTTTTCATCATTCTTAAAGAGTTGCATGTTGAATTTTCGCTAAGACTGCTGCAAAGTATGTTTATAAACTAATATGTAGCTCCAAATGTTCTGTACAGGGGGTTCTTGCAATCATGGAGCATTTCCTCCATGTACTTAAAGCAAAAAAATATTTCGCAAAGTCATCTTAGATGACTACTAGAAACTGAGCTGGTCCACTTGCTAACTTCAGGCTGTTCTTGAACAGTTGAGCAGAATAAAAACTAGAGAAATGTTCCACCTATATTGACTTTTAAATTTTTTTTAGGACCCAAAAATTTGTTCCTGTCAAAACCAACCAGAAACCTTGAACACAGACTTAGGATCTTTCTGTAGCACCTGAAAGGTATCTGATTAGCAGGTAGTCCCTTCCACCCTCCTGCAAAAATTGATATATATATATATATATAGAGAGAGAGAGCATTTGTTCAGCAGAACAATCATCTGGAATGTTTTTGCTTTGCTGTTGAGTTGTGGATCTGTCGGTTGTGTGTCATGCTGTGTGATCGTATGTAGGATAGCGTAACTTCTTTTTCTGATGCTTGCCACTGCTGTGTCTGAGCAGAACAACAAACTGAGCACCACAGTCGTCCTGCTTGAGTAAGACCGGCATCGTACCTGTTACTGCAGATGAGCAAGTGGAGAGGAGCTGTGATATACCCGTGGCCTTAGGAGCTGTGCGGGTGAAAACAGGATTGAACACCAGGATCCTAAGTCCATGTTTTAGCGTGACAGCCACGCTTTGTTTGGAGTCTTGGGTAGCTCAATACCAAGGTAGAGGACTGCTGGCCTTGACTTTCAGTGTCAGCGTGCTGCAGCCTGTCCTGGCTTGAAGCCATTTAGAGACATTCCTGGTGCACTCTGTGTAATTTCAGCCTGATGGAAATGGCTGTAATGCAGTCCCACCTCTGCTGATCTTCAGGATTGCCCTGTCTGCAGCTTCTTGTGGTTGCTTTGAAAGCGAGTTATGTTTCCCATTAAAGGATAACAGCGACAATTGATGCAATTAAGTGGAGTGGCATGGAGCTAGCAGCACGCAGGGAGTTTTCCGACTGAAAACAGGCAGCACAGCTCAAAGGTATTCCCTGCAAGGTTGCCTGTTCGCTGTCTTCATTTGGCTGGAAAAGGATCCGGTAATTCTTCTTCAAATTTCCTTTCCTCATTCTAAACGCCAGTTTACTCGCATCAATAGGAAATGTTCCTGTCCAGCCAAGAACGACAGCTCTGCAATAGCTGTGAGCTAAGATCAGTGCAACTTGGCCGTGGTCTCGGTAGGTCTGTGAGCTTGGATCAGTGCTCAGTGCTGGACTGTCTGAGTGGGGAAGAGAGTGGGTAAGGTGGGCAGGGGGAGAACAAAGGTTGTATAAAGAGAAATAACAAGAAGTGGGCCTGACTGTGAAGTGCTGCTTGTAGATACCCACCCGCACAGTGTGAACATCTCGCTTCTGCTCATCCGGTGGGTGAGTCCTTTGGTAAGATACCCGAGGGCTTCAGGACAAAACGCTGTTTCTTTCCTGATGGTCTGGCCGCCTGAGAACTTAACTGGTCCTTCTTTTGTGAAACCTTTCTTTGGGAGAGAGGGCCGTGTCTCAGCTGTGTGCTGGGCACAGACAGTGCTGGGTGCCTCTGGCTGAGGGCTGGTGGGGAACAATCCCCCATTTGCCACACTTCATACAAAGACAGACGGGGGAGAAGGCTGGGAGCAGAAAGCACTGTAAAATGAGATCCAGGAATTCGGCAAGGCCGCAGCAAAAGGAGCAGATTGCTAACTCGGAGCATCTGTCTTTGCCCTGTGAGTAAGTTACGAACTGAAAAGCAGGAGAAAGTGGAAGATCCTTTCACAAATAATAAACACTTGTTTGTCTCAGATTAAATGCAACACCTTTACATGTGGCCTCCATCTGGCCATAAGCAGATGCACCTTGCGTGGCTGTTACCTTTCCTGCCAACGAGAAGACTATTGTACCTCCATCTGCTTAAAGGTTAATAACCTGCTTTTAAAAAGAGGAAGAAAAAAGGCAAATCTGTTTAGTTTACAGGAGGAGAAAATTGTTTTTCATTAAAACTGCCTGAACTTTGCCCTGCCTCCAAGTCACATTTGCCAGCAGAGAAGGAAGATGTTAACCTAGGTGCTGTAGGCACATCTCCCGGTGAGAAATGTTTCCGTCTGTTCTAAATAACTCCTGTAATACCGGTGGGAAAGTGCGGCTGCGACAGAAGTGGCACGTTTCTAATCTGCGTCCTGCCGCTATCTGGAGTCTAAAGAGAGGCTTTTCAGCTCTTCGGTAATACTCGGGCCAGGAGCAATTTCTGATGTAAACCCATATGACCAGGATGTTACTGAAGCTGGCTTCAGGCTCTCAATAGTCAGAGCTTTGCCAACATCTGGAGAATCTGGCTCCGAGTGCTTGGGGAGGGAAGGAATTTTTCTTCTGCAAGTGAGAGGAATGGATAAGCTTGCAACAGCACCTGCATTATCTGTTTCTCTGCGAGATGGAAAACAGCCACGCTCCAGCTGAACCGAGCTGGTGCTGCCGGCCAAGCGATGGGAAGGTGAGGGACAAGGGAAGGGAAGGGAAGGGAAGGGAAGGGACGTGCGCTGGGAGCCCTGGGGCTCAGCCAAGCCCTCCACTCTGTGCAGGGGGAAGCAAATCCCAAAGGGCTGTGCCCCGCAGCCCCGCGTGTCCCCGTGCTGGCTGCGGGGCTGCCGGCCATCTCTGTAGGGGCAGAGGCGGCGGGCCCGTGAGCTGCCACCTGTTGTTAATCTACCCCCGGCTAATCCATTCTGCACTGTGTCAGCAGTTCAAAAGGGCACTGTTAGTATTTTTTGCCAACTTCAATTAACGTGAGATTTTGGAGGCCCCTCTGATCACATTTCATCTGTCATGAGTCAGGAACAAAACAGACAGATTCCAGTTGAGAGCGGAGAAGAGAAGGAGTTTATTGCAAACCAAAACAACAACAACAGTGTTTGTATCTCCTCAGCCAGGGGGCCTTGGAAGTGGGGGCTTTCCCAGCAATTTCACTCCTTTAAAAAAAAAAAAAAAAAAGGAAAAATAAAAATTGGTGCCCAGAAATTCCAGCCCCCACCCCCCCAAAAAAAGCTGCTGCAAGTGCAATAACTTACTTTGAAAAAACAGGGAAAGGACCAAGCTGCAAGACTGTTTCTTCTTTTTTTAATATTCCACTGTAATTAACTGGTAATACATGGCTGCATAGGCATTAACATCGCATGGCACAAACCTCACAATGGCAACAGTTTTTAATGATTTTTTTTATTCTTTTTTCCTGAACTTTTTCAAACTTTTTTATTTTTTTAATATGTTCTACCCCAGGCCTTTAAGCTAAAGAAAAAAAAAGTTTGCGTTTATACAAGGTTACAATATTTTACAACAAAAAAAACAGTAATATTGATTGAGGTTTGTTTTCTTTCTTTCTCCCAGTCTCTCTTTCAAACACTGCACACCTAAACCGATATATTATTACACATTGAAAACTGTCCTTCAAAATCAGTAGTACAAAAGTCCTAGCTCTACCTACCTACCTAGCTATGTGGGGGAGCGGGGCGTCGCGTTACCAGCAAGGAGCTAGCAGGGTGCGAGGCTGCGCCCTGCCTCCTCCCAGGACCCTTCCCCGAGCCGAAAAGGGCTGGGGACGACTTCCAGCTCGATTCGGCCCCCGTTCCCATTTGGGTTTAATTTCTAATTTGGTCTGTTTGCTTTTTGTTGTGTCAGTCAGAGCAGCAAAATAAACACGGGTCTCTGCATCTGCCTGATTATTTTTCAACCCTTTTTTTTTTTTTTTTGCAGGAAACTACCTTTTTGGCTTTGTTTGTTTGGAGAGTGTTTTACAACGCGCTGCCGAGCCTGGGTGCGCTCTGTGAAGCAGGGGAACCGGCCTCCCCCCCCCAAAACACCCCCGCCACTGGAGGAACCCCTCGCCCCCCCTCTCCACGTGTGCAGGGGACACCATGCGTGCAGCAGCTCTGCCACGTCGCAAGTGCTGGTGGCCTTGCCATGATACCTGTGCCTTGGGCCAGATGTGCCCCAGTACAGATGAAAGCAGCACTGGGCTGTGCTGGTGGTGGGAAATGTCCCCGGAGGGACGGCCCGGCCCCTGCCTTGCCCCACTGCTCTTGGACTCATGGTGACAGCAGCCTTCGGAGCCGGGGCGCTGCGGTAGCCAGCAGCCCGCCTGGGCAGCAGGAGGTGTTCGGAGAAGCAAAGGGCTTTGTGGGGATGGGCATGGGGGTAAGGGGGAGCTATGGTAAAGTCACCACTGGCTTGCAGCAGCTATCGAAGCACTAACTGCTGCTCTGGGAGCTTGGCAGCTGGCAGCACCCGGCTGGGAACCCGCGCTGCTCTCCCCGCTTGTCTGCTCCTCGTCTCCAACCCCTGGGACGTCCCTTGCATTTCTAACCCCAGGCAGCCCCCTCGCAGGGAGCCTGCTGCATGGCTGGGGCTGCTCAGAAGAGTGCTTTGCTACCTCTGTAAGGCTGGAGAGGGTGCCCAGACAGGAGCCTGGCCCGGGCTGCAGGCGCTGCACCCACAGAGGATGCCACCACGGGGCAGCCAGGGGCTCGTGGGGTGCTTTGGTGGTGGCTGGGGATGAAGCTCGCAGCTTCGAAGGCATTTAAATCCAAGCCAGGGAATTGTGGCTCCATGTATGGACAGGAGTAAAAGACTAAATAAGAAATAAATAGAGAAGAAAGTCATAAATAGAGTCAGAAGGTATTAAAATAATAATAATAATTAAAAAAAGGCATCATCGTGATAGCTTGAGATTGCAAGAACAGCACTGACCCTGTGACCCTTAAGAAATGCAGTAGCCGCAGGCTGGCTAGGTTAAGATACATACATATATATATATAAAAGTATATATATATATATATTTATACAGCTTTTCTTGTTAATTTAACAGCTATATTTTTTTAAAAAAACTTTTAAATTAATTAAAAAATGCGTGTAAATACAGATGCACGCAGCTCAAAAACTGCTCTAATAGCTGCTGCCCGAGGCTTTTGCCGCTCGAGCCACCCGGACTGACCCGTGGGCGAGGGGGGGCTGTGCTGGCACACCGGGCAGCAGCGCTCCCCGCTCCTGGTGCACCCCGGCAGGCTCAGGGCTGGGCACGCGTGGCAGTGCTCGGGATAGATGGAGGACAGCGCACGCTTTGCTCGTGGGTTTTTAAGGTAAGAGAGCAGGGGTTCTGTTAAGGCCGGTAGCGCTGCCAGGAGGCTGCCCTCTCCAAGGAGACAGCGGATGCAGCACTCCGTCCCGTGAGCTGCTACGGGTGAAATGCTGGCCCTGTGAAACTGAGGAGGAAGAAATACCCTTAGACTTCAGCAGAGAGTGCAGCTAAGCCCTGGGATAGCCACGGGTCTCCAGCAGGGCAGCCAGCAGTACCTGTGGGTCCTGCAGCATCCATGCCCACCCAGCCTGCTGCACCCTCCTCGGCTCCACTTCTCCTCCGGGGGCTGAACACTGCGGTGGAAAACACCTTTCCCTCCGCACCACAGGAAAGGGCTCTTTTCTAACACAAGGAGGTCTGGGGTGTCCATGGATGGAAGGAAAAAGTTGGTACACAATGCAATTTTTAGATTGTAATGGTGCCAGTGCATGCGGGAAAAAAGAGGTTTGGGCAGCGATCCCATGCGATCAGCATCGTTTTTAGCACCTGAAACACATTTTAGCCCAATTACTTAGCTGAATGTTTAGGCTGGGACATAAGTCTTGTTTGCTTCGGATGGGAAAAGCCCAGGTCATATGCGTAGTCTGCTTAACTTCATGCTGGTTCCTGATGAGTACCAAGCCAGGCATCTCTTAGCATTTTTAGATAGAAAAGAAACAGTACTACCGGTCTTTTCGTATTCCAATAAATATATGTTACATTTGATCTAGCATTGATGTATCATTTATGTGGTGTACAACAACGCCTAGGCACTGTAGAAATATTTTTATACGGCATGCAGTTAACCTGAACCCTGATATTTGGTTGTAGCCTATTTGGAGCCCTTTCCAGGACCACTAAATGTCCCTGGACACGGAGCCACGGGATCCCCCAGTACAGAGCACAGGGAGGGAGGACAAGGTGACACACATTTGTACGGGAGCAAAACCCTACAGTTCCCTCGCTGATTAAGCTCAGGCTCAGTGCATAGCCGTGCGGTGTGGGTGCTGGTGCCCGGGTGACATCCAGCGAGGCAAATTATTCCTGGCACTGCGAGACCGTTGGGCAGCTTGGGAACAATTTAGCCTTGCAAAGGAGACCTTACTTAACTGGTGGGAGCACTCGGGGAGAAAACTGAGGGCGGGCGAGTGGGAGGGATGTTGTCTGGGACAAACGGGGCGAGCTGCGGTGTCTCCCCGCGGGCTGGTGCTGGGGCCCTGGGTGTGGGGGCGATGGGAAGGGCGGTTGTCACACGAGGCTGGCCCCGGGACCAGGTGGACGAGGATTTCGATGCCCTCCCTGCCCTGTGCACTGCCGCTTGAGCTGTTCCTCAGTGGGGTCTCTGGGGACCTGTTGTTGCTGTCAGAGGGCAGTGATTCCTGACCCAGTAAAAGCCAGGGGAAAGGTTTTGCTGCCCCACCGTGCACCACAATGGCCACGACAATCACGGAGCAAACCCCAGGTGCCCGTGGGGGTGTCACCTTCTGCAGGGCCGCCGGCGGTGCCAGGCAGCTGTCACCTCCTGGACACTTTTCTGGCTGGGTGGCCGGAGAGCCAGCAAGGCCCTGTGGTGTGGTGGCACTGTGCCTGCTGGCAGGAGGCATCCCCTTCATGTGCCTCCATGGCTCCTTGCTTCTCCTCTGGCTGCGGGATGGGACGCGGAGGAAGCAGGATGGCAGGAGGCGGGGTGGTGTCACCTCCTTTCTAGCCCTTGGTGTTCTCCCAGCCCTGTTTGGCTGTGGGAAGTCATGGCTCCTGCGAGGAGGACAGGAGCAGCCTGAGAAGTGTCTCTTTGCTGGTGCCAGAGTCCCCGTCCTGTCCCCTGCCCGGGGCAGACGAGATCTGAGCCTCGCTGCTGGCAGATCAGGCGGGGAAGGGGTGCGTGTGTGGGGGGTGGGATGGGGCAAGCCGCTGGGGATGCCGGCGGGCTCTTGCTCTCCAGAAAGGCAGATCTGGTGACAGAGAAAGGAGCGGGGAGAAAAGACGCCCAGGTTCCTGGGGAGGTGGCGGTGGCAGGGGACACCCCCAGACCGGGTGGCGGCGGGAGCAGTGCCCGCCTTTCCCCGGCCTGACCCTGGAGAGCCGGGAGCTGCCCGTGTCCGTGCTGGGAACACGCCACTTACGTTAACACACGTCCTTTATACACCTAGGGTAGCTAAAAGTGCTGCGTTCACATCCCCGAGGAGGCAAGGGCGGGCTGGAGTCCCGGCGGGCGGCTCTGTCCGGCTGTCCCCGCTGGCTCTCGCGGTGTCCCGAGGCGCTGGGCCGCAGCCCTGTCATGTCGCCCAGGAGATCGCGGCGCTGTGCTCCTTCGCCTTCATCCGCAGGGCAGCGATGCTGGAGGTCTTGCGGTCCGGCTCGCTGTTCAGCTCGTAGCCGTTGAGGCCGGGGCCGATGCCGGCCGTGCCGAAGAGGCCTCCCACGTGCGTCTGGCCCACGTGGCCGCCGGCGCCGGAGACGCCGAGAAAGTCGGAGACGCCGCCGGCCGTGTGGGGATGAGCGTGGGGGGACATGCAGGAGGGCACCGGCTCGCAGGGGACCACGCAGGCGGGCACGGGGGAGGCAGCGCCGTTGTTGCCGATCCAGGAGGGGTTCTGGATCTGTGGGGAGGGGGGAAAGGAGCATCAGGGCCTGGGGAGGGAGCGCCCCGTCCCCCCCCCCCAGGTGAGCGAAGCGTGACTTGGAGCAGAGCAGTGACGGACGGACAGACCAGGGCGGGACACGCACTCACCTGGGCGTAGTTCTCGGCGCGGGTGAGCAGGGGCAGCTCGTAGGCGGTGGAGAAGTGGGTCCGGACCTGCTGCATCTGGCCGAACCGCTCCCGCTTGCGCCATTTCGCTCGCCGGTTCTGGAACCACACCTGGGGGCGAGAGGGGGACACGGGGCTGTGAGCAGGGGGGCACCGGGAGCTTCGCCGGTAGGGCTGGGACCGGCCTGCAGTCCAGGCTGGGAGCACCCGGGCAAAATTTGGAGCCCAGCTTTGGACACTGGGGCCTGGCTGGGGCCACCAGCAGCTCCTGCGTCCAGCAGCCGGCTTTACCCCAGGAGAAGGCAGCTTCCCCGTGTCTGGCTGCTGCCAGCAGCGCTCACGGTGCCAGCCAGTCCCAGACAAGAAGTGCAAATTCATCTGGGTGCGCTGGTGCCAGGCTGGAACCGGTGGCACTGGGGCTTGCCCCAGTCCTGGCTGTGACGATGCCATCAGCTGAGAATTTGTGTTTCCCACTGGACTCTCCGTCTTCCTTCTCTTAACTTTTTTTTTTTTTTTTAAAAAAAAAAAAGGTGCAGCATCCCTTCTTTTCTTGGCTCTGGGAAATGACAAGTGAACTTCTACAGTGTTTCTTGTGCCCTGCTTTGCACCTAATTTGCTTTGTAGGGTTTGTAGCTCTCTGCTTCACAGTGCTGCTCAGATGCCTTCGAGGCAGCAGAAAGACCAAAACGCTGTTTCTGCTCTTATTTTTACTGGCTTGACATCAGTGTGGATTATTGCACTGTTGTCAGCAGCATTGCTCCTGATTTGCATCAGCATAAGAGAGATCAGAGCCTGGCCCAGTGTCTTCAAAGCCTCTTGAAGCCTGTGAGTCAGGGAAACACATCAATCACGAGCTGCTTTGAAGGCACTGAGCGATGCGTGCGATCACCAGGGGCTGGGTTGTGCAGGTCACGCCAGTGCATGAAAGGAGCGGTCCGGGAGCTTCTGCTTCGAGTTTTGCACGGTGACCGGGGGGGGGTGTGGGGGGGGGGGTGCCTGCAAGCCACAGCTCAGCGTGGTGATGCCAGTGCTCAGCCAGGGCTTCACGGGCTGCTGCAGAAATGGGAGCCCCTTCGGGATGCTCCTGTCCTCGGAGGGCAGCGGGGCAAGCCAGGCAGTGAAGTCGGGCAAGCTAGAAACTTGTCCAGGAAGAAACTAGCCCAAGGATTTGTGCTACATGAGGCTTTCAAATGGGCGCGACTTCCATCCTAAGAGGATTTCCAGAGGGTGCAATGAAACCAGCAGAAGGATCCTAGTATCATCCCACGCCATGCATGCGGAGCGTCCTACTGGAGCGGGCCGGGTGCCCCAGGCATCCGTCTGCTTTTCTTCTCCCTCCTCTTGGCACAGCCACTCCAGCCCAGCTGCAGGCCAGTCCCAGGGCTGGCCGGGCTCACACCGCTTTGATCTGCAGATTCAAAGCCCGTGGTGGTGACCCGGCTCCTCGCGGGGCGGCAGAGGCCCCGCTGTGCTCAGAGGGGCGCGGAGCAGGTAGGGAGCTGCCGGGCGCAGTGCCGGGGCACACATATGCCGGGCACATGCCGCCGTCCCCGCCTGGCGAGCCGCTCACCTGCACTGCCCTGCATCCCCCCCTCACCTGCGTGGCCCGAGCGTTCCCCAGGCCCCTGCCTTTTTGCCTTGGGTGTTCTGGTGGCGACAGAGCAAAGTGGCCTGAACTGGCAGTCCCGAACTGCAGGCTCGTGGCAGAGCATCTTCGGTGGCTGTGGCGCTGGGAGGTGGCGCTTCGAGGGAAGCAGGGTGGGCAGGGCAGTGGGTGATGCACAGACATCCACTGAGACACGGCTACGTGTTCCTGGCTCCCTCGCTCTCGGAAGACACCTGCTTTTTAAAAGGACATCTAAAGGAGCAACAAGCGTGCATTTTCTGTTACCTTCAGCCGAGGTGCCGCCTGTGCGGGACATGCCCACTGGGGCTGTGGCATTGTGTCCATGTGGGGGCTGCGGGCTGTGCCCCATTGTTAACGATCAGGGCGGGAGCGCAGGCGAATGGTGTGGACCTGACTCCTGCAGACAGGGCTTTGATAAGCACCGATGTACCAAATCAGCCCTATAAAAATCTACAGAACCGAGAACGTTTCATGTCTCCATAAACATGCGGCCATATGCTGGTGCCTAAATCCATATGCACGCGCCGCTGACGTGCCGCGGGGGGCGGCGGGGCTGGGGAGGGCGTGAAACAAATTGCACAGCTCTTGCCCCCTGCTCCCCTGCTGTCCCCCACCGCCCCGCTGGCAGGGCGCAGGTGGGGGTGCTGAGGCCTCAGCACCCCTGGCCATCGCTGGGGACCACTCAGGGGCTGCACCGTCACTTTGGTCCTTCCCCAGGATGAAAGCAAGCTCTCCTCCTTCCTGGCTGCTCGCCCCCTTGCAGCGCCATCTCTCCCCATCCCTGCCTCCTCCTCCCTCGGCTCGGTCTGTCTGTCTGTCTGTCTGTCTGTCTGTCTGTCTCCAGGACCGTCCCCCTGCTGAAGGCCAGGCTGTCTCCCCTCTTCCTGGAGATGGCCACCAGCCCTTTGCAAGAACAGAGCCAGAATTCATCCTTGAGCGCTGAAACTGGACACCATTTTATCAGTGGCCTGGAATGGGAAATTGGAGCCTGGGATGAGAGAATTGAATAACTTGAGCTTGTTTTCATTTCATGTTTAATTTCCTGCAGGCTTAGCTCAGTCTTTCCGCTCCTTCCACCAGCCTCCCAGGGTTTTATGGGGGAAAAGGGATCAAGATATATTACTTCTTGCTTTGCTTTGCTTTTTTTCTTTTCTTTTTTTTTTTTTTCCAAGGCGGTGATTTCACTACAGCCAAGTTTGACATTTCCCTCTCACTTTCAAGCCCCCGCCGCATCACAGGGGCACCGCTGACAAGATTTCATTAAGAGCCCCAGCAATCATAAGGCTGTCTCTGAAGGGGGCTGGATGAGGCGTTGTGCTCCCTGGCTGTGAAGCCCCCTGCCATGCCATGCCATGCCATGCCATGCCATCCCATTTCATCCCTCCCCTGCCCAGGGCTCTGAAGCTGATGCTGCTGGTGAGGGACAGTGCTGCCTGGACACAGAAGGAAGCCCGCAAGGCTTCCTCATGCCTTCCCCCTTCCTTTGCCGGCCTCAGTCTTCCTTGTCTCCCTGCCCTGGCTTCACCACCACCAAGGGAAGCTGTGGCAGCCCTGGCTGGGCTCGAGAAGCTCAGGCAGTTGCTGGTGCCAAGCAGGAGCCCTTACTGGGTCTCTGCAGCCCAAAACATTGAAGAGGAGGAGAAAGGCACAGGATAAGCGCACTGTGCAGGAGCTACATGAAAGCAATGCCCACTGCACACCTCTGCAGGTTGGTTTCTGTGTCCTAGCAGCAGCATGCAGAGAAGGGGTCTGTCCTGGGGTCAGAGGGGGCAGGCAGGATGCCACCACCCCATTCACACATGGCATGGCCATGCTGTGCCTGCTGCTGGCACACACACTGCTCCGGGCATCGCCAGCTGCTATTTCACCACTTGTGATGGATAAACCCAGAGCTGCCACTTTCCTGCCTGGGCTCTGTGCCTGATCTTGCCCATAACTCCTGAGGGAGACCAGGCTGGCCAGGGAGGACAGCCTGCTCTGGCTCAGCTTGGTCCTTACATCAGGAGTTAAAGTCGGTATCCCGTGCTGCTGCCCCATGCCCACCAGCACTTGTGACGTGTCCCTGGGAAATGCAGGGCTGCACCCAGCAGCCGAAGTAAATAGCTGGCTGCATCCCCGTTACCTGCACTCGAGCCTCGGTGAGGTCTGTCCTCATGGCTAGCTGCTCCCTGGCATAGACGTCCGGGTAGTGGGTCTTCTGGAAGACCTTCTCCAGCTCCTCCAGCTGGTAGCTGGTGAAGGTGGTGCGGTTCCTCCGCTTTTTGCCCTTGTTGCTCTCTGAGTCCGCCTTGTCCATGGGGCTGGGGAGGTCCGTGCTGGCCCTGTCCTGGGAGACTTTCACCCCGGCCTCCTTCACGCTGAGGTAGCTGCTGTCCATGCCCGAAGGGTCGGCGCTCGGCTGCAAGTCGGCCTCTCCCAAGCCGCTCTCTTTACCTGTTTGGGGAGGGAGAGAGAGAGAAGGAGGTGGGTGTAAATCTTATGGTCAGTTGTTTGGTTCAACCAGGAGTTTCAACAACTCGACAGGCCTTTGAGAGAGACAGACAGGTGGTGATGGTGAGGGGGAACAGGGAAAACAGGAGCCTTTTTTTTTTTTTTTAAATTAATTTCACACTGGTCTATTTTCAAATGTTCTAAGTCCAGGATCAGTCTTTCTGAGAAACAACCCCACCATCTAATGACTGCCCGACAGGGAGCTTTCCCTTGGGAGTCTTCTGTGCTGTCGTCTCCAAGGTCATTCATGCTAACCCGGACATCTTTGCCAATATCTTTGGAAATCCCCATTTTTTCCAGCACTCATCCCCAGTTACGTCATTGCTCTCCCTAATTCACCATTTACATGTAGTTTTGCTATTCGTTAAGAGCTCTGTCACAGCTTTACAAAGGAGTGGATCTGAGAGGAGGTCTGCGTGCCCGTGCCCTCGCCCCATCCTCAGTCTCACAGCTGAAAGGACGCGTCAAGGCAATTTGGCAGAAAGGGGAAGGATGAAATGTGGCCATCACTCAGGCACAAGGGCAGGAAGACACAAAGTTAAATGTGGGAGGATAAGATATGAGGGATTTGAGAAAGAAATTGCCTAGTTAGTGCAGAAGAGTCCCGGCCAGGGCTCAGACTGGCACTGGAGATGAGGGAGCTATTTGCCACTACCACTCCACTGTGCCTTCAGTAGGACATATTGTGTTTTCTAACCCTGGTCTCTCAGACTTTTGAGGAGCTCAAGTAAGCCTTATCTCATCTATCTCAATTCTCTGCATTGGTCCCTAGGAGGATTTGTCACAATTTATGCACCCTGCGCACTGGGACCTGGGTAAGTCACCTGCTACGGCAATGAAATTTATTATTTTCCACAGCAATCATAATAAGACAGCTCCAGAAAGTCTGCAGCAACAGCCTATGAGAATCAGCAGAAATGGAGTAATAAATAAAGTATTCCATGAAATTTTCCCTGTTCTCTTTCCTTTCCTTTCCTTTCCTTTCCTTTCCTTTCCTTTCCTTTCCTTTCCTTTCCTTTCCTTTCCTTTCCTTTCCTTTCCTTTCCTTTCCTTTCCTTTCCTTTCCTTTCCTTTCCTTTCCTTTCCTTTCCTTTCCTTTCCTTTCCTTTCCTTTCCTTTCCTTTCCTTTCCTTTCCTTTCCTTTCCTTTCCTTTCCTTTCCTTTCCTTTCCTTTCCTTTCCTTTCCTTTCCCTTCCTTTCCCATCCCTTCCCATCCCTTCCCATCCCTTCCTTTCCGTTTCCTTTTTCCATTTCCTTTTTCCATTTCCTTTTCTTTTTTTTCTTTTTATTCTTTTTTCTTTTCTTTCTTTTTCTTTTTTTTTCTTTTTCTTCTTTTTCTTTCTCTTTTCTTTTCTTTTCTTTTCTTTTCTTTTCTTTTCTTTTCTTTTCTTTTCTTTTCTTTTCTTTTCTTTTCTTTTCTTTTCTTTTCTTTTCTTTTCTTTTCTTTTCTTTTCTTTTCTTTTCTTTTCTTTTCTTTTCTTTTCTTTTCTTTTCTTTTCTTTTCTTTTTCTTTTTCTTTTTCTTTTTCTTTTTCTTTTTCTTTTCTTTTTTTTCTACCCAGCCTCCTACCACACCATGAGGTCTGTGTGTAGAAAGTCACAGGAGGAAAATCATCTCAAAACCAGGGAAAACAAAAACAAAAACACACGGGTACGCAGATGGCCCCTGGGAGATCCTGCCCAAATCCCAACCGGAGTCAGCAGGCAGCAAGGCAGCACCTTGTCCTCGAGGTGGTCATGGCAGGGCTGCAAAACACCCTCCACACATGCCTGTGCGCACAGAAAAACTCTGGGCCTGCTCTGCTCTCCCGGCCTGCCCTGCAAGAGCCGCAATCATTTTTCTCCCTGCTGCAAGCAGCACATGGTGGGCTTCCCCATCAGGGCGTCCACTGCCCGCTCAGCCCTGAGGGTCTCAGCAGGGACGTGGTCAGGCTGTCCCTGAGTGTCCTGACCCGTTGTCCGAAGGCCTCCCAGCAGAAGATGGCGCCCACAGCAGCGCCGGGATGAAGGAGGAGGCCGCGAGCATGGATGGTGGCGTAGGGCAGGGGTGGCATGCATCCACCCTCGGCTGAGCGTCCCGAGGAGTAACTCTCATTCCCCAGGAACAGGATCCCTGACCTCAAAACAGTCGTGCTAAATGCTGAAGTGAAACAAATTGCATACATCTGCATATGGATATGCCCAGACTTCCTGTAACTGGAGATGGCCTCAAAGTTTCAATGCAAAGTTTGGGGTGTCTGTTTCTAATCAAACCTGGAGAGACCTTGAGTTACATATTGTGAAGATCTCCATGACAAGGAGGTAATGCGAGCATCGTTACACCCTTACGAGCCCGACAGGGCTGCTTGGTGCCTCCTTCGCTGCTCACGGCCGCTTCCTTCTCCCTCATGGCGGTGGAAGGAGGACATTTGCTGGCTGCTCACCTCAGCTGTCTGCCGGCACTGCTGAGCCCTTCCTGAGTCACCCCACAGCAGGTGCCGATGGGCAGGGACAGCTCGGGGCAGTTGGGCACATGGGTCCCCCAGCACTGGGCTGCTCTGTCATGGCTCCTTTTTGGATCCTTGCAAGAGGGGAAATGCCTTTCTGGTGCCACCACGTCTGTGCTGGGAACCACAGGGAGGACAGCTGAGAAACCCAGACCGTGCTGATCACTTGGGTGCTGTGGTGGCCAGGTGCCCCCTGAGGTGGCTGGGCAGCACCCCGCTGTCCTGCAGGGACTGGGCTTTTAACCATGTCATCACCACGCTCGGACTCAACGTGTATCTGTTTTGTTACTAGAGGGTGCTGTCTTGGGAGGGTGAGGATGTAAACCCTTCTCTGCCTACAGTCTTATCCGTGAAATTTAATTTAGAGTGAATTCAGCTTGGCGCATCCACACGGCAGGAGAGAACGGGACGTTTCAAGCACACAGAGCAGCGTTGGGCTCAGCTTGGCACGATGTCTCTTTCGCACAGCACATGCCGTGACTCCTGCAAGCCGAGGCCGATCCCGTGCTGGCAGCCCTGTGCCCTGCGAGGATGCACGAGAGCTGCGTGGCCAGCACGAGGCCCGCGGGCACAGGGCTGCTTCCCGCTGTGCTGCCTTGGCAGCCTCTTGTTCCGTGCCTAAATACCAGCGCTGAAGCTTTCCCTAGGTATGGCTTGGACAGTGTTCGCTGCAGTTCTTACCAAGGAGGACTTGCGCCACCAGTCCTGCCGGCACACCTCCAGGACCTGGCCAGCCGCGGTAACCCTACCCAGCCCTTGGATCGTGCTTGAACACATGCTGAAGCTATTACGCTTTTCCCCCGAGTTGTCTGTTGCAGCCTTCTGCCTCCTGTCTGTCATTGCAGCCTAGAAGGCAGCGCAGGGCTATCATTTGAAAAATACATAATAAAAAATCCACATTTTGGGTTACATAGGATAAAAAAGGAGCGGCTGGATTTTAGACATAAGGAGGAATGAATCTTTAGGTTTATTCCCCCTCAGGGACTGAGCACTCTTGTGGTCTGCAGATAGAAAGAAGAGTTAAAGATGGAGAGAAGACCCAGGACTTTGTGGCTGACTATGGCATTGCTGATTTTATTAGCAATGATCAGATAATTAATCAAACCTTCTTGCTTGGGCCCAGGCATAACACTGAGCATCATTCAGCTCTTCAGTGCAAGAGGTATAAGGCTATGTAAGAAACCATTGTTCTGGCAGCTGCAGCCAGCCTTGCTGCTCAGTGGAAACTGCTTGGAGCATCTCCATTTTCCCCTCTGGATGAGGATGAACACAGATCCTTGTGACCAGCCTGCCTGCAGTTCCCTCGAGCTTGCCCGAAACAGAGGTGATCCCTGTATGCGAGTCCATTTATCTACCCGCCGAGGAGCTCATTTGGTTGATCCTGCAGAACCTGACGGGAGGCTGGAACGTACTCTGGCAGCTCTCCTGCTGGTGGCACAGCACGCGCTGGCTCCCATTGTGTCGAGGAGACCAACGGGTGAACACACACGTGTGCACGGCCAACATCCATCCCCGCTGACCTGACCAAAGCTGCTGGAGCTGTTGCTCTGCTGCCTCCTGAGGCTCCACGGCTCGTGTGCATCATGACATGCTGCAGGAGGATAAAACCCGCAGATCCAAAGAGCTGTGAAACGCCTGGCCACCTCGGGGACATCGTGACAGAGACAGCAAATTGCCACAGCAAAGCCTACTTGCAGAAGGAAGGGTGGGAGAGAAGGCCGTCTCTTACTGCGATGCTCCTGACCGCAGAGCAGGAGTAATGCTAAGAGCAGAAAGACTTCTAACTCACCTCCTACTCCTGAAAGGCAGTTTTGGGACAGTGTTAAAGGCACCACACAGCTCAGATGGGTCCGCAGCCTTCTGGTGGCCGTACAGCCAGCAAGTGTCTTCAGCCCCAGGCTCTGTCTGCACCCTGCGTGCCTCAGGGATGCTTCCTTGGGAGAAAAAACTGCCTCAGCCCTGGCTGTGCTTGGGTCCCCTTGGCTGGCTGGCTGCCTGCTGCTGTGTAAATCGCTACGAGGACTTGGGGACAGACAGCTCGGTAAACATCAGTCCTCGCACTGCTGAGGAGTTTACATCACGCCAGTCCTTGGGAACGTTTGCATGTGTGTGTGTGTGTGTTATTTGTTTGTGGAAGTTGCTGTTCCTTTCGCTTTTTTTTTTTTTTTTTTTTTTAAATTTCCCCCTACAAACATCTGTTTTTGAGGGCGTGCGTTGCTTTATTCCCTGATTAGCTCAATTCACACACCCTGTGGCGACTTGGGGAGAGCTCAGCATCAACTATAAATGCACCGTGCACTGCTCGCTCCCCTTTCATGCTATTTAAAGGACGCTAACAAAACTGGCTTTTATATAAACAAATCAATTCTGCAGGCTCTGAATAGAAGTTGTGGCGAGAGCAAAAAGGCACAGTTTATGCCTCAAATCCTTCTTCATGTGGCACGCTCATCTGAACACCAGGAAAGAGCTGACCAGCAAATTCTGAAGGCACAAAAAATGTTTCTGCCGTAACTGCAACTCACCTCCTGGCTACCAGAATACAGCAGGGGAAAAGAACAAGAGCAGGAAAACGCACAGCTGTCACCTCCGCCGCGAGCAAAAGAAGCTGCTGGGTTGTGTGCCACGGCTCCTCACCGCTGAAGGTGAGCGGAGATTATTGCTTATGTATTGTAGAGCTGGAGGTCTTGCCTCTCCCTGATGGACCCGTGAATTTCGTAGTGACCTGGTGCTCTCCTCTCTGACACCTGAAGGTCCTCAGCAGCTGCAGTGGTAATGCAGTGCCCTGGGGATGTGCTCTGCCATGCCAGGACCAGCCACAGGATGGCTTTTCAAGCGGCAGCGGAGGGAGGTGACAGTCATCCCTGTGTGGCTCAGTGGAAGCCAGACCCCAGTAGGTCCCACAGAGGTAACTCCGTGCTTAGGATGGAGATGGTTTTCATTGTGCCAGGCCATGTGCAAAGTCCTGCCTGAAGGTCTCACAGCCAAAGTGGGTCAGCTATTGCATTTTAAAGCATATTTTTAAATTTTTAAAACTTTTATTGCTCACTGTGGGCACATCACGAACGTCTGGGAAATAACTGTGCATTTGTTCTACATCCTACTTGCATCTCCACCCAAAAACTGTGCGTGTGTACAAAAGCCACCTAGCCACTCTGAAGCGACGTATCACCAGTGCCTGCCTGCCCAGGAAGGTGGATGAGGCAGGCAAGAATCAGTAGGTGGATGGGAAGGACTTTCAGCTTGTTTTTGGCTCTGAATTTGATACCTTTTGAACAAGTGGTCTCCTCCTTCCAACGCAATCCTGTATCATCTCAGTCACAGCCTCACACACACACCTGCCAGTAGCTATTTATTGGGAATGCCCCATCCCTCTTCCTGCCTTATTTCAGTTGTAGGAGCATCCAGGGTTGTGCTTCCTTCAGAAAACCTGGATGCAGCAAGGTTGCTCCTCCCCTGCTTGGAAGTAACTCGGGCAGAGTTACATGAGGACAGTGCTTAAGGCAGACAAGACAAGGTTGTTCCCCTACGTGTTGCCTTCCCCGTTACCGGCAGGGTAAGCGAGGCACCGCCAGCTGATCTGTGTGGTGGCAGGCACCAGGGAGCCGCCTGGTTCGGGGAGGGATGGGGACGGCTGCTGAGGGAGGCTGGGGAGGCACAGCCTCCCGAGGGAGCAGAGCCTGCCTCTTGGGTCTGGCTATGGCACGGTTTAAGGTGATTCGCCCCATCGGATGTGCCTGTGCCTGCTGGGACAGCGCTCACGCCATCGGCCACTCCGTCAGTCTGTGCCTCTGTGTCCTTCTGTCTCCCTGCTTCGTGAAAGTGACCCCGCAGCGGTGGCAGCCATGCACTGCTGAAGCTCAGCTGCCTCCCAGAGGTGGCCTCCAGTCGCCTGTTTGGTGCTGCTGTGACCGACACCACGCGGCAGAGCACAGGGGCAGGAGGGAGGAGATGAGCTCCTCTCTGTCACGAGCTGAGCAAGAGCTGAGCTGCCTCTGCACCAGGGAGCCCCGGTTCAGGATGGACTCCAGGGGTTTTCAGGCACCCTCTGGAGAGGCTGCTCTTCCTCGTGCTCCCCTTTTGTGCCCCCGAGCACCCCGAGGGGGATGAGCTGAGGCCCCTGAGCCTGGGCAAGATGCTGGGACAGAACAGCCCTGGCTCCCCCTGAGCAATGTGTGTCACAGGGGGACTCGGGTGTTGCTGCTTTCGCTTGGAAATTGGGAAGCAGGAGTGATGGGAAAGCTGAAATCAAAACAGAAAACACCCAGTGCTGGCTGAACCTCACCAAACCGCAGAAAGGGTTGAGCTTAAACCTTGGGCCAAAATGTGGGCCAGGTTCTTTAGCAAAACAGTTCTGCTGTTCTTCAGCTTTATAGAGCTGATTAGTAAAGAAAGATGCAGACGAGGGAAGAAAAACATTCAGCCTTTACCAAGTGTGCCTGTTCTTGGAAGCACGGCCATGACTTATTTCCATTCTGACTGCACATCGCAAAACTCGGGGCCAGCCAGGTCTGGGAATTGCTAAAGTTGCTACGAGCACTAGGCTTTTGTAAGCACTCCAGGAAGAAATTAGGATTGTGGCTACCAAACCCACCGGTTCAGAGTCAGCGGGGCTGGGAGACGGGCGGGCATCTGCTCTGCTGGCAGAGAGGAACCGGGCAGCAAAATCACAACCTGAAGTGAAAAGCAGCGTAACCAGAATGGGAACTTGCTGACCGAGGATGAAGACAAAATAACAGCAAAGCTGGCAGCAGCAGGCTGGTCGCCTCCAGAGTGCTCCTCACCTGTTGCCAAACACCTCCTGTCTGGGGGCTCAGGGGATGGGGACAGTGCTGCAGGCACCCCCTGCAGGCTGGGGGTGGCCCCGCTAAAAAAGGAAATAAAGGAAAACCCATCGATGTCTGACCTGCCTGGAAACTCCTATTGCTCCTTACACAGTCTAAACAAATATTTAGTTAAATTACTCAGAAAGTCCCAGTCTTTTTATATGCATCCCAAAAGAGTGTCATAAAACATCTACGAAAAGGACTCCATTAACCTCTGCTGCCCGGCGCTAGAGGAACATATTTCAGCTCCGGTTGAAGTGAAGTTTAATAAACTCTTGGCCTCTGCAGGATCCCTCCAGCCGCTCCTCCCCTGCCCCAGCCTGGCGCCGGGCTCTCTGTGCCACATTGGCATTCACCACCGAGAGCTTCTGCCATGGCCGAGGCACATCGGCGGTGCTCCAACAGTGCAGTTTTGGGTTTTGGGGTAGAGGAGAGAAGGGGAAGGATGGTTGAAACTCTCCCCTGTTTCTCCTCTGCTTGCTTCACAGTTCAAGTGCAATGCTTTCTCATCCACATATATATATACACATATGTGTGTGCAGCTCTATAATCTCTTTGTAATGAAGCTTTGCCAGCTGATCAAGGAGTAGAAACAACACTGCATGACTTGGCCAATGGCTCCCAGGAGACTCTTGTGCAAAAGCCCAAGCACTTGGCTCGCAAACGAAAGGGATGAAAATGATTTACAGAAGCAGCAAGGCAAAGGTTTATTGATAATGAGGCACTCAGAGGAAATGGGATGAATGTGCCTGAGATTCCTTTGGTAAATGAATAATGAAATAGTATTTGCAGCCGGCAACTGACATTTTTCATTTTCAGTTGAGAATAGCAAGACGCAGGGCAAATGACAGTTATTAAGGAAAAAAATCCATTAGGTAATGCTGAACAAGGAAAGCCTCAACAAAAGTGTGCTCTCACTTGTGAAAGGGGAGCCGCCAATTGCTCAAAGGGTAAACTGCTCATGTCAAGGCATTCGGAGCACTGCGTGCCCCAGGCCCTGAGAGTGGGGATTTCATTTCACTTGGGGACTACTTCATGTCTTTAATTGTCACCAGGAAAAAGAAAAAAAAAGAAAGAAATACGTTTGCATGAGCCAAGAGAATGGTTGGGCAGGGGACAGCTTTTGTCTGGGGCTGGTAAAAGCAAGCAAATCAGAGCAGAAGCTCTGCTCCACCCAGTGAACAGCTCTGTGTTTTCTCCTCATTGTGCAGCATGCGGTGGCAATTCTTATCTACTGCACGGCACCCACACCCTGCCCAGCAGTGCCACAGAACCACAGAAAGGCCGAATTTGCAGTGTATTTAGGTGTGAAAATCAAAGCTGCCACTACCGAGCGAGTGAAAGCCACGGCTCCTTCAAGCTTGTTCTTGGACTGTTTTTCAGAGGAAAGGCAGGAAGCACATTTCCTACCCAAAACCCAGCTCCACTACGAGTTTGACACTCACTACACAGCGCTGCGCACCAGAACTTTTGAAAAAAGACATTGTAGGATTTTTCTGGCAGAGAGAAAACAAAAATGTGCTTAGTTTTAGCTACGTTCTTGGAAACAGCTTAATTGGTTCAGATGAACTTAAAAACAACAACAACAACAAAACAACAACTACTCTACTGCTATTATAAAAACAGCCACAGGCAAACAACAGCTATGGGAGTTTTTTAGCCCAAATTGTGAAGTTTTGATTAAGTTAGAAACAACTGGAGGCAGGATTTTGGTAGGAAGTGTCAGACAGTAGACACAAACAAGAGTGACTCTGGTAACACACTTCTGAATGGAGAACAAAAAGTCATGAATCTCAAAAACAGTGAAACTCCTGGAGCACCGCTAATTCTCAGCAGAAGCGGGTGATTACGTGAAAGACGATGACCATGAAAATCAGCCTAAATTAAAAACTGTACTCACATCAGCGGTGCTCGTGCCCACTTTTGTGTTTGTTTCCAGTTAACATTCCAGGGTAGGATCATACTGACATGAGTGACTGCAAATGTCAAGTAAACATTAGCAAATATTTACAGAAATTGTTTTTAGGAACTCGTGAAAAGGAGAACTTGCCCCAGAAACCTATTTCTGCCAGCGATGCTCACACAGTCAGGGACAGGAAGGACTCCATGTGTCCACCACGTACCTACCTTCAGCTCAGCAGGGCAGATCACCTTTTGGCTTTCTGACCCTTGAACACATCAACATGCACGTGCAAAGAGTTGACCAAAGATCACTCACAAGCACCATCCCGAGCGCAGCCCTACCTACTGGGTGGACTGGGATTGTCTCAGTTTGCAGCATCTGAGGACTCGTGGCATTGGCCATGGGGAACAGGACCAACTGGCCTCTGCTTCCCAGAGCGTCCTCGGCTCTCCGGCTGGGCGAGGAGCTGACGTCTGCAAGGAGAGCTGCTGGGGCTGCAGCAGGTTGCTTTCTCCTTCCCTCTCATCTCAAACCCAGCTTCCCACGCAATGTCTTCTCGGGTATCTGACCGGACATTTTCACCGTAATTTTGCAGCATTCATAAGCGGCAAGCATGCTTGTGCAGGAATGTGTGATTGCTGCAGCTCCTGATTTTGTTCATAAGCCTCGCAGGAGAAGATACACGGTCAGACACAAATAGTGGTTCTCCAAACTACAAAATTCCTGCAGTGACTACACTTACAAGGCTGCAGATTGCAACAAGCTAGGGCTTTAGAGCCAAGGCTTTAGTGGAAATGGTAGAAACCCTCTGTCCCAAAGAAGGGTTCAGCGAGCCCCTTCGCTGGGCCTGCCAGTACCCAGGGGCTTTTCTGGGTCTGGAGACATGTGGGCAGTGCCAGCTCACGTCCTCTCTTTTCCAAAGTGGAGATGCAGCTTTCTGAATCAGCTTACGTCAAACCCCATGGGCACTTCCTACAACAGATGAAGCTGCGTCTTATAAACAGGGATCGTACAAGTGCTGTGAAGTACTATTCGCTCAGACTGCGGGACACACCGAAATAAATAACCCTCCCCTGTAATAACTCCCATGTAAAATAACTACCAGCTGAGAGAGACGATGTGCGTGAGTGTAATTTGTCAAGAACATGATCTGAGCTAAACTGAAAAGAAAACCTTGGTGCTCCATCATCCCTCATCAGTAAAGGGGCTAGGATGTTCGGGTACTATGGCAGGAAGCTCTACAGATGATCACCAGCTGGAGACATTGGGGAGCCAGCGTCTTTTCTACTTATTTAACGGCTCTTGCTCCCAGGAGACAGCTGTGCCAGCAGAACAGCGGCTGTGGAGCAGGGCTGATGCCCAGGGAAGGGGTGGCCTGGCACAGATGCACGGAGATGAAGAGCATCAGAGCAATCAGTTTAACTATTTATGTACTTGTGCCACATTTTCCCGATGAGCCATTTTCATAGGGTCATTTTCAGATGCCGTGAGATGCTGTTGTGGGCCTTTAGCTGCAGCTTCCTTTCCTCTGGAGCCCCTGAGAGGGAGATCTCAGTAAAGCTTTTGGTCTTAGCGAAATCTGTGAGTTGAACTCGGCCGTTCCCTGTATTCCCCAAGCAGGGAAATGATTTCTGTCAGACAACATTCACGGTTGAGTTCTTGCTGTCGAGGCCCCTCCGGTCCCTCATCCTGGGCCAGGAGCCCGCTTGCCTCTCACGCATTGGTGTGTGTGCGTGGTCACTGCGACGCACTGTGCCTTATCTGCCTTGGGCTCCTCGTCCTTCCATCTCCACAGGATGTGGGATCAGCCAGGTTTCCACATGTGACCCTACCTCAGAGAACACGCATTTTGCCCCAGGCTGCACTCGCAGTTGTTTTTCTCGAGAAAAGCCTGACCCATTTCCGTGTGGAGACTTACAGAGTCCCGATAGACCAGACTGGTGCGTAACAAATGGCCTGAGTTCAGGAACTGCTCTCGGGAATGTGCTATGGCTCCTGCCTTATGCCTGAAGAGGAGAGCTGGAGTCAGACTGTGCTTTCCCCTCGTACGTTTCTGAAAGTTGCTAAAATCAATAGACCAAGGGCTGGGTTAGCCCCGGTCCTTTTGTCATTCTCCTGTGAAGTATCTGGGGGTGGTTCAGTGACCCACTCCCAAGACGCGAGATGCACTGAGGTCTCTCAGGTGCTGACGTGGGGCCAGGAGGTACCTAAAGCTTTCGGAGCAGCACCAGGAGACCAGATGGTATAAAAACGGACATCTACACCAGCACGAGACACTTGCAGATGGCTCAGCACCTCCTCCCAGCACCAGCCAAGCTTTCCCTGCTCTGCCAGCTGGAGAATGCTGGGCAGCTCCTATTGCATTTATTACCATCTGAGAAACCTGCCGAAATACTTTGGCCTCAAAGCCTTTGCCATGCTGCATGTTCCTTGTGTCTAAGCCCCCAAATATGGTGAAAAATTCATGCCTTAGAAGCTCAGTTGCTATCATAGCCTCTTGGTTCCTTTTTGGGCAAGATTCAGGTCATTTTTTAAAGAAATCCATAGCTACCAACAAATATTGTCTGGCACAGTCCATCTAAGGCAAAGGCCCAACATCATCAACAGCAATGAATGGCAGTAAGGTCCCCAGGAGACAGTGCTCAGTAGGGTTTCTCCCCATCTTTAGGGACCCACTTTTGAAATGTAGCCCATGCAAGAAATGCATCACATTTCCTGTAGTAATTTTCCATTCTCCTTCTGCATTTTCCTCAAAACCAGTTCTCTCTTGCCCTGACTAAGAAAGAACGCAACCTCAAGATGCCCAGTGGTTTTGACATCATAGAAAAACCTCAGAACCTCATATTTTTTAGTATTTCTGGTATAAAGAACTCCCATGAACACTCATCACCCATTGCTTTATTTCCCCATCTCCTATACAATATTTTGTCTTTAAATTCCACGCTTTGCCACCATGACCAGAGAGCTTTTCCCCTGCTACTCTGAAGGGAATCTGCACTCCAAAGCAGACATTTGCCAAATGAGTCGTCTTTCCATCATGCCCTGTTTTGAGACCAGGAAACTTTCTGAGGGATGCTTTTAGCTACTTGAACCCTGCTCTTGTACATATGCATCTACTGGCTGAGGCAGAAGCATTTTCATTTCTGCAGACTATGAAAGAAAGGAGAAAATAAGGATGCTGCACGTTTGCGTGCAATGCCAGGACCACGAGCTTACCTCCTCACTAAACAGCTGGGTGAAAGTATTTAGGGACTGAATGGCTACAGGATCACATATATACCATATATACATCACTAGCAAGTTTTGCAGCATCAAGTCAGCCTGTGGTCAAGTTCCCTTTGGTTTCGTGTCAGCACCGTGCCTGTTCCCAGCTGTGTGCAGCAGAAACTGCCTCAGCTCTGAGGCCACCCAGCCACCCTCCTCCAGCAGCTTTCCCCTCTCACAACAAGCACCTTGCAAGCCCCTGGCAGCAGGGTTGGTGCCACGAGGGCTGTGAAGGCTGGGAGACCAGCTGGCTGCTCTCTTTCCTCACACTGGGGACTTCCCCAGGAAGGTTCACCACGTGCAGGGATGTTCTCAGCTGTAACGGAGGGACGGCCACACAACTCCTGCTCTGTTCGCCTCTTGAGTGTACACAGGCGGTGGGAGACCCATGCGATAGTTTGCTATGGACTTGTCCTAACATGAAAGCCATTTTCACCTCCAAATATCCACGGTGGAAACCAAAATGAACCTAGTACAGCACATCCCAGATATTATCTATTAATGGCAAGGCACAAGCATCCTTTGATTAGCATAATTTCCCATATTACACAGCACAGCCTTTCTTCTAACCAGGACAAGAAACGAGGTCCAAGAGCTGGCTGCAAGCTCAAAGAGACAGCTCAGGGGCCTGCCCACGGAGGGAAGCACTGCAAACATTGCCCAAACCTTCTTCTTTCACATGAGCCACATCTGTAAAGGTTGAAAGGCCCTGGTGCTCACTGACCAGGCACCAGCCTCAGCAATCTGCACACAAAGCATTGCTGAGATCGCTCCTGATCCCAGAGGCTCAGTCTCCTTCTGGCATTTCTCCTCCATGAGGCCGTTTTCCCCAGTGGCTGCCTTCCCTCTCACCCTGCTCTGGTTTGGGTTCCCCTCTTGTCTACGTCTACTTTCAATTAATGACTGCAAAACCTTGACGAGCACCTGCGATGCCTGTACATTGCACGGACATGCAGTGACCTCTCTCTTGCTACCGCACATTGGATCCCTCCCTCTGAAGCGACCGCTGCCAAATGGAGGCGAGTGGGTTGTTCAACCAAGAGCACCACTTTTTGCCAGCAAGGTCAAGGAAACGAGTATTTTCCCCAGAATCAGCCACACAAGTACCCTTCCCAAAAGCAAGTTATCTAAAGGCTACAGAGAGGAGGGGATTGCTCTGAACACCAACTTAATATCTCGCCCAGGGCACCACAAAGCCTTGCTGCAGCCCTAACTTAAAACCAGCATCACCCTGCTCACCATGTGCAGCTCCAAACAGCCTGGCTTCCTGAGCTGAGTTTGGGCCTTTCAGCAGGTCTGTACGAGGCTCTGTCCTGACTAGCCGTATATTTATGGCAAACTTGTCTGTGGATATCTCCCCTCCCCACCAGAGCCACTCTTAGCCCAGCCGCGGTACTCGCGTTTGATGTTGTAGCCAATCCCCCATTGCTCTCTACCCTGCAAAAGCTCCTTTTTCTAACAGCTTGAAGTGGTATGAGCTGGGTGAAAATACTCTTCTCTCTAGCACAGGACTCTGTAAGACATAAAGCAACCAGCTTCCCTCTCTTCCAGTAGCAGCTTTCTGACTCCCGCTGAAGGGCTGAAACGCAGTATTTAAGCTCCGCCATAAATCCCACAGCTTCATGGAGTGTTTCTGGCCTCCTCTTACTCCGCAATCTGCCTAAACGTCTAGCAATTGGTCCATCGGCTATTTATCTTGGAAGTCCTCGCTGGCATCTGGAGACGTGAGGAACACAAAATGTCTGCAGGTCCTCTGCCAATTTAGGTGGGTCTCTTCTTCCTCTTGCCTCCTAGCATTTGGCTGTGTCCTGTCTAGCTCAGACTGATATCTGGCTCCAATCTGCTTACGAAGGTTCAGACCAAATCTTGATAAGCCAGGTTATGTCTATAACAGAGTGCTTCTCAGCTCTCAGGTATGGGTCCTTGCCACAGCTGTGCTCCTGACTGCCCCAGGCTGAGGTCTGGGCATGCACCATCCCAGGGGAGGCTGGAGCAGAACCACGCGGTGCTCCGGAAGGTCTCGTGGCCTCCTGACCCAGACACCAGCACCACAGCCTGGGCCACGGCACATCCCCCTGCCCCAGGGTTTCGCCTCAGCCTCTCCTCGTGGACAAGAGCCGCAGAGCTGCGCTCCACCTGGCTCCTCTTCCCTGTGGGAATGGACGTGTGTTGGCCTCCCTGGGGGTCCTTTCTCAAGCATCATTGCTGGGGCTGGAAAAAAATGATGCTTGCCTGTGTTACAGAGCACACGTGCTGCAAACAGACAGTCCTATGTGTGACCAAGTCCTACATGACTGCCCCGACAGCCTTGGACCAACTCCACACCCAGCAGGCTGGTACCCCGGTGATCCTTTGGTTTGCTTTTTGAGATGGTTTTCTATTCTTGTTGTGGCTCAGGCATCCTATTAAGTTTCAGGCTGAACAACACCTTCCTGTTTCTCCTGATTTGTGACAACATCTTCTGTCCTGAGGTTCCCAGCACCTCACAGACCCCTCAGATCCCTCTGGACACCATCCTTGCAGAGAGCCATTTCCAGGCTGTTTCTGACTACTTCTGGGGAAAGTCCCAGTATTGCCCTTCACTTACTGAAGCGTACAACTTTGCTTTGTTTGGTTTTCATTCTTGGGTGAATTCCTTTCACTTTCTAGTGCTTCTGAGGAGCTTAGCTGTCTGTAAGCACCGTTGTTATCTGATCCTTCTTGCACCAAAAGAATATGCAGTTCCCTGCTTCCCTCTTTGGAAACTGAACCCTACCCTTGACACCAGCATGAATGCTCCTGACCAAAGCAGACATTTATCTGAGGTCCCAAGGAGGCATTTTCCACTGCAGGGAGGAACTGGTGAGGTACTTCTTTAACGCAGTGGTGTTTGCACACAAAGCCCTATCTATCTCCCTGAACACAATAGCAATCGACAGCAAGACATTTCTAGACTTGATATTACAAGTTTCTTTTATTTTCCCCGGGCAGATGCCTGCCCAAATTGTTTGTTCTGTCTCTTCCTCAGGTTCCTCATTTCCCATTGAATAGCTCCTCTGACTGGCCTTGACTTGCTATTGACTTCCCCTATTTGTTTCTGCAGTGGTTTTGGTTACGATTCCTCTGCCCCACATGCACACATATATCTCACCACCAAACCCGTGTGGAAGATTTGCACTGAGCTTCTCATTAAATGCTTGTGCCTTCTTATCTCAGGGCCGGTGCAGCCCTGCCAGTGGCTCGTGCCTCAGGTGGTGGCTCCTATCGCTTCGTCTGTCTCTCCCTCCCTCAGCCACTTCCTTGCTTTTCAGACTTCTACTGAAAAAGGCAGTTGCTATCTTTAAACAAGCACTAAGATTTCATGCTACCTCAGCATACAGTACGCTTATCAGTGACTGAAACAGGTTACCTTTCAGGCTGCATCACCTGCTAGAGAACTCACTTGCCTCACAGCTAATGAATAATAAAGAATATGCTTAGAAATAGTACTGATTCAACCAGCTGTTTCCAGCAAGCAGATGAACCGCAACAGGGTAAAGCCTCAAATCACACCTTCTCAAAACAAACAAACAAACAAACACATAAATAACTATCAGATTCTGTAGACATTTAACTGCTGAGTGAGGTGATGCAATGGTCTTTGATCAGTGCGGATAAGGGTAGAGCATAGCTCGTGACATATCAGCTTGTCATGGCTAAATCCTGCCAGGACCTGAGGACTGCAGCTACGACATGTTGAATCACGGCTATTCCCGGTGGAGAGATGAAGAATGCAATGCTGGCGGATTTGTATCATCCCTAAAATCGGTTACAGACCACCTTCCATAACAGTGCTAAGCCTGCCACTGCTCATCACTCCCGAGTTTTTTCAGGTCCTGCTCCCCCTGCCTCCTCTCTTCCGTCTCTGGTCCTTTCTCCCTCCATCCTCCTCTACTCCCCACTGAGACTTCTCTCTTCGATAGAAAAATGTCCCTAGAAGTATTGTGCTGATTCAAACTTGTGGCTGCTTATGTGACAGTCAAAATATGAGGATTGTGTGTGAGCATGAATAAAAACACAGCCGAGCAGAATCAGCAGCGTGTATAATAACATTGATTCATCCAAACTTACGCAGAAAATAAAGTGGAGGTCATTTATTTAATGTACGTAAGTAGCCTTCCTCCTTTACTTAAGAACTTTCATTTACAAGTTGGGGCAGCTGAGAGACATGTAACTGTTGGAAATTACTCTAACGCTTTATTCATGTGAAACGTTCCCATCCATCTCTTAGTAAATGATTCTCACATCACAGGGGTCCTGTATTAGCTGGGTTACTGCTCGGGCTTCTCCTAATCCAGTACTGTTTCTTTTTTCTTTCTGAAAATGTATCTATAGGAATATATAGGACCTCTGCTTTCCAAACTGGTTAATGGTTAAGACAGGATTTTTTTTTTCCCAAATGTGTAGGAGGAATACCTTAGAAACACATGACTTTCGGGGCAGCGATTTCTCAGCCTTTTCTGAAAAGCAACGACGAGACCAACCCATCTCTTGTTTTGACCGGCACGGGTTGCCCAAGGTGATGGAGCTGCTTTTGAAAGGTGAGCCCATTAATGTGGGCTGGCACGTTAAGCCTATGTTCTGTACCGAGATGTGAGCATACGAGGACGCACCGATTTCTACAGCTTCTTGCCCCGAACGAGGGCCTGGCCGTATGGAATCGGTGCCTCAGCCCCCTCCAAACCCGAGCTGGGGCCCTCTGCTCGGGGACCTTTCCCACCGACCCCACCAGCGGCTGCTGGGGGCCTCCTGCTGCCGCAGGCCCGGGGACGATCGCACTGGTGCCGCTGCGTGGCGACAGCTTGCCCTTGCACAAGCCGCTGGAGGCTCCGAGTCTCAGTTTTTCCAGCTGCGAAATGGGACGAAAAGCCTCTTGCTGCCACGGGGCGCATCGCGCCTCGTACCCGAGAATTGCTACAGCTGCCCCAACGCCCTGAAGAGGCTCCAGGGCGAAAAGCGGCTAAAGAGCAGGAACTGGTGCCACCGAAGGGACGGGGACGTGGCTGGAGATGTCCTTCAGCGGCAGACCTTGGCTCCGAGCCTCCCAGACACCACCTCCCTCTTACAAGGGAAACTCATCATGACTTTGGATGCAGGGCTTGGAAAGGGAATAAATCTTCAAGATCTGAGGGATTGAAGTCTGCACATTAGCTCCCCTTAAACCCTGAGTGCATTTAACATGGGAGGTTGGAAACCACAGCCAAAGAAATCTCTTTTGATTCACAACTTGTTTTGAGCAGTCACCCATAAAGCAGCCAGTGAATCACTCCCGCCGGTTAGTCATGCAACCACACTGGATGTACACTCAAAGGGAGCACAAAATAAACAGCCTGCAGCTCCAGATAACACACAGCTCATTTGCGCTATCTGGCATCAGCATATATTGTTAATAGCACTCCTACATCAAACCCTTAGGAAAAGGCGCACTCAGTAAGCATCTCCAAATCTCTCTCCCCATCGGTATTTTCCCCGTCTGCTTCGCGCCGCGTTGCTTTCAAAACAATTCGGACTAGTAAAAGTTTAAGAATTTTTTTTTTCCCTCTTGTCCCTGCACCCTTCTCGTTGCCGGTAACGTCCTGCCGGAGCCGCAGCGTGCGATGCAGGGCTCCGGCGGAGTTAATCCCAGCCGGCAGCGGGCAAGTGGCAAATAAACAGCTCTAGTGCGAAAAGAGATCGTCGGCGAGGAGCGAGCGGCGCAAGCACAGGGGGAGGGAGGCTCCCGGTCCTTTGACACATGAGTGTTATAAACAGCTCGGGTCGGGAATCCTATAAAAGTCTCCAGCCAGCTCTACCGTCCGAGCCAAGGGAAGGGCAAGACATCTTTGGGAAGAGCCGCGAGCGAGTCCTCCTGCGCAGGCAGGGCAGCGAGCGGGAGCCCTACCTTGGCGTCCTGCTCCCGAGGAAATCCCGCAGCTCTCCGCGGAGGAGATCCCGCACCTCCGAGCGCCGGGGCGAACAGAGCCCGAGCCAAACTCCTGGCGAGAGCTCCCTCCCCTCCCTGGGAGGGTGCCGGCGCCCTTGAATGGCAGATCTGGTGGCCCTATTGAGGGAAGGAGCGGCCGACTGCCGGCGCGGCGTCAGCGGTGCGGGGCACGGGCTGCCGAGGCGGCCCCGCTCCCCTCCAGCTCGCCCCCAGCCCTCGCCCCTTAACCCCCGGGGGGGTCGGGTCGGGTCCCGTGCCGTGCCGTGCCGTGCCTTGCCGTGCCCCCTTCCCCGGAGGCTCGCCTTTATACCTGCCCGCTGCTCCCCGCGGGGATGGGGGCAGCACCTCCCCACCCCTTCCCCGGCCCCCCCGGGCCGACGGCACCCGCTCTCTCCCCTCCCGCCTCCCTTCGTCGGCGGGGAAGGAGCCCGGCAGGGAGCCGGCAGCCCACGGCGGAGCTGCGGGATCCCCCCACCCCAAAATCCCTCCGAGCCGCCCCGTCCCCCCCGCACCGGGGCGGGTGGATGCCCGGTGGGGAGGGTCGCAGCACTGCCGGAGCCCGGGGCGGGGGCTCGGCATCGGCCCTGCCTGGGACCGAGCCCTCCACCCTCCCCACCCCCGGCGCAGGAAGAGCTCCGAAAACCCCAAAGGGCTCCGAAAACCGGCGGGGGCCCTGCGAGCCCCAGCCCCGGCAGCCAGCGGTGTCCCCCGGGAGGCGGGGGGGGCCGCCAGCAGGCTCGTCCTGCCGCGCCTGCAGTTTACATTACATTAGGGGGAGGAGGAGGAAGAGAAATGCGTTAAAAGTGTCATTAAAAAAAAAAAAAAAAAGAAAGAAAAAAAAAGAAAAAAAAAATCCAGCAGCGAACCTCCGATTCCTACGGCCGTCGCTTTCCGCGCTTGTGCTAATAGCGCGCTTCAGCCTGCGCTGTTTGTTTGCTCTCTGAGTAAAAGACACGGTCGTTATTTGCATAACACGGCTCTTAGAGAATTTCCTCCGCAAGAAAAAGCCCCTTTCCTTTCTCCTGTCTCCCTCGAGCAAACATCCCCAGCGCATTCGCCATCACCCCCAAGCTTTCCCCCTTTCCTAAGCCGAGAGATATAACCTGTTCCGAGGGGGGGTATTTAAGATTTCGGCTTTAATTGCGGGACGGGCCGTGGCCCGCTGGTTCGAGGCAGGACGAGGGGAGCCGAGCTGGCAGCGGGACCCCTCGGGAGCCCCCCGGGGGGCTGCGGGGAGCCAGCCCCCGAGCCGGGGCCGCCGCAGCCGGGCCGGGAGCGCCTCGGCGAGTGCCGCTGGTTTCCGCCGGGTATTTACGAGCGCAGCTCTCCCCTGCCTGTATTTACCCGTACGGTGCGATGGAAGGGGTCTAGGAATAGAAGCCGGGAGCAATAGATGGCAGGCATGGGCTTTTTATAACTCGCAACGACTTGTTTATTGAAGAGTTAAAATTAAAAACCAA
Organism: Anser brachyrhynchus; assembly: GCF_964034855.1. Taxonomy (NCBI): domain Eukaryota; kingdom Metazoa; phylum Chordata; class Aves; order Anseriformes; family Anatidae; genus Anser; species Anser brachyrhynchus. Next base: position 13,667,516 of record NC_137699.1, on the reverse strand, counting down.
AAACCCCTCCGGCCGGCTGCGGAGACCCGCACGGGCAAGGCGCCCCCAGCAAAAAGGGGCGCAGCAAGGAAGCGGGCTGCAGGGGCACAGCCCGGCGGGAGAGGCTTCGCCGTGCTCGCCCTCGTGTGTCTCTCTTTTTTTTTTATTATTATTATTTTATTTTTTGGTGCGTGGGATTTAAATCGCAGGGTAAAACCGGGCGCAGCATCCCACCGCCCCGCGTCCTGGAGGGAGCCGGGGCAGCCGCCGGCCTCCCGAGCGAAACCGCCCCTCGTTTGTCCCGGTGGCGGGGGTCGGGGCTGCGGGGGTCGGGGCTGCGGGGATCGGGGCTGCGGGGGTCGGGGCTGCCGCTGCCCCCGGCTCAGCCGCCGCCCGGCCCCGGCTGCGAGGAGGCGGAGAGGCGCCTGCGGGTGTCCCCGCCGCAGTCACCCTGCGAAAGCCCAATGTGGCTGTTATTAGCGAGACTCCCTCTTTAATCGTTAGCCCTGATTATTATTATTGCTATTAATTACCCTCGCGGATCCATGTGGCTCTTATTAGAGCCCCAGCGGCCCTAGCCACATCACACGGGGCTCGCAACGTGCTCGGGCTCCGGGCCGGGCCATCGGCTGCCGACGCGGGGCTCCCGCTCGAGGTCCAGCCCGGAGCCCCCCTTGAAAATAACCCGGGGGGGGACCCCGGCGGCGTTACGGCCGGGGATAAATTCGGGTGGCTCTACCCGGGGCTGTAATGTGTCATCGCGGGCTAAGCCGGGTTTTTCAACCTACGAAGACAAGAGAGCCGGTTAGCAGAGCGGGGACGGCACCGGGGCCTCCCCCCGCATCGCCTCGCAGCCCCCCAAGGCTCCGCGGGTGCGGGGGGCCTCGGCTGCGCGCAGGGGGAGCGATGGGTGGATGGGGATGGGGAGGGGGAAGGTCCCCCTGCCTGCTTCTGAGTCTAAAAGGGGGGAAAGGGAAGGTGCGAGGGAGAAAGAGAAAGTAAAGAGGGCAGTACGAGGAGCGGGGGGATACCCTAAAAGACGGCGAGAGACCGGGACGCGAGCGCTGAGATGGCCGGGCCTCTCCCGGCGGCTCCCGGCCCGTGTCCCTGGCCCTGGCCCTGCCCGGGGTCACGGCGGCCCCGGCAGCGCACTGAGCTCGGGCCGGAGCAGCCCCGATTTCCCCGCATCGTGGGGGAAAGGAAGAGACTTTGTTTCCGCTTTCCCTTCCAAAAAGTAAATAAATAATACACACATATATATAATTGTTTTATCTTTTCGTTCTTTTTTTTTTCCTTTTTTTTTTTTCTTCTTTTCTCTTTTTCTTTTTTTCCCCGAATTGCCCGGGTTTAGCAGAAGCCTCCCCACGCGCCCTGCTTTTTAACCGCCCGCCGGGGAAGGAGAGGAGAAGCGGCCCCGGCCGGCGCACACGGGAGCGTCTTAATTACCGCTAATGACCCGCCGAGAGGATGCGAGCGGGTTATCTGCAGCGGCCCGGCAGAAATCAATTAGGGGAGTGGCAATTAGGGGAGAAAGTGAGAGGCAGGGAAGCGAAGAGCCGGGGGACATTTCCCAGCACGGCTCCCGCTGGCACCGCGTCCCCTGGGCGAGCGTTTTGCGCGGAGCTGCGGCCCGCTCGTCCTTTCCCTTTCCGTCTCTCTCCCCTGTCGCTGCGGGTGCCCCCGGACCGCCGGCGCTCCCCGGGGCTGGGGATGCATCGGCTCGGCTCGGAAACGACGCTAAAATCACGGCGGAGCGGGACGAGGAGGGGGGGGGATCCGCCGCTTCCCCCGGGACCTGCGGGCTCCGGAGCGCGGCGCAGCCCCTGGAGCCGGGGGGGACCCCGGAGGAGGGAATTTGGGGGGCTGGGGGTGCCGGGCAGCCGCCGCCGGGGCCCTTTGCAGCACCGAGAGCCTCTCTGCGGGCTGGTCCCGGTGCTTGCCCCGCCGCCCGCCCGCCACTCACCGTAGCAGGGGACCTGCAGAGCTCCGTTGTGGCCGCTGCTCTCCTGCAGCTTGAGGTTGCTCTCCGGGGGGGTCTTGCAGGGGCCTCGCTGCATGTAGAGGTGCTGCTGCTGCTGCTGCTGCGGAGGGTATTTGTTAAAGGAGGCCGGAGCCCCGGCGGAGCTGGGAGCCTGCACACTGCCATCCAGGGACTGACATTCCTGCTGGCTGTAGCGGCTCCGGCACTTAGCGCTGCTGTCACCAAAGCCTTGTCCTTTGCTGGCCAGGAAAGTAGGGCTGAACTTGTCACTTGCTTGAAATGCCCTAAAAGGCGAGGAGCCTTCTGTGCCCTGGGAGGCTGCGTTGTAGTAGGAATCCATGGCAGCCGGATCACAATAAGAAACACAAGTATCAGCATTCATTCCTAAAATTAAAAGGCCCGAGTGTCCTTAATGCGCTTGGAGGGGCACCAGGAACCTCTTTTTCCCTCTCCCTCTCGCATACACACACACACCCACAGCTGGGCCGGGGAGCTCTAAGAGGATTCAGATGTTCTTGAAAGCTGACCAGATCTCCAAGCCCCCTTAAGATCTCGCACAGTAAAAGGGGGCTTTTTCTTTCCCTCCCTCTCTCACACACACACTCACTTGCTCTCCGTCTCTCCCTCCAAACTATCTACAGCCTAAGGAGAGGCTTCTCAGGGCTTTCCCCCCCACACATAGAAAAAAAAAAAAGAAAAAAAAAAAGGAGAGAGAGAGACCTCTCCCCCAATTAATATGTAGATGATGACAGTGGAGGGGAGGGGGCCCGGGAAGGGGTGTGCGTGTATGTCTATGGGGGTGTGTGGAAGCAGACGAGAGTGGAGGTCATATCTTTTGCGTTAAAAAATAAAAAAATAAAAATAAAAAACGATTAAACACCAGAAAATCGGACACACGAGGTGCGCGCAGCGCGGGGATGAGCGCGGGGACGCGCGGGGAGCGGGGCCGTGCCCGTGCCCCCCCCGGGCCGCCCCCCGGGCCTCGGCCCGCAGCTGCGGGGACCCCCGGCTCCTTGCCCCCTCCTCAGTTCCCCAGGTGTAAACGGGGGGATCAAAGGCCGGGGGGGCGGCAGGGAGGGATTTTAGCAGGGGCGCCGAGCACACGAAATCGGCCCCGGCTCCTGGGAGCGGCAGAGGTGAACTTGCAGAGGGACGGAGGCTGCGAGGAGCCCTTTTTGGTTTGAAGGGTCAATTGCGACCCAAAAGGGGCTTAAAAATAAATCAATACTCACCTTCCGTCGCCCCCCCCCCGTCCCGCCATTCAACCTGATTCCCCTCCTCCCCCGTTTAACTCCTGCTACCCCTTCCACTCACTCCTACCCTGCCTTCCTCCCATCCCCACATCTGGTTCCTATTGCTCGCTTACCTTGAAGTTCTCAGTAATAAAGATATTACGCAAACTACAACCGCAGTTCTTCGGTCAAACAACAAAAATTAAAAAAAAAAAAGGAACAAAAAAAAAGGAAAAAAAAAGAAAGAAAGAAAGAAAAAGAAAGGAAAAGAAAGGAAGAGAGGCAAGACGAGGGAAGAAGGCCCTTAACCTCTTGGGGAGCGCGGGCCGCGGCGGGGCCGGCTGCGGGCTGGGAGCGCTGGGCTCCCCCCGGCCGGGCCGTGTGTCCTCCCTTCTCCCCCCGGCTTCCTCCCCCCGGCGCGGAGCGGGGGGGAGCCTGGGGGCTTTCCTCTATTTGTATGGCTTTGGGGGCGCGGGGGGGAGCGGGATGCGGCCGGGGGGAGCGGGATGCGGCGGAGAGGGGGCGCGGAGCTTGGGGGGGGGGGTCGTGGCCGCCCCCCCCCTTCCTCCCCGGGGGTTCGCAGCGGCCGGGGGCGCAGAAGGAGCCGCCGCGGTTTCGTCGGCTCGGCGCAGCGCGGATCTGCCTTAGCGCACTTCCCCGGCAAGAGCTGGGGCTCCCCCCGCGCCCCCCCGGTGCAGAAGGATTCCTAGCGTGGTCCCCGCTAAACCGGCCGGCGGTGGATCCATTTCCTAGGTTTCAAACCATTTGCAAGCCTCCCTCCGAGCAGTGCGGCACGCTGGGCTCCTTCAGGTTTCTGGTCCAAGAAAGCTTTCAGCGGATTTTCCTTCCTTACTCTCTTTATTACCTGCCTAATTCTTTCCTCGGTTTTTTTTTTTTTTCGGTTTCTCCCTCTACCCCCCGGCTCCCCCCACCGCAGCCCCCTCTCGCTCACCCTCTCTCCCTCTCCACGACTTAATAAAAAGCAAACCGACTCAAGGCAGGCGAGCCTTTTCCTAAAATCCCCTCCTGGGCGGCCGCCGGGGAGCCCTCAACCAGCTCGCAGCCGGGGGAGCGGCCGGGGCTCTCCCCGGTACCCCGGTGCCCGGAGCCGCAGGGGCGCATCCCGGGCAAGTATTTGCCCCAGGGCCGGGGCCGCAGCCCCTCTCCTCCCCCCCCAAAATCCGTGCCCACGACCGAAACGAGGCGAGGCTGCGGCGTTGCGCTCGGCCTCCCCGGCTTTCCGCTCGGCAAAACGACGCGAAAATAACGGCAACGAAACCAGACCGCGAGGCAGAGATTCCCCGACCGGGCAGGATTTTTTTTTTCCCTTTTTCTTTTTTTTTTTTTTCTTATTTTTTTTTTCCGGCGGCACCGCGGCTCGCCGAGGCGCTCCGGCTTGGCCGAACCGGAGGAGGGCTGCGGGGTCTGCCGCGGCCCCTCCTTGCATTAAAAACTGCAACGAAAAGTCGATTAGTTCCCAACCGGGGCTAATCCGCGGCCCCGCGGAAAGGACCGCGATAAACCCCTCTCTCTAATGGCCAATTTGGGGCACTGGAAGCGAGAGGTTAAGTCGGGAATCGTTACCGAGGGAAAGGGTGCTCGCAAATACCTGGCCGTATGGCGGGGGGAGGGGGGGGGCAATAACCGGGGAACCGCTTTCCCCGATGTTTTTCCTTTGCCGGGTTTGGGTTTCCCCTGAAGTCCTCTCGGCAGATTTGAGGGGGGCTCCCCCAGCCCCCGTTAGCCGGAGTGAACAGGAAAGCAAACGGGGAGCCTGCGCTCCCAGCTCCCCGCTCCCCGTCGGACGGGGCTGGGCGCTGCCGGGGGGTCCGGCCGCGGGGGTCCCGGTCCCGGGGAGCCCCCCCGGAGGACAGGGAGGGCTCCCGGAGCCGGGGCCGAGCAGCATCCCCGCCCGCGGGAGCGAGCGTCGGCGGAGAGGGGGCAAAAAGGGACACGAAGCGCTCGAAACCCGATCTCACAATTTATTTATTTTTTCCTCCGTGTGACCCCAAATCTTCCCCGTCTCTACAACAAATGCGGCCGAAAGGTCTGCACTCTGCAGAAAGTGGCCGAGAAGTACGTGTTTGTAGGTGCTAAATCTGTACCCAGACCGTTTCCAGGTACAACCGCTGCCGGTTTGGGAAGGTGTCACCCCGAGGGTCCCTTGCTGCGCTGGGGAGCCCAGGGGAGAGCCGGCCCCGGGCTTAGGGCAGCAAATCGCTGCTGGGGGGGTCACCCGTGCCCTCAGGGTGTCCTCCCCCGGCGACACCCCGGGAGAAGCGGACAGCCCGTCGGGCTGGCAGCCGAGGAGCCGCTTGCTTTCCGCCGGGCATCGCTCCTGGGCGAGGGGCGGGCGGCGGCGGGTGGCTCCGGAGCCTCCTGAAGGAGCGGGTGGGGGGCAGAGAAGATACCCCGCTGTGGGCTCGTCCCAGCGGGGAGGGGGGCCGCAGGGAGTGGGGCATCTTTCACACCGCTCCCTCCCGGCTCTCGGGCAGAGCCTCGCTCCTGGAAGCTGTCCCCGGTTTGTTTTCTCACCGGCTTGGTTTGCGCGGTCACTCGTGGGCTCCTTTTGTACCGGGCCGAGGTCTGAAGGCGACCTATTTATAACAGCACTGCTGGGGGGGATTGGAGGGGGGGGCGGGAGAAGGGAAAAGAAGTATTTGTGTTAATCTCCCCCAAGATATTTATTTATTTTTTTCCTCCCCGGCAGGACCACGGCTGCATCTTTATTTCGGGAGCGGAGTTTGCCCAGCAACAGCCCCGCTGGTACCTTCTGGCTCCTGCCGCACCCCCGGGGCCGGGGCTTTGCTCTCCTGCCCTCCGCCTCTTTCCTCGGAGCTATGTGTGTGCTCACACACATGCATATATATACATATATGCAATACTGGTCATTATTAAAGCACGTTCCTCGTGTCACGAAACAGCTCAGAGAGAAACGGAGCTGACCCACTCCTCTCCTTCCCAGGGGGAGCAAAGGAGGAGGCTCTGAGTCGGGCCAAGCTGGCCCCTGCCCCTCGTGTGCTGGCAGACCTCATCTCCTCCCTTCTCCGAAGGCCCTCTCTGCCTCCCAGCGCCATAAAGCTTGGTTATTTGTTTATTGGACTTTTTTTTTCCCACTTCTACTTATTTTTTTTTTCTTTTCCAGGACGCGTCGCGCTCGCTGCAAGCCGCGGGGGGCGTTCCTCCACCCGCGGGCCGCCGCGGCCGCCGCGCGTCCCCTCCTGTCGCCTCCGTCGTCCCCAGAAAAACACGGGACCGAAAATCGGGGAGTTTGGCACCAGATTCCCGGGGGCCCCCCCCGATGACGCCATCGGGCGGCAGCCAATAGGAAAGCCGAGCGGGGGCGGCCCCCGGAGCCCCCCGCTCTGCGCCCCGCCGGGCTGCGGGCAGGGGGCTCCGGGCAGCCGGGGAGGGGGGGGCTCGGGGCCGTCGCCTCCCCGGGCCCCTTCCCCGGGCTCGGGGAGCCGCTGGGGGCCGGGGGGAAGCCCCCCGGGGCGCGCCTGTCCCGGTCCCGAGCACCGGCGGGGTGCGCCGGGCTGGGGGCGTCCTCTTCGCCCCGCGCACGGAACAAAGGGGCCGGGGAGGAGGGGGGGGGCTCCGGGCCGAAGGCATCCTGCGGCTTTTGGTGCACCTGTCAGCGGCTCCCCCCGACCTTCCCAGCCGGGCAGAGCCGCGACAGCCCGCGGCGAGGCGGGGGGACGCGCTGGGGCAGGCGGGGGGGGGGCAGCGGGGAGACCCCAGGGGGGTCCCCCTCACCGCCAGGCCGTCGGGTTTCGTTTGTTCCTCTCCTTGCTTGCCCCTCTAACGGATATTTCCCTCCCGGGTCGTTTGAAATAAAATAAAAGAAAATAAAAAAATTCGCCTTCCTTGCTGTAGTCGCCGAGCATCTCCCGCAAACCACCCCGCAAGCAAACAGGAGCAGAGCCCCCCAGACGCAGCAACTGTGCACAAACTTATCTTCCGTGCCGTCTGAGCGGTTTTTTTTTGTTTGTTTGGTTGGTTTTTAATTATTAATTATTTTTTTTTTATCCCCCATCAAAAAAAGGTCAGGCGAGGCGTCGCAAAGTCCCGTCCGAAACCGTCTGAGAAGAGAGCGGAGCGGCGCCAGGACGCGCAGGAGAAGGAGGGCTTGCGAATAACGCGCTCGGCTCCTTCGCACGGCTTCTCCCGGGACGTTTCGCAGCTCGGCTGCCGCCCCCTCCCCGGCCCCCCCCGGCTCTCCCCGGCCCCCCCCCGGTCCCCCCGATCCCCCTCGGTCCCCCCGGCCCCGCAGCTGCGGGCTGCCCGGCCGCCGGAGCGCCCCGCCGGGCTCCGCCGGGCACTGCCACCCCGCTGCGGCGGCACCTCCGAGCAGATGTCGTTCCTAGCAGGGGCTTAATGCTGCTCTTTGAGGCTCCTGGACCACAGCCGTGACCTCTTCTTTTCTGTTACTCGGTTGCTTGCTTGTTTTTTTTTTTTTTTTTTTTTTTTTTTTAAGCCTTCCAGGAACGCTGCTTTTCTTTTGTTATTATTATTATTTTTAGGGTGTCCTGTAAAAAAAAAAAATCCCATCGGTGCTGACTGTGTCAGAGCCGTGCTGAATTAAGGGGTATCCAGATTCAAGGATTCCCAGGTCCCTCCGCAGGATGGTCCAGCATTTCTTTTTCTTACAGAAAGCACTCGAGCAAGTTTGCAGGCAGCAGAGCAGGCAGGGGGGTTGCCTGGACGTGCCTGTCCTGAGGATGCCACTTACAGTAAAGCCACACACCCAGGGAAGCACCCTTGTTCTGAGGCAGGGAAAATGAGGCTCAGACACGCGATTGCCCCAACTCAGACAAAGTCACCAGCTTTACTGACTGCTGGTAGCTGGAAAAGAGCTTGAGAGGCCTGCAGGTCTCTGTCCCTCTTCCCAGTGAGCAGCTCAGCAGCAGCAGCCATCCTTCCGGGTGAGCCGTAAGTGCCCCATCCACCCACAGACATCGGACACGGGCGGCTGGGATTTCCCCAGGTCCTGAGCTGCTCCTTCCCCTGGAGCCAGAAGAAGCTGGAGCAGCTCAGACAGAAACCAGGCCACAATGATTCAGACCAGAGAGCCCAAAACCCTGGTGATGTGCGCCCAGTCTCCAGACTGCGTGGCCCAAAATTTCAGTCAGCCACGCTGAATGGCCTTTGCCTATCTGCAGCCACCCTCAGCTCTTAGGCATCATCCACCTTAGGCATCACCCTCCTACGAGACCTCCTCATCAGGACACAACTGCAGCCAGGGCAGGAGAGAAGGGCACCAAGAAAGCCCAGGGAGAGCAAAACTCCGAGCGGCATCACTAGGAGACCCAGTGTCAAGGCAGGACTCAGCGTGAGTTGTCTTTGGTGGCTCAAAGACCAGCAGGATGGAAAAGAGGGAGCACAACAGAGAGCAACAACAGCAACGCCAATGAAAGAAGAGAGAGCCCGTGGCTGTGCCGGTGGTGGGACGGGGCGGGGGGACAGTCAGACAGACCTTCCCCGTGTCAGCAGTGACAGTCCGCTCAGCTGAGCCCCAGGGCCACCTGTGTCCTCCCTGCTGCTCAGATTTATAGAGTGTAACATTTTAATAAAAAACACACACACCTCTCCACTTTGGTGCATTAAGAGATTTCTAGCAAAACACAGTAATGTTGCTATAAATTTCCCTCCCAGCACCCTCACAAGTAATAACTCAAGCCCCAGCATTTTGTATTTAATGTTTATTTTGATGGCTGCATTCCAGAAAGAAAAGGGAAAAAGAGGCAAAGCCTACTCAACCACTCTCCCCATTGCTATTAGCCTGATGTTTTCAATAAAATTTAGTGCAAACTGGGAAACAAACACTTGGAAAAAGAAAGGAGGAAAACAAGCACACTTGGGCAAAATTCTCCTAGCCATCTGCCAAAGCCTGGGTTCCGATCCTGGCTTAAATTACAGATGTCCTGCCGTGGGTGCTCATTATGTCCTCTTCCCTTGGCACGTTTGAACAGCACCCCAGGGAGCCGTACCTGTGTTAAGCAAGGCTCAGTGGTGGGATGCTCTGAAGGACAGAGAACTGTGAAGACTGAGGTTGAAAAAGCAAAGCCTGGAAGTTAAAGGCTGAGTCTCTGCCAAATAATGCAGGGCCAGAATACCGGGGGTGCTGCCAGTCAGGTTTGAAGTACGTGGCAGAGCTACCTAAAGCTTTCAGAGCACCTGCTGACCTGTGAAGCCACCCATCCTTCAGTGTCACGAGCACTACACCCACACTTTCCAGTGAGGAAGGAAGAAACCACGTGGATGGATGGTGCCATGTCCAGAGGAGACACAGCATTGCCTAGCGGGAGCACACGCTCCAGGAGATGACTCTCAGCTCTGGTGAGAGCAGCCTAAACCCTCATACAACGGTGAATAGTTACACAGATGTGATTTAAACTCCTGATTGCTTACCCAGAAGTAGCAATCCTTGAATGTGACTTGACTCAGATGTGGTTAAAAAAATGTGCTGAGGGCAGCAGCACTACGCAGCCAGGTTGCCAGCTGGAGAGAGATGTGCCCCGTCTGCCCAGTGAGCGCCCGTGTGCGAAGGGTGCACGGGCTGAGCTTGGAGAACTGCACATTCAGAGCACGCGAAGCTCCTCTCTGTACAGCAGGCCAGAAGAAGCCGACGGGTTTAAAGAGTAACCAGGTTCAAACGTTGCAGAAGCTTTTGGGTTTCCCTTTCTGCAAGGCACACCTCACCTTGCAGCCCCTGTCCCACAGCCCGGGCTTACACCAGTAGGGCTGTGTCTCTAACACTAGTCCAGTTAGACTAGAGCTGGGTTTTCCAGTTTTTCTCTTCTCCCCAGATCACTGCAGACCCCACACAGGTTCAGGGACTGACCACTTTGTTCTTGTGACGTTTCACTGAACCTTCACTGCCAGCACACCCTCACTTAGGCCAAACACCACTGGTCCCTGACGGCTCACCTGGCTCCATCAGTGCTCTCTCATGGGATATCTATGGTCTCTGAATACCTAAATATGGCCTTCACCTCTCGCTTTTCAGCAGGGAAATCGGAAACATCTGCTGCTCTGGGCCAGGAGCACTGAATCATCACCATCCAGTCATGCCATGATGGCACAGGTGTGATTTCATCCCCTGCTTGTAGGCAAGCCGACCTTACTCTTAAATTCACATCCAATACTGGGCTAAAACTACCAAGGTATGGAGAAAATCGCTCTGTAGATTCAACCTCTGCTGTGTTGCTTAGCTCAAGACATCAGGTCCGTTGGGCAAGTGGTATCTCATAAATTAGATGTTATGGTCGTGACTTTCATAAGTGGAGGAATCTATCAGCTCATATTAATTCTTGTATTCTGACATAAGTTACAGAAGATATCCACGGCACACAGTGAAACTAGTGATAGTTTTACACCTAGACCCTGGTCCTTCACTTTTTCACTCTTCTCTTCAAGAGAAGTTTAGTTACTAGACTAACTCTGTAGGGAAAGGCTGTTAAATATGCTGGCAAAACAGTGTTAATCAAACGTGTCTTTACTGTGAGCTGGAGAACATCTGCCCAGTGAATAGTATTTGGGACTTTTTGACTCATTTTTAAAAAGTGCACCGGTCTGTGATCCCATGGGTTTGAAATGTGAACCTGCTGTATCTAGAGGGGTTAAGTCACATCTTTTTGTCTGGCATGTATTTTCCCATCTTCCTTCCCAGCAGAATTTCCAACAGTGGGCTTAGTGCATTGAATACCCAAGCTGGATTTTTTAGCTAATATAAGTTGGCATGGCCCCATCATGGTGGTTTAGACAAGGTATTTGACTCCACAGTATTTGCCTCAATTCAGAAAAGGAGAAATCTGATGACACTTAAAATGGGCAGTGCTGTTCAGAAGGAGGGATGCACGGGCTTAGGCTGGCCACGTTCCAACACTGAGAATCAACAAAACTTGCAGCCAGCCTGCACAAGAGGAGCCAGTCCAGAGATATGTCCACCTGATTTCTTTTTTTCTTTTTGTATACAACACGTGGCACTGCAAAATGTTGGAAGAGGTATAGTGGTTCCTCTTCAAGGCCTCAAGCAACGTGAAGGAAATACATTCTCTAAAAACCTTAAATTGACCCAGTGGACTGACAGTCAGTTCCAAGAAACTCAGCATTTTATTCTGTATTATTATTATTTTTTTTACTAGGTTAATATTCTTTTTATAAGGAGAATGGGAATAACAGTTCACTTTGGATGACCGGCATGATTTACTTCAACTGCATCAGCACTCCTCCAGCTCATGTTCAAGGCAGCTCTTGGGTGATATTTCCATGAGGGCAATGGAGTTGTGTGATGCCATTTAAACAAAACAGAAAGCTGAAATATGATTTTTTTTTTATATTTCTTGAGGGACGAGATTTATTTTAAAAACCTTCAGTCGCCTTAAATCCATAAATGTATTTTACCTCGGGACAAACAGTGAGGATGAGATCACTGAGCTGCACAGATGAACAGAGACCTCACAGATATCCCAGAAACCAGGGTATCCAACTCCCCAGGATCACCACTTCGGGGTTACCTGGGGTGCAGCCCTGGCAGGCTGAGGCAGTGCCTAAGAAACCTGCTGCCAGGAGCAGCAGGGACTGTTTGGTAGCGTCCTCTCGGATGCTCAGCCCTGACATCCACTGCACATCTGGACACAACAGCTTCTGAGCACTGCTCGTTTTGTTAGCAGAAGCTGGCCTGAGCTTGCTAAGCTGATCCTTTTAGACTGTCCTCCTTGGAGATCCCTAAACAATCACAGCAGCAAAAGAAAAAAAAAGGTATGTTTTTGACTGGGGCTGCAAGATAGTGTCCCTGCACCCTGAGTTGCAGATATGTCCATATTTATTTGGATTTATTTGGAAACTATTTTTTTCCACTGGAAAACAAAAATCTCCAGCAAAGCTAAATTCAGCACCATTGCTATTTGGATCCACTGAGGATACACCTCTTGTGTCTTGCACCATAAGCAGTGCTGACTCCTTACAGAACCACAGGTCAATTCGAGGTCTTTGTGGTGATTTTTAACGTTCTGGAGAGATTCTTCTAATTAAGAGAGCAAAACGCCACACTCAGCTGGGGTGTCTCTCTACAGCAGTGGCTGTTCATGGTATTAAATTAGTGCAGTGCAAACAGGTATCTGAGCTGAAGGGTGCAAGAATATGCAACAGTTCCGATAAATGTTCAGAAAACTCGTTTCTCTAGCCCATATTTCTAGTAAAAGAACACATGCACATACATGCTACCAATACTGGCACATAGACCTTGAATACGCTTTTCTACCTGCTAAAAGGATATATGCATATATATATATATTTGGAGCTGTCCAGGAAACATACTTCCAGGTCTGTGAGGAAAGATGAGTTTTGGGAATTGCCTCCTTCACTTATTCATGTGAAACTCCAGTATTTCATACGTTTGGGAGGGTGTTTCCAACAGGAAATATTCTCCCTGCCCTCCTAAGCCCACATTATATTGGCTCATACAATACAGACAGCAACTTGTCCTAATTTTTGTGTGCATGGGCCCAGTCTGGCCTGCACTAAAGTCAATAAAATTTTGCTGTTCAGCTCATTGGCAGCATGGTTAGACTTTCTGTTTATATTACTTTTTTTATCTGTGATTTAGTTTTTCTGCCAAGGTCTATAACCATTGATGTCAAGTGGTGATAGGGAAGGCAAGAGGAGAGGGAGACACAATCTTTTTTTTTTTTTTTTAAACTTGAAATATTATATATTGAACATTTAAGCATGTTACTAGTTGTGTACAAAACGTACAGTTCTTTATATGAATGCCTACCTTCCCAGATTAGAATAACTCAGTGAAGCCACTCTGTACTTCACCCTTGTACAAGAGCTCTTAAAGGTATTTGTACATCTTGAGCCCTTCAGGTAATATTCAAATGCCTGAAGAGCCAAGAGCAGGAATATGCCCATCAGCTGTTCTTAGAAAACTGGGTAAGGAATAGTCTAAAGTCAGTTAACTTTCTTTCCTCTCTCTCCCTCTCTCTCTCAGTCTGTGCCTCATATAGGCCATAAACCAATATCCTCTATTCTCCAGAAGCAGCAGGAGCAGTGGCTAGTAGCATAAACATGCAGATATAAAAATTTGAGCTTATTCAACCATAACTGACCTAAAAGAAAATGAAGCGAAAACAAAAAACTTAGTTACGCAGCTAAGAAACAAATAATGCCTTTCCCTAACAAATAAGGGCACCTTTCTTTCTCTCTGATTAGAAATCATCAGGAGATTCAGGTTTCAAGTGGGGTTAAAAGCTTTATGACTTGTTTAGCCAACGCATGTGAACCCAAAGGCTATTTTTGTCTGGGAGTGTATCCTTGGCACACAGAGCGCTGTAAACAGGCAGCTACACTGTCCCCTCTGTGCTGCTGCCCAGATGGTACGTGAGCATCCTTTCTGTGCCGTTCTGGAGGGGGCAGCCAGAAGGGCAGCTCGGCAGTGCATGTGAGTGGCACGGGCGAAGACCACCATGGCCAAGGGCTCCAGAAGGCACTTTGAGGACACTGTGGCCTGGTGGGGGCAACCGAGCTCCCCCTGTGCTGTGCTCTGCTGCAGGGGAAGGAAGGCAAGCTGCCTAAGGGTGGCCTCCGGCTCTCAGTCCAAGTGGGAAAACTTCACGGCTGGTGCTGGGCTGGAGCACAAACACGTCTCACCTCCCCAGACCATTGACAGACAGATGCTCTTACTGAAAAATCGAGGGACAAACCCAATTTTCTCTAACAAAGTAAGAGACTTGCAGGCACAGGAATTTCTTGTGGGTTTGGATCGTTGATGCAGAATATTATGGGGAAAGTATCCTTGCTATGTCCCTTCTCCAGCATGTACGGTTACACAGAGCTGCTCCCAGTTGCCCAGACTGTGCTCTCAGTTACACAGAGGTAAATCTAGGGTAAATCCACAAGACTCCAAGAATAAACAATACGAAGCCTGGGACTGAAAGAGAAGATTCAGGGAGCTATAGACTGGGTAGTCTGATATCAGTCATGGATTAATCACTGCAACAGCTATGGCGAACGGCATGGACAGAAGTCTATTGCTGGTACATGGCTTCACAGGAATTGCCTTGTAAGAGGAACTGCTTGTCTTTTCCAAACACAAATACAGGCCTACTTGACAAATGTAAATTACATCCAACCTAGCTACTAGTATTCCTTTACGGTGTCTCTTTTAACACTCCTGGGCTAAAATCTCATACTATGTGGAATTAAAATGTATTTTTTAAAGCAGAAATAGTTTTGTTCATGTATTTTAAGGCAAAAATAACACCAGTAGCAACACTGCATATTTCTGAGGATGGATGTTGCACAACACTCAGTAAGACCACTGCCCAAACATCACCCCCAGCTCTGCTTTCCTCTGGCTGCAGAATTGCCGAAGGAATTTGCAGGTAATTTTGGCAAGGCAAGTGGTCAGCAAGGAAATCTTCGAGCAGGAGGCTTTACACGACTCAGTCATCGTCTGGGAGAGAAAAGTTGTGGATCACCAGCTGCAGATACTTGCAAACAGAAATGTCTGTGCCCATGGGGCTTCTCCACCCTGCAAGCAAAAACGCATCGTAAGGTGCAGCGGTTGGTAGCTGGAGCTAAACAAACCCATCCCTGGAGCAAGGTGTCCTTTCGTAGCTGCTGAAGGCAGCGCTGCCTCTCATGGGGGAAGAGGGCTCTCCTGTCACTTGGAGACTCTAAGCCCAGCTGGGGCGGCTTTCTGAAGCACAGGCTCTAGCCCAGCTCCGGGGAAGTCCTGCTGCCTGTGTAATGCAGGAAGCCGGCAGGAGGATCGCAGCCGTCCCCGCTGGTCTCGGAGCCTGTGAATAAAGGAGTGGAGGCGCTTTGCTTTCGCAGTGGCATGTGGTGATACGAAAGCTCCTTGGTCATTTAAGCATTTTGGGGTCTTTATTTTATAGGCAGGGATAATGTCTAAATACACATTATTTTTTTAACACCACCACCCCCTCTTGTGCTTTGTAGAGTCCCAAGCTACAGTTGCAGAGCTGTGGTCAGGATAAAAGCCGGCAGACCAGCCATAAATCAGCCAGAACCGAGTTCCTTAACCTTTCATATTAACCTCTTGCATTGACTTGAGTTAGGTGCTACGCTCTGCTGTTATAAATCATCCTGCAGTGAATTTATGAGCTTCAGCACAATAAAGGGTTTTTTCTTTATCCCCCCCCAACCCCTTTCTCTTCGTGCATTTTAGAAATTACGCAGGAAAGGCCTAATGACTGGGATCTGTGAATATTGCTAACTCTCTTTCCCTACCAAAGGGATCTGGCAGGAAGATGTGGGGGTTGGGAGTAGGGGGAGAGACTCTTTATTTTACTTACTGGTGACACGATCAGGAAAGCCTGTTCTAAAAACTCCAAGAAACCATTAGCCGCTCCTTGGAATAGAAAAAGAAAAAAAAAAAAGAAAGGAAAAAAAAAAGGAAAAAAAAAAAAAGAAGCTAGTAATGAAACCCATTTGGGGGTTAAGACAGCAATCTATTCCCTCGGATGCAGTCATCACCCCACTGATCTCCCCAAATTCTTTGGCGTGTAAGGACAGTGGGTTTCACCCCACAGTCCCCGGGCCTGCATGCGGCACTGGCTGCGTGTCAGAGCTCTCCAGAGGTCTGGGAGTATTTTGAGGTACTTACACAGCGGTGAGGTATGCGACTCACACCTGTGTCCTGGCACCTTTTGGTCTGTCTGCATGCAGCATTTCCATCGTGCTGGTGGCTGCAGCCTCTGACCCGAGCACTGAGAAGTTCAGTGTCACTACTGTTGAGTAAGCTCCTACCTCTAGCTCCGACAAGGCAATTAGTGCTGATGAGCGTCGCATCTCAGGCATGTCCAAGACCTGCTTGGCCTTGCCAAACGGGGCTCCGTGACCCCCTGGCCGAAGGCAGCTGCTCTCCCGTGCACGCCTGCTGCCACAGGGCCTACAGCATGGCCGGGAGGCCTGGGGGCGCAGCCTGCCCGTCCCCACACCACCACCATGGGCCCTCCCGGCGGTACCTCAGTGACATCCGACACAGCTGCCAAAGACAAAATGGCCACTTCAC
Organism: Anser brachyrhynchus; assembly: GCF_964034855.1. Taxonomy (NCBI): domain Eukaryota; kingdom Metazoa; phylum Chordata; class Aves; order Anseriformes; family Anatidae; genus Anser; species Anser brachyrhynchus. The sequence continues at coordinate 13,651,279 of NC_137699.1, read as the reverse complement.
TTAAACACAACCGCCAAGCTCCAGAAAGCCTTTTCTTTCTTTCTCTCTCTCTCTCTCTATATATATACACACACACACATATATATATGCGATTTCACTCAGCCATTTGTATTTATTAGCGCAGCTGGTGCTCCCAAATATCGGGGCCAGGGACCAGCCAGGCTCTCCCCCTCCGCAGGCGGCGCGGGGTGGCGGCAGGGTGGCTCCTGGTGGCCGCGCTCCCTGGGGCTTTGTTCCCCCTGCCTGGCAGCAGTGCAGCTGTTCCCCGTCTAACCCAGCCAGCCTTAGGGAGCGAAGCAAACCCTACTAAAAAGAGCAGGTTTTCTGGGGTGAGGATCTGCATAGTTTTTTTTTTTTTTTTTTTTATGGTATGTAAAAAAACTTAAGAGGCTTTGGCTGAAAGTTTTTCTGGTGTTTTCTCTCTCTCCTGCCCTCGACCCGTCTCCCAGGGTCTGTCCATGAACTTGCTGCTGTCTATCGCAGGCGCTGAGGGAGCGCTCATAGCATGTGCCCTCTCGCTCCTCGTGGGACGCGCGGCACGGCCACGGCCAGCTGTGTCCCAGCCCCTTGCCCCGCGTGGGGCTCCACGCGCCTCTGTGGGCTCCATCAAATCCAGCGGGTAGGGATAGACTGGTGAGAGTGGATAAACATCCCCACTGCCCCGCTGTACGGAGGTGGGTTATATTATCTGCCTTCGAGTGGTAAGGAGCATCCACCATCCCGCATCTCCTCCTGCCCATCTCGCCCCCTTTTTCCTCACAGTTTTCTCACAACTCTCAGACTCCTCTCAGAGAAGATCCGCGAGGACGGGGCTGTGCGGGGTAGCGATACTCCAGTGCCTCCCCAGCACCCGCAGCTCAGCGGGGCTGCAGCCTCGCAGGGGTCTCATCTGGCTTCACATTCACTCGGCGCAGAAGAGCGACCGTCCCCGAGGACACCAAGCCCACAGGGGCACCCCCTGTTCCCTCCCCGGCAATGCGGAAAATGGCTGTCGCGTCCGAGGGAAGCAGGCAGCAGACAAAAGGCCTGGCTGCGCCGGCCAGACAATGTGAGGGGATATTTCCAGTTACGAGTTTGTTTACCTTATAGAAAAGTTAATTGGCTCCTTTTGATCTTCCAGTGAAAACCACAAAGGAAATTTTGTTAAAGCAGGAGTAAACTCTAGCCTGCAAGTCACTTTCCCAACTCTAGATATTCATTAAAACAATTGTTTGATTCTTAACTTAAAGAAAACATTAATTTCTCCCCCCCTCGCTTATTATTAAGAGCCCTCTATATCCCTAGGCTAAAGTGCTCTCTCCACAAATAATCTTTCTGCCAGCTGCCAGCTTGGTGCAGTTTCTAACCTGTCTTTAGAATACATGTATATATATATATGTGCGTGTGTGTATGGCAAGAACTGTGTTTATTGTTCTGTTGTTTTAGAAACCTGACAAATAGGTCATTCAAAATTAATAGAAATCCCGTCAGTCTGAGGAAAAATCAGGATAAGTTTAGAGAATGCTACTTAATTTTTAAAATTATGAGTTTTCACAGTGTGCTGAAATTAAAACAACTTTTAATTCCAAGTTTGATACAATTAAGGTGAAGATGTCATAAGAAAATATTTATTTTTTCTTTTTTTTTTTTTTTTTTTTAAAGTTGATTTAATTAGCAGAGCTATATTAGGAAAGTAAGTAATGCAATCTATTTATGGACAGATATATCTCTGTATAATAATAGATAATAAAAACAAAGAGAATCACGAGGCAAAGATAGATGATTCTTTTTCTCAAGCCTCTTCTAGTAATTTCTCGGGGGCAGTAGACAGCAGATCTTTGCTGCTGGTATTATTTTTGTTTCAAACAAAAGTATTCCCTCCTCCTCCTTTTTATGAAATTTCTGTCTATTTTTATGAAGAGAGTAGAGGACAAAAAAAAAAAAGCCACCCAGCAGCACCCCCACCACATACATGCATTTCGAACGATATTGCAGAGCAGCAAAATGTAGTGATTTAGGATTTAGTGAAAATATGGCTTGTGACAAACAATGGCACAACGCAAACAAACAAATAAGATCTGACCTCATGCTCAGAGGAATTAAAAAAAAATTAAAACAGATAAAAATCTGAAGGGACGATCTCAGAGAAAGTTTGTGCGCTGAACACACAAACCCCAACTGTGAACCAGCACGGCTCCAAGGCAGGGAGTTAATGGGGAAGGTCCCTGAACCATTTTCTTGTTCTCATTGCAAAACTGAGCTATAGCTGGTGCCCAGTGATCTTTTTCTGCATGTATATACGTGGGACAGACCAACACGCATTCGGTTCTCTTTGTCTATATACACACTTTCATACAAACATAAACTCTTGCTAGAGCATAAATACTCAGAAGCCAAAAAAATAAATTAACATGCAGCAAAGAGATTACTCGGTGATTATCAGAGCAGAATAAAGCAGAGTCATTTTGCAATGAGAATGAACACTGCGCGTAATTACAACATCATGGCTGAGACATTTAATTTTAATTTTAAAAGGCTACATAATTATTGACCAAAATGTGACAAGTAAGCGCAGCACTAATACATAACATATTAAACAGAGATTTATAGTTTTCTTGTTATGTTTTTCAGTGGTAATTTTTGAATCAACAAATGGGACATATCAGACATTCAAAAATAAATTACAATATTTCTCTTCCTTGTTTTAGTCTACATTTGTAAGAAATTCAGTGCAGCCAAAATCTAGCTTTAAATTATTAAGACAACTAAAACAGATCTAACTTTGATATTTTTTGTAGCAGAAACAGACTCTTTAGAAAACATCCTGGAAGATGTTACAGTTCTTATAAAAATTTTTATACTGTGCTTGGCATTTCCAGTTGCCTTACATTAGTGTCTTTTTCCAACCGTGAATATTTCTCTTTTTCAGTCAGCATAAAGATACTCACAAACTATTATGTTGTGTAAAATAAAGACAATGCGATGTTTTTGACTGGCAAAATGGAAAGGTATTTTTTTTTTTTTAAGCAAAGAAATCATAATAAGAATGCATAAATGCGAATGCTGTCTAATAAGAAACAAAGCTTACTTGACTGTTGTTCTGTTTAAAATGAAAGGCAAATAAAACCAGTTGGAGCTCTCCAGTTTTATCCTTTCCAGAATACTATTCTAAACAGCATAATTTTTCACATTTTCCCCACCAGAGACAAATCTGTAGAATTACTGAGAAATAACCTTTTTTTTTTTTTTTTTTTTTTTGGTAACAGCAGAAGAAACAAGCAAACTATTTTTTTCTGCAGGTTGGTGACTAAAATGATATAATTCTTACAAGGGTGGAGAGGAGAAAGGGAATGAGAGAGTGTTGAAAAGCGCAATCAGGCAGCAAAACGCAAGTGCCTCGCTGCCAAATCCAGCTCGGTGTTAAAGCAAATAAGTTACTCAGCAAAGAAAGAAAAGTTCGGACCCTACCTTTGTACCTTTGTCAGCTGGAAAGTAATGGGAACGCGTTCCAAAAGTAGGTATGACCTGCACTGCCTACCCGGTACGCCTTACCTTAAAATCTATACATTTCTAACCAAAACAGCTTGGAGCAATTCACATAAAACAGACCCAAATGTTACCCATTCCATGTAAAAGATCAGGTTTCTGTCTCAGCTCAGCCTGTGATATCAGGCTGGTGTTTTTTTTAAAATATGTATTCTTATGTTTCCAATCCTCCGACACACTTTTTTCATCTCAGTAAAGTTCTCTTTTTCGGCAAGGGTGTGCGGGAAGGATTTCAAACTTGTCAGGGCTCTCTCTTTTCAGTACAATTAAGCTTTCACTTGATCATTTTGAAGGCCGGAATGATTTGCTGTGGTCACTGGCTCTTTATTATTAATATTGTTGCAGATACATAAAGTTTACTGCAAGCTGTAAATATGTCAGGTTTTGCCGTGGGGTTTGCTAATAAAGAACTCTTAGAGGGGGATTATTGATGGGAAAGATAATCTTTTCAATAAGGGTTCCTGCTTTTTTTCCCAGGGCAGTCGCAGTGCGGGGCACTCCGCACCCAGGGAAGCGCCGGATCTCCGCGCTCATCGCTGCAGGGAATATCGGGCATGGCGCTTCTGCTCCTGCCTTCCTCCCGACCAAGTGCGACTCTGTCTTTCAGCACGATTTTAAATGCCCTATTAGTTTTATTAATATCCTCGGTGCTATAGTTGTTGCTGTTTTTGTTGTTGTTGTTAACAGTTTGCGACCATAAGGAATTGATTGATCATCAAGTGACACTTCCAAGTTATTTCTGTAGGTGTCACCTTGGGTTAGCGCAGCTGTATTGAACATAGTGAATACTTTCATTTCTTTCAAATTCTGGCCACATAATTTGGCTAATTAGTTCTTTAAAAAAATAGTTTTTTTTTTTTTTTTTTTTTTAAGAGGCAAATATATTTGAACTTCTGCCAGCATTTTTCAGCATTTTTCTTTCTTCTGAAAAATCTTGTTATTGAATATGTATATATTTGGTCGAGTCACAATAAGTGTCCGATCAGTCATTCTTAATTCACTTTGGTATTCACTGTAATAACAATAAACAATTTTGGGCTCATCTGGTGTTAATGTGGCTGTCGTACAGTTGCCCAGAAAAATTCTATGCACATTTACTATTAATTAAATGCATCACTATGAATTGTGTGAAGAGAAGAGAAGAGAAGAGAAGAGAAGAGAAGAGAAGAGAAGAGAAGAGAAGAGAAGAGAAGAGAAGAGAAGAGAAGAGAAGAGAAGAGAAGAGAAGAGAAGAGAAGAGAAGAGAAGAGAAGAGAAGAGAAGAGAAGAGAAGAGAAGAGAAGAGAAGAGAAGAGAAGAGAAGAGAAGAGAAGAGAAGAGAAGAGAAGAGAGCACACATGTGGAGCCTTGTCTAGTCAGGAGTGCTTTTCTAGGAGACTTACACAGTATTGGGAAGGAGGGGAAATTAATAGTGAAATGTCTGTATCGCTTCAGCAGTTGCATCAAATCCAAAGCTTAAATTTTACTGTCATCCAGATAAAATGTAGGCAGCACAAGTACCTCTAGCTTCTGCAAGCGTATGTTTGAAGAACTTCTCTTTAAACATACAAAATAATGACTTCTTTAGGAGAGCAAAGGCTTTGGGGTCCCAGATGGGTGCATGCAGGACCCTGTGCTGGTGGTGTCCCCAGCCCAGTGAGCAGGGAGGGAGCCCTGGGTCTCTGTGGTGGGGCAGGAGGGGACAGGGTGGCTCAGAAGCACTTGGTGCACCTGCGACCTGTGGTGCCTCTTGCTGCCTCTCTGCCCTGGCAGTCTGTGCCCTTCTCCTTCATGGGGTGCTTGTGGTGTTGGCGAGTGCCCAGGGGTACGTGGAGAGGGTGCGGAGGCAGGAGGTGTGCTGGGCACGCTGAGCGGGATGAACCATGCAGGAAGGGACAGCACGGCTGAGCTTGCCCTGATGGAGAGGGGATGGGGGACTGGGAACGCAGGGCGGGAGGGAGCTCTGCAGGCAAAAAAACCCCAAACCTCAGCTGTCATCGGGATAAAATAATGAACGGCTGAAACCTAGGCTGGGTAAAACAACCGTGTTCAGGAAAGCCTGTAAACTCGTGCTTGCTTTTAAGCCGTGCTGGTGTCAAATCAGTGCTGTCCGGAGGAGCGGCAGATTTAAGCACGTACTTAAGAGTTTCCTGGCTTCGTGGCCCAGGACTGAGGAGGCTGGCCGGGTGGCTGCAAGCTGCGGGCAGGGGTTTTCTGCACATGGTCACAGCCACAGCGGAGCAGAGCTGAGCCTGCTCAGAGTCAGCTCTTAGTTTTGATGTATAATTGCTAGCAATTCCCATCGAGGTCCAGGAAAGCTGAACAGGGGCCTTGTTTACTTTACCCTTCTTATTTTTTCCCCTGAAGGCAAGCAGCCAGGGTTAGGTTTCAGCCTGGTGGCTGCTTGGGCCAATGACGCAAAGGAACAAGGACTCGTTTGCTCCATTCTGCTGAGCCTGTGATAGTCTCTGGGTACTACAACTTACTCGTAATGTTAATGAAGTCCCTTAACATAAACACTGCTTTTCTAACACACTCCTCGGGGACATGGAAAAATCCCTTGGCTTCAGCTCAGGAAAAGGCTGGGGCAAACAGAGACACATAGTGGGTATAATCCATCAGAGAAAAAAGAAAAAAAAAAAAAGAAAAAGCTTATTTCCAACTGGTGTAGGTAGTTGTTTAAACATGATCTTTGTCTTGCCCCCTCTTCTCCTCACTGCCAGTGTCAACCCTTGCAGGCAGCAATGCATTAAACTGATGCAACAGGTTGGCTTCTTCTCACCGCCTGCCTTCTTCTGGTGGTGGCCTTGGCTGCCGAAGCAGCACAGCGCTGGGATGCCTACTGCTTTGACAGACAGAAATTGTCTGCTGTTGTCTCAGGCAAAAGAGCACATATTGTTTTTAGTGGACTGAACCTGAACTGCTTCTTCGAATGGTAAGTTGCATGGGAAAGGGAGTTCTGAAAGGACCAGACTGACTAGTGGGTTGCTTCAGATGAAAGAACTGGATGGAAAAAAAATTAAAAATATCAAACCAGGATTTTTTTAACCTGTTTTTGCAATTATATGTTTCAGTTTAGAAGTGTAAAACTGGAACATAGTTAAACAAAAAGACACAAGATAAAAAATGAAAGTGGGTGAAAAACAAATTAAATAGCTCCCAGTCACTTTGACTTTGAGGAAGCCTTTGGAGCTGGGACATAACAAAAGATGGTCAGCTTTTCCATTGTTCCCTCAAAATCTAAAAAATAAAAATAAAAAATAACTTGACACCAAGTGATCAGTTCTAGCTTAGCCCAAATTTCAGTTTGGCATCTGAACTAAAAATCCCGTTACTTGAGCAGTGCTAGTGCTGAGCTAAATGGTTTGGCCAGACCTAGTCAGACCTAGGATTTACTCCTCCAAACAAAACTCTTCCTGACCTTTGGTGTGTCAGACTTATTTCTCATGCTCATGAATAACAGCCTTTCCCTGGTCCAGCTATTGGCATCCATCAAAGCAGAAAATACCACTTCGTCTGCACATCAGCTATGGCTGAGGCTTGTGTTCCACAGGACACCTCCGGAGGTGTCTGCTTCTCTCCACTGACCAGACAGGGAGTGTGCAGGGGGCACACAGAATCACAAAATCACCGAACGGCTGAGGCTGGCAGGGACCTCTGGTTCTTCTGGTCCAGCCCCTGCTCAAGCAGGGCCACCCGGAGCAGGGTGCCCAGGGCCGTGACTATGGTCTGTAAAGGCTGCAGTCTGTGGTGTCCTGTGAGTTTGGCTATCACTTTCAACCTGAACAGACTGCCTCTATCGAGAGCATCTCTAATGCGGCAGTGATAGAGCGCTGCTTTCTTCATGACTGTGACAAGTTTCACGTCTCTTGGGAAGACAAGTTGTGAAATTTATCCTTTCACCAGAATCTGCATGAAATTGGTGCATTTTCCCCCTGAGAAAGCCCCTGAAACTGATAGTCATCGACCAAAGAGGCCATGAAATTCTCAAGTTTGCTGCAGTGTGTTGGTCTTCCCCTTCAGTGCCAGTGATCAGACAGCGCAAACGGTGCCTCTCTGTGTGGTTTGCAGCCTGGCACCAAGGAAAATAGACATATTCTGATCAGCCTGAGCTGTGTGCTTCTAGTACATTTGGCAAGAGAATTACAAATTACTTATTTTTGAAACAATAGGACCGGGCAGATAGTTGTTGAAGAAAGTTAGTGGAGAAAGATGCACTGTACTGCTGCAAAACTCGATGGACCTACAATCAATCACCTTCCATTCAGTTCCCTCCACTGGAGAAAGAATGAAAAGAAATTTCAAAAAATAAGAAGATGGCAATTCAGAAAGAGAAGATAGAGGTTAAAGGACCAAATAATAGTTTTGATGTTTTTTCTCTTCTCCCATTAGGAGAGATGAGAGACTGAGGACAAAGAGGGAAAGGTTTAACTGGAATTCAGGTACAGTTTTGATTTCTGTGCCTTTTTTCCTTATGAACATTTCTTAATAAATTCAGGGAGAATTACTTATCCTTCTTGCACCCTGCAGAGATCTGATCTTGAATTCCTCCTGTGGTGAAAGCCCTCAAGCTGACACTGAGAGCTTTCTGGAGGCTATGATAAGCATCAGAGTGAAGCGGGGTACCAGTCTGTTTTTTTCCGTGGGCTCTGAGGTGCTTCTATTTGTTTGCCTGGTTTGTGACTGTAGGAATCCTTGTGCTAGATCTAATGAACTAGCTGGATGAACAGACTGGGTGGTGGCCAATGCCCACTGCTTCATAAGAAACTGGAAAAAAGTAATTTATGGACAATTTTTGGGCTAACTTTCTAAAGAGAGTTTTTTTTTTTTTTTTTTTTTCCTCCAGACCTCAGGCAACTGGAATTTGGCCTGTCTTGAAGCATGCTGTCCCTTATTGTTAATTACCTTAGTGCCATCTGGATATTCTTATTATGAATTTAAATCTCCTCTTTCGAAGGGTGTAGATAATATTAGGCATTGGAACGGGTGGCAAGATCCCGCCAAAGTGTCCAAATTATACTTATCTGCAGAGAACACTTTATAAGAGGTAAAAAACAGGAGCCATTATAACTTCAAATAACAGCTGATTAATCTATCTACAGCATACTTGGATTTCAAGCCTTGTGCAGTTCCAAGTGGAGGACATTGCTTAATGTTGGTATTTCACAAATTCCCTCACTTTGAGATGAAGAAGCCACCTCTTCACCCTTTGGTGGAAGAACACAGATGTATTTTTTAAAGCCTCAGTTGACTAGAGAAAGCCAGATCATGGCACGAAGGATCACGAGCCAAACACACTGGAACATTTTGCTCTCAGAACAACACATCGGTTTCCATGGTCATATTTGCTGCCCTGCAGTGGTGGCTGCAACGCATTCTCCCACGTGGGGAGGCTAGCACTTGAAAATCAGCAACCTTGTTTTTCCTTGCCACTCTGACCATGGATGTCTCTGACCTGCAGCAAAACTTCTTGCTTCAATCATGGGCTCTGTATCCACAGAGCTGGTCACCAGTCCAGCTCTGCAGCTGCTAGTCTAATGCAACTGCTTTCCCGCACGTACCTAGGAAATACATGGTTATGCTACAGTGTCGAGGTATGCAGTGAATGCATAAGGATGTACACAGATAGGTAGCCTTGAAGAGCAGCACACAAGCCAGCTGAGTATGAGTAAGGTAGTGCTGAAACTCCCAAATCTGGCAAAGGAAGGCTCTTTGCATCAGCACCCAACCAACACACCCCTGACACGGGATGACCTTCCCCTCAGTAGGTCTTTGGAGGAGATGCCAGGGAAAAAGGCAGAAGCTGCTGGTATTTGAGACAGTCATGCTTTTTTCCACACTTGGGCCTCACTCCCACGCTGATGTCTCTACAGACCTTAGCCGAGCATCTTTGGGCAAACCTTCTATCATCTGCTGGATTTTCAGCTGTTTGAGCTTCCTTATGATGTGGGTGATTGTTTTTCAGATAAGACACATAGTGTAGGATGGGTATATTATTACTGTGTCATTTTACCTCTGATCATTTCATTAAAAAGCTTTTACAGCTCCATCACAAGCTTTTAGGTCATGGGTTAAAACAGGAGGATAATACGTCCTGGCTTGTGGAACATAATTTGTTTACAGGGTAAGGGGAAAGGCAGGTGCACAATGGGGAGGCAGCAGCCAGATGAAGGAGAACATCTGGAAGCTGTGCAACTTTGGCTTGGAGACTGCGCACAGAAATAACTTTGTTGGTCTTGTAAGAGCTTTAATGTGTTTTGAGGTGCTTTGTTACCGTTTTGCTCTTAAAAGAAAGAGTATTGCTCTACGTCTCATTGTGGGGGCAGTAGCATGAACTTCAGTCTTGACTACCTTCACTAATCAATTTCTATCCTGGATGGAGGAAGGGTTTGCTCATTTGAAATTGCACCTGTGCTTTCCTGAGGGATGAGATGAGACTTAGGTACAGCACTGGTCTCTTGCTGACTTTTTACCTGTTTCGTGTGACATTGGCCATGTTGCTCGAGACATTCACATCTCAGACAGCCTGTCTCCCAGATGAACAGGACAGTTTTGTGACCCACCTTCCAGCAGAGCTGTGGTTCTTGAGATGACGTGGGAGAAGGCACAATAGGAATGAAAGAAGTGGAAAACAAGACAGTACTGTGCTATTGTATGTAAGTCTTTTGACGCGAAATTCAGCTTTCAGCACCAATATAATCCTGCCACCTGATCTTTTCATGTTTTATTCTTTTCTTTTAATATCTATATAATATTTATATTTATATTTTATATTTTAAAATTATAATTTAAAACCTAACCAGCCTCTCAACCCCGTTCTTTAAATCTTGGATGTGGATGAATCACTTGCCTCTTTACTTGGGCCGTGCTTTAAATGTTCTGTTTCATAGTAGGCAATTGGCCATAAAAGATGAACTGTTACAAGACAGACAGCCGTGGGCTCTGTTTCAGGCAGTCTTCAAGCTACTTAGAGCTGTTTAACACACCGTAGCATGAACTATGAATCGACATGTTTGTTCTGCCACTTAACCACCGGCTCCCCCAAGAGCTTTCAGCCCCTCCTAACCCAATAGCTCAGAAAACCAGACAACGGTCAATGCTCCTATGTTCAACAGAAATGATTCCTGACACAGGGGATTATTTTCTCTTTTTACAAGATACCTATCTCCTTTTTTTTTTTTTTTTTTTTTTTTTCCTGCACTCTGCTAGCCTCCATCTACAGAATGGAGTAATGCTGTAACATAATTTCTCCCAAATGCCATAGGAAGACACAGTCTCAGTGTGTCTGGTCTTCTCCCCCTTCCTCCAAGTTCCTTGGACCTTCTGAAAATGAGATAAATGACCAAAACATAGTGGTTAACTCCAGAGGGAACAGTTTACTTAACAACACTGCCCACTTTGTGTCTAAGTAGTTTGTGCTTTTTATATTTTTATTCTAGTGAATTTGAAGTTTCACTAAAAAATTTCACAGGCAGATGCCTTCTCAGTAACCTGCCCTTGCAGCTACTGTGATATTGCTTCCTTCCTTCCTTCCTTCCTTCCTTCCTTCCTTCCTTCCTTCCTTCCTTCCTTCCTTCCTTCCTTCCTTCCTTCCTTCCTTCCTTCCTTCCTTCCTTCCTTCCTTCCTTCCTTCCTTCCTTCCTTCCTTCCTTCCTTCTTTCCATCCAACCGGTCCCTCCTTCCCTCCTTCACCTCCTGCCTTCGCGGTGCACAACCTTTTTTCTCCCTCTGCAGCCAAGAAGAGGGGCAGAAAAGGCAGCTTACGGCATAGTTTAACTATGTTGATTTTTTCTGTTAACTAGTACAACATGTTCAAAGCTTTGACTTTGTATAAGCAGAGGAAAAGAGATGTTAGGAAAAAAACAATTGTGAAAGATAAAGGAGTCACTTGAAAGTGATCCAGCCATGGTGTGTCATTGCCGTAACCAAGCAAAGGAGACTCTTTCCGGGTCTGGAGAAAGTTAGCAAAGTGTAACACTGCATTGCAGGAAGCATATGCAGAGCCACATATGTTGATATCTGCTCCTAACAGAGTGTTGACCTGAGTGGCAATATTCATATGTGAATCAGAATCATCACTAAGACGTGGTGTTTTAAGAGACATCAGTTTGATTTAAGAGTGCCTCTGATGAAAGAAATCACATTTAAACTTCAGCTGCGAACTCAAAAGCTCTGTTAAACATATCTGGGGTTACGTTTCAGTGAGCATCCATGAATTTGACAGAAGTTCATCAAAAGGCACCCAGAGGTTCACAAGCCTTTTTGTCGGAGCTGGCTGCATGAAACCTGGAGAACTGGAAAATTTTAAACAACTTAATCTTTGAATACTGTGGCTCAGCCAAATCCCTTCACCGAGTGAAATGGTGAAGGCTGGAAGTTGCGCAGCTTGGTTACATACACAATAAAGATGCCATCTCTGCCCCGGGGATCTTATGGTCTAGGCTGACAGTCAGGGCCCCTCAGCTGCCTGCATTTCAGAGTACTTACTCATGGATAACTATGAATGACAACATTAATTTACCACCCAGGGGTTGTGAAGACAGATCCGATAGTGCTGCAGGAGGGTGGGCCTCTATGTTACAGAAGGCATAATGTCAAATAAGGGAAAGAAGCTAATCTCATCAACACCTAACACAGAGTCTTCGTTTACCAGAAGTCCAGAGAGGTGAGGGGCTCATTAGGGAACAATAAATACTAGTGAGCCTATTATGTAGTATTGATCAGCCTGACAATTTTGGATGGTGTTCATGAAATGCTAAGGGCAGCTAAAGAAGCTGCAAGGGAAGAAAGCACAACGATAAGAGGGAATTCTGTGCATCCCCAGGTTGATGGGACAAATGTTTTATGAGAGTGTCACAGGGACATTACTTTGTCAGACCCCATGAATGTCTGTACCTTGGCACAGCAGAACCCTTATATTTAGCTGTGGGCACTTCTCACAGCAGACCCAGTTCTTATACTGCATAAAGTGGAGACACTAGCTCAAACGGAGCTCCAGGAAAAGAGGAGTTAGAAGTGAGGAGCATTGATGCAGAGGAGCTGGCATTCACACCAGTCTGAGAAGAACCCAAATGGGAGTGTTGATGTGAAGGGTATCCCAATGCTTGCATCAGCCCCTGAAAGTCGCAAATGTGATGCTGGCCTTTAGGGAAGGTTTTGGGCAGATTTTTGTAGTCAATAATTGTAATTAATATGTCTAAGTATAGTAAAATGAGCCACATGGCTCATGTCAAAGGAAAGCAAGTCTCCCAAATCTAAGAGTTCTTTAAAGAGTCATTAAGCACATGGAGGAAGGTAATCTAACAGCCGTAAACCACTTGAATTTCCAAAAGAGCATTTGCAAAGGCTTACTAATGAAAATAAACTCTCTTGCGGCAACAGGGAAAGAAACGGAGAAAAAGAATAGGCTCGAATAGTCAGCTTTCACAATAGAGGGAGGCTACCCGCAGGGTCCTCTGAGAATCCTTCTGGGACTGTTTGTGTTCAGAAATGATCTTCCAGAAGAAGGCATGAACAGTGAGGTGATAAAACGCAGACGATACAGCACTGATCTGGGTAGTCAAACTAAATGGAAAGGGTTGCAAAATAACTACAAATGACTAGCTACAAAATAGGAAATCAAACGTTGCAAAAGTAATGTATACAGAAAAAAACAGTCTTGACAAGACAGACCTGACAGGCTTTAACTGGATTATGTCCACAGAAGGAAGTCAGACACCATGGCTACCTGAAAACAAGAGCAGCAATCAGGAAACAAAGTGACCATTGTATGGATCACACTGTAGGGCATTTCCAGCCCACCGCTTTGAGGGAAAGCTGTTGGACAGCTGGGCTGGAGAGAGGGCATGGAGTGGGAGGAGATGCTGTGTGAAACAGGCAGATTTGGGGCTCTCAGCCATGCTGGATCTGATACAGCTGAGCATGCAAAGCAGGGATATAGAAATAGTTACTGCTGATCATGTCGCCCCTTATGGAGTGAATATTACTGTCCACATCCTACATACATCAGGAGAACTATGGAAAAAGAAGTGACTTGACCGAGACCTTGGAGGGAGGCGGGGATGCAGTGGAGCGGAAATGCTGCAGTCTACACCTCCCACTTACGGAGCCAGAGCACTGTGTTTCTTTAGCCTCGTGGCTCTTCAACTCGTCTTCTTCAAGGCCAGAAAATGTGGCAATTGCTTGGCAGGAGAATCAACTCAGCTGCAAGATGTCAACCATGAAGGAGCCTTGGTATCACCCATGGTTTCCAGTCCTGCAGACAGCTGTGCCAGTCTGAGGGACCTGGAGCTACAGATGTATTTTCTGCTGTGCGTGCACAAGTCCTGGGAGCTGTGCCCAGGCTCCATGGCTGCAGACAAGAGGGAGAAGAACTTGGTCCATTTAATATATGTAAATAAAACCCACTGATTTCCATTGTTGTAACACCTGCCTATGTCAGATTAGAGATGTCACCTTCTGGGACTTTCTCTCTGAGCTATAGTCCTAGCCACACCTCGTGCTAGCGAGGTACGGGAGAGTTGTGCACAGGGTGGACACCAGGCTTAGGCAAGGCTGGAAGCTGCCCACAGCAGTACACTGACTGCCATTTACTTTGCCTGTACCACAGCTTTGGAGAGCCAAAGATGCAGTTGCTTTCACTTATCAAAGGAGCTGCACTGCGTGTTTATTGTAGGAGTGGTGATGATCCCAGCACCAGCAATTTGTGCCAGCCCCCTCACTTCTCCTTCCTGTGGCAGCAAAGCAGCCAGCCAGTCCTGCCCTCCAAGGCATATCTACTCCAGCTCCACTCTCTACCAACAGAGAAGCCAGGTTTAGCTTCAGGGCAGGAACATCCACTTTGCTCTACACTGCCAAGAAGCCTGGAGCTGCTCCGTTACAGCTGAGAGGACCATCACTGCAACTTGGATGTGCTGCAGCACTGTGGGGCTCAGTGTGGGCTACCCACTAACACGCACCCAGCCTCCCTTCGCACCCCAGGAAAGCTCCAGATGGTTGCAGCTACACTTGTACACAAGTGGCAGCCTCAGCAGCAGTGTGACATAGGTGGGGAGAAGGGAGGTAATGTCTGATCCATATAGAGGGCCCCCTGGAGATACTGTATGGCCAGGAGCTCAAGGGCCACTCTAGGCAGTGGCAATACCACCTCCATGCTAGGTCTCTAGAGTAGGTGTAGCTCCTGTGCCCACAGGTCACATTAAATAAAATGCCCAGCATCCAAGACCTCCCATTCACATCACCAGGTTTGTAAATCTACGTAGGGGAATGCTGAGGATGCTGTGAGCTGTTTCAGGTGTCTGGAAATCAGGTCAGTTCCTGCAGGGCTGTGTTATAGCGCTTCTGGACAGCTGAGTTGCTGCTGTTGTTGTTTTCTGAAAAATCGAGCCTACTGTGTCCAGCTCACCTACCTGAAGTGAAGCAGAGCAGTGGGAAGAGGCACACCTCTCCCCAGACTTGTCTAGGCAACATGAGACAGGCATTTTTCTCATGATGTCATTGTCCTGGAAACTTTTAAAAGCACATTGCGAAGGAGGAAGCCTTGTGGGTCTGAACTCCCCATGAGCCTCTCCAAATGGGCCAAGCTTTGATGAAACCAACTCATTATCAAAAGCGGGGAAAAACATGTTGGACGTTGTTTACCACTGAGATCACCCTGGTGGTTCTTCCAGCTGCCTGAGGATATTGGTGAAGACAGAAAGAGGGGGAGATGGAAAGAGAGAAAATGCCTGTTTTGAAGTTTCCATCCTCAAGGTGACATGTTTTCTTTCACTTCTTTGCTTTTAAAAACCTCTTGAGAACACATCTACCCAAGGCCTCTACAGTGCGGGTTCTGGGTCAGATCCAGAGTCTGAAGTTGCTTCTGGGGGAACTTTGTTTACCTTTGAACCTTTTTTTAAACTTTGGTTTCCCTGTTTCTCTTGGCTTTGGAGTGGATAACACCGACTATAAGAAAGTGGATACAATGATCCTCACGCAATCAAGTTTCAGCTTTCTTGACACTACGGTTCAGGCTCAGGAGTCTGAGCTTTTCGTTGCTAGCAGTTGCCACATTCTCATGTTGAAACTCTGGAGAATTTCACAATCTGACTATGACATACATCCCATCACAACAGAATGAGAAGTTGTTTCCTGATGTACTCACTGAAATTATGAGAAACTCAAGCTACACGTCCCCAGTCATCATGTAGTTAGCAGTCTTTTGTTGTCTTTGAGTTGGTTAGAGAACAAGAACACAATGAGGCTTTTCCAATTTTTATGTCAGTGGTGAAGTGAATCGCAAGGTGACTCAAAATGGGCTATAACACGGCTTGGTACTCAAAGCAAATCTACAGACACAAGTGGACTTGCTGAGTCTGAACTCATAATCTGTATCCAAACCTCCTTTGGGGCGAGGGCTTTCAGGCTGACCTTACTCCACCAAAATTAGAGATATTTCCAGTGGGGACCGGAAGGGTGAGCACTGGAAGAGTGCTGACAGAGAATGGAAAATCTAATGAGTGTCCAACACATGGTCCTTGAAAAATGGTGAAAACAGCAAATGCTTTCTTTGGGAGTGGTCTAAAAACCTGCATAATAAAGAGGCAGTGAAGGTGCAGGGTTTGCTTATGATTTTTGATTCTCATTTTCTTGTCCATGTCAGGAACAAAAAGACACAAGCTTGGTTCTAATTATTCCTCATCAGCCTGAAAAGCATCAAACTTCCAGTGCCCAGAATATAACACCACTACTCTATCAGTAGATCAAGTAGCAAGTTTCAGGAGTGAAATTTTAAAACTTTCAGGGGACATAGGGTGGATGACTATGTTTGCTTGCATTAAGGAAGGTGCTTGCCCAAGTGGACCGCCAGCCCCAACTCCTTTTGATGGCCTGACATCTAGCCAGCTGGGGTCAGCTGAAATGGGAGGCACCAAACCTTCACCCTTTTGATGGGCTCACAGGGATCTCACAACAGCTCTGACAGAAGGAATCTGGTGACAGATGGAACCTGCTGCTTTGGATGTTCATTTTTATGCTCTATGACCATAGAAGATTACTGATGAACCTTTAATTTAAAAATGAGCCAAGAAATGCTACAATAGCATAGTTATGTATGCATTTTTATTAATTAATTTATTTATTTATTGACAGATTCATTCCTTATACTTTAGGATATACCAATAACGCCCCACGAACAACATTTCTCCCGGTAGCATGTCCTCTTCCCACATGGCTAAGGAATCAAGAGACTTTTTCTGCTCCTCTTTCTCTGTAAATGTATTTTCCAACTATAATTTTTGGACCCCTGAACTACATCCTTTTATAACTGTGTTTACTTAATACTTATTTTACTTCAATTTGCATTAGTGACTACTTGATATTTTTTCAAATGTGATAAGTAGCATGGCAAGATTTTGAGTCCTTTTGTGCTAAGTGCTGTACAGACACATGGTAAGAAGACATGAAGTAGTTGTGGTCTAAGTGGGCAACATTCAGAGAAACAACTGGATTTGTGCTGATTATGAAACACTATCGTCAGGAAGAGAGAAGATTTTTCAATATACTGATCCATGGAGCAGATAATTGATTCCAGGGGAAACCCAGCACAAGAGCAAGGGGTATTCTTCATATGGGACTTAGCAATAGGGTAGGCTGAGAACCTGAAAATCCTCACTTATACAGTAGAGAGGCACCATAATAAGGCAAAATAAATAGCATATATGTTCTTTGAACAGATAATCTAAATTTAAACTGACCATTATTTTTACAATAAAGCTATCTGAGGAGTCCACAGTTTGATGGTGAGCTTAGAAGGTAGACATCACCAGAAAAATTAATCCAAATGGCAAAAATCTATCACGATTAATGATTTGATAGGGCAAGTCTTGATGTCATCCTCCTGCTCCCACACCCTCTCGTCTGCCCCTTACAAACTAGGCTGAGAGCATATCAAGCTATCAGCTTGTCTGAGGGAGTTAGAGCACATGACAAAAGGTATACAAAGAGAGATATGAAAAAAGCAAGAGTTGCTTCATGCACCAAAAAGCTGTCTGAATTATTTTACTTTGTTTTCTTGAGACAAAAATATGTCGAGGGAGAAATATCTGTAGCTTTTCTGCTTTGCAATAACTGCAGCATTTTTGCTTATAAGGCGGAATGTGGCTTGATAGACAAAATGGTTCCTATATGCACCAGTACAATATGAAAGGGATTTTCCTTCAGTTTTCCTTTCTCTTCTTCTTCCCCCTTTCCTTTCCCTCTCCTCTCCTCTTCCCCCCCCCCCCCCCCCGCATTTTTACAAAAGGAGTTAACTTAATTTTGAGAGCTTGTGTGTTTTTCATTAGTATCACAGTCTTTTGAAATGTCAGAACGCCCAGCAGAAAATGAAGTTGATATAAAAGAGTTGACTCAGATCAGCCTTTGCACACTGCTATCTTGCTTCAGCTTGATTGCTTTCGGGTTGGTAAGTGGGAGTGTCACATTTTGGGGGAAGAAAAGAAAGGAGAGAAAGGAAAGGGAATGAAAGGGAGATGTAAACAAGTTTTCTCCAGCCTTCATTCTCTCTCTGACCCAGCACAATTAGAACTCAGTGCTGTGAAGAGTATACCACCACTTTGCTGATCTTTGAGGAAGGGTATTCTGAATGAAGACTCTCTGGGTAATGAGGATACATCATGCAGGAAAACAATGTAGTATTGCAGCCTAGGGTATGCAGCAGGGACATAATTTAACAGCATGAATCTTGCTGGAACTACATTACCCTGAGCAAAGCCTTTCACCAAGTCATCGAAGATATCTAGAATTTCTCCAGTTTGGCTGGGAACTGGGTACATACTGTGACTGGTCTGGTGGGGGTGTTTATGTGAGCATATACATGTACACATGTATGCATGTGCACACATCTCTTCAACTGTTGCGTAAGCTGTCACATAGGTGTTTCTTCTGGGAAAAAAAGAAAAAAGGGTCTTGGTTTTGGCCATTGCCATTTTTTTTAGACCTCTTGAGCCAAATTCCAATCCACAGACAAAACCCACACAATGATATTATGCTACCTTCATAGTGTGCCCTGGCCTCTACACTAGAGGTGTGCCATCACCTTTGGACCTCTTCAGAGTTCATGTCTTGAGATAGATGGTTACATTGACATCCTCTACGAAATTGAAACATAATTTCCATGTACTCAGTCACACCAACAATCAGAAGACAATGCTTTGTTCTTTCCATTTGCACCTTGGAACCTAGCTTTGATACACCATTTCTACTCTTAGACCTAAGGCCGTCTCACCCCAATACCAACTAGTAACAGGAGGGCAGTGCACCTTCATAAGCATGAGAAACTAGAAAGAAAGACTTTCAGGAATGCACTCCCAAGAAGGGGTGACATCTTCCTCGAAGTAACATATAACGTCTTGCCTTCGCTGAAGTCAGTGAGAATCTTTGGAGGGCCCAAGGTTTCACACACCAAGAAAGATGGGTCTCCTACTGGGGAAGTGTGCTGGGGATGGGTTTGAGGGACACAGGGTTTATTTGTTTTTATTCCCAGAGCTGATGGTCAACAGTAAGTTTTTATCACCCCTGTGAATGGTGTTTGGGTAACAGGAGCAGTAGCATATGTTTGCATGCAGAGAGGCAGAAGCTGACTCTACACAAAAACCTGGAAGTAGCCTGGCCACATCAGCCCAGGGGTGACACGGCACAGACGTTGCTCTGCTTCTTCAGAAGCTATGCTCTGTTCCAGCTCCATGCTGCACCGTGCATGTGTGCACACCACCAGGGATTGGGGCAGGCTGGGGGTCTCTGTGCCATGCTCTGTTGCACATGAAAGCCACAGTCTTGGATGCCTCTTCTTTCAACTGGCTGAATTTCAGAGAGAAATTTGCACCCTTAATAAAAGCTTGCTTCACTGAACATTTGGTCTGGCCTTAGAAGGATACTGAAGCTGCCTGTTTTCATCTTCCAGGGTTACAGATCCAGTCATTTCCACAGTGGAAAAAGTCATTTGAGATGGCACGTTGCTCCTTCCAAACTCTGTTAGTCATGGGGAGCAGGCTGCATGCTACCCGGAGATCCCAGGGCCTGTTAAGGCAGAGAAAGAACAAAGTAGTCCTTCTCTCCAGAACACGCAAAGAAACATTTACTCAACATTTGTCTCTAATGCAGGAAAGGCACAAAAAAAGAGAGACATGTGGAGGGAGGAGAGAAAATGTAGGAAACAGACCAAATGTCAAGACAAAAAAAGGGGAAATGAGGTTCCTAAAAACAACCTCCATCTTCTGTTCGAAGCTGAAGGTCCTTCTGACAGGTCATTCTCTTCTGGGGTAGTCACGGTCCCTCAGCTCTTCAGACCTCCAAGCAACTACTTAGATGGCCTTCCCAATTACAGCTTGTCCAGTGATAAATTGTCACGTACCTTTTCTTTGAGGCCTCCTGATGGAGCCATGATCTATAAATCCTCAGGCTGAACAAAAACAAGCACCTCAGGAAAGAGGATTTAGGAATCTGAGCTAGAGGGCATGGCACTACTATCTGCTGAGTTTTCTCTCAGTAGAGATTGGACAAGCCTGTGTTGACAGAGAGATGCTGCGATACAAAGACCTACACCACACAGGGGGTCTGTGGGAGAGAAATTCAGAAGAGAGGCTTTGAAAAGCTAGTTAATTCTAGGGGCTTGTGTCTAGCCAGCAGAGGAGATTGGATGGACTGTAACAGCGCCAAGAAAGCTGCTATCTGGCATGAGAGTTAGAGCTTAAACAGAAGCGTCCCATGGCATTTATCATTCCTTTGCCCATATTCATTCCTGTAAACCACAGCAGGGCTAAATATGCTCCCTGCAGCATCTCTCCACCAGCTGCAGGCATCTCCAGGCCACCACAAAGGGGACCCTTCTCTGTGCCATGACACCAGCCAGGTTCATGCTCCGTTGTGAGCCTATGAGGCCAGGAGCTATCCCATTCAGCAAACAGCCGTGGCCTGAGGAATTTGGGATGCACCAGTGGTTTTGATTATGTTTGAACTTCCTCTTTTACAATTGACAATTGCCATAGTCTGGAAATGTTTCTTCCTAGCTGTGCACTAGGGAAAAAAAAAAAAAAAAAAAAGAAGATAAATAAACTATTTTTGTGGTTTGTTTTAGTTGCTGCTGGCATCTTAGGGGTCCTGAAGCGGGGGACACAGGACACAATAGGGAAGAGAACAGACCAGCTTTCAGGGACTGGCTGACCTTTTAGACCTCTTGAGCCTCTGCAAAAACCTTGCCAGTTACAAACCAGCTGTGGAATCAGGAACTCCTTTTGACGTCACTGCTGAAAAGTCCTAATTAGATAATTTCCCAAACCATGCGGATCTCAAGTGCCTCAGATTCACCTTTAGCCTTGGACCAACTCACCCAATTTAGCGATTAAAGGTTCAATTCTGTGTCAGGTCAAAGGCGTTCTTGAGAAGACACCTATTGTTGCCAAATGGATTTTGCCATCTGATACTCTTTCAGGATACCTCTTTCCCCTTGTCTTTCCAGTGTCTTAGCATTTGGCCTAGCTGCTTGAAGGTGAACTCCAGCAATCCCAAACTGTCTCTCACCTTAACCATCCAAGCAGCCTTCTTCTTCCAAGCAGACATGAATACAATCAAGCTCCCCAGAAGGCATTTGGAAATGCTACAGTGTATTTATACATATATGCCATGGCAAGGAACCTGGTAATAGCAAATAATGAAAGCAATAACTGTGTCTCTTGGCAGAAAGTCTAGCATTGTGCTTTAGAAACAGTACCTGTTTAACCATAAACTTCCGGATGCACTTAACTCACAGCGAGCCTCTCATGTGCCTCTGAAACAGAGCTATTTCTCTGGGATGGAAAATGCAGCTATGCCTCTTGAGACACTGAAGTTTATGGCATGTAGGAAAGAAGAATGCCCTAAATATTAATGAAAGCACAACGATTGTGCTTCTTGTGAAACAACATGTAACAGCATCGAAAGAAACAAAGACTTTCCCTTCCTTCTCTCATAGTGTATTTATTTTTAATATTTCCATTCTTACCACCTGGTAGATTAAGTCCAATCTTATCAACTCAATTTTAATTTATTTCTTCACTCAAGCTTAATATTAATTCCATGAAATGATTAATTTTACTTGTCTCACAAAACAACCCAGTCCAAGACCTATGCTTTTAATACACTGCCTTGGTTACCATAGCGGTCTGAGAGGTGAGCCCTAGTCTGTCTGCTGCAATGCTACATTAATTTAAACTTAAGCTCCAGTAAGCTGCTAGACAAAGAAGAAAAGTAAAAGCATTGTGATCGCAGAGAAAGCCCTGGGCCTCTATGTGGCACAGGAGTAAAAAGGGAATTATGTGATGGCACCATCACCATGTTTATTTGGGGATTTTCTCTTTAGTGAAAATGAGAAGGGCCTGCCAGGCCTCTGTGCTTCAGGTTAAACATATTTCTGATGTTTATTCTTGTCTGCATTCCACTCATTTTTTTTTCTGTACGCCCTAAAATATCATTTGAAGTTTATTACAGTCACTCTAAGAAAGGTCACGTGGTAAGTTTGGCCTGATGTCTGATTTTTCCTGTTCCCCCAAACTATAATATTCTCTGGTTGACAAGCCTCCTGTGAACCTTTGCTTCATGGTACTTGGCTGAGTTCTTGCAGATAGGCAATTTGCTTTTTTTTTTTTTTTTTTTAATATGACACTCATTCCCATTGTCCAGGAATGGATAAAGAGCACGAGGCTCTATTGTATTGCTTTAAAATAACATCTCTCTGCTTAATGATTTTCTCTATATACTAACCAAATAAAATCTGAGTCAGCATGTATATTTCAGCAGATTTTAAAATTTGGGCTTTGGAATCAGAAATGTTGCACTTAAAGTGAAGCCTCTAGAGGGTCCCCTGGGTTGTGCAGGAAGATTTCTTAATTTTAAAGCACCTAGACAGGTGTAGAAATCCCTGGGTGTGGAGATACCTGAATTTGTTCCCTGTGGTATGACACTTCAGAACTGACTTGTTCTGTCATGGACAGATGCACCACAGACTCGCTTGGGCTCACTGTACCTTGAGAAGTAGCACCCTCAGACTCATTTCAGCATGGGCTCTTATTGCCCGGGGCTGAGGGGTTGAGCTGCTTCTCCATGGGAAAGGGAAGAGGGAAGGCAGAGCCCTGTGGAGAGCCTGCAATGGCAATTTCTGCAGGTTCCTGGGAAGCAGTAGCCACTCTACATAAGCGAACCCCCACCCAGTGTCTGATCTAGCTGTGCTGGAGCTGTTTTGCCATAGCTGGCAGCCTGTGGTGAAAGGCAGTTTCCCCCTTTGCCTTGGCTTAGAGCCCATCCCTAGACTGGCGGTTCAGTTTATATCTTAAAGAGCCCTTAAAATACAGTTTTAAAAGAAAGAGGGGTAGTAGAGAGGATCAGGCACTGAGTCCTAAATGAGGGATGTGGTGGGGCAGAACCAGGGGAAGGTACAAGCCATGGCTGTGCAGGAGCCCCTGTGAGAAGGGTTCAACATTGCTGCTGCATCATCTGGGGGGAGTCTTATTATTCAAAGACACAGGAGGTTGCACTGTAGCTCTTCCCCAGGATCCCTCAAGGCAAGCAATTTCTAAGAAAGTCTGAGTAAGCATGTGGATTTTTGAAGCACTTAGAAAAACTGGCTGTTAAACAGTGAATCTCGATCTTTAATTACAGTGGTGCTATTCCCTCATTATAGCTAGCGGGGTGTGCGTGGGAGGAAGACTCTTCAATCACCTCTGTCTACCTGAACCTTAAAATAGAGAAATACAGGAATAAACAGATACAGACATAACTACACAGAAATGTAGAAGTGTTTGCATGTGTGTGTGTATATATGCATATTCTGACTTGCATTACTAACACTTTTCTTTATTCTCCAGAGAAGACAGTCTTCTCTTCCAGGCCCCAACTGTAAATTTCCTAAGGCAGTGACTTAATCTTCCCTCAATCTGTCCTCATTGCTAGGATCACTGGGACGGAGGCCTGGAAGCAAAGCATCCAGGACCTCACAGCCAAAGCAAAACAATGGCTCCTTTCCCCAGCCTCCTAATAAGTTCAAGAAGTTATGCGAAAACAAACAAAGCGGTGGCCTGGTCACATAACTGAGCGCTCCAGCTCCAGCGCTGCGCCGCCGGGGCTGGCGGGCCCTCGCCAACCTGTGGGACATGACGGCTACAGCGTTCTCCCTCAAGGGCTGGAGGTATCTGGGGGGGCTTCTAGTGCCAGCAGCTGCCACCAGTGCCAGCAGTGGTGGAGGATGGACGGGGCCTCCTCACCTCTGCTGCTCCCCTCCATGACTCCCTCCAGCCGGGCTGCGGTTGGGCCTGTGCACGTTGCGCTGCCGGGCCGCGGATGTCTTGAAAGTGCAAAAACATTTTCTTGAGGCAGGCTGGTATTGGTCTGGTGACATAACGAGCTTTCCAGAGCTGGGAACATTTCTTTGCTTTATTTTTCCATAAAGTTTATTTAATTTACAGCACTCTGAGGTTACTTAGTCACAAGAACTCGAATGCGTCGCATGTACATGGCAAACCAGAAGAGATGTATTACCATACTGGATGGTTTTTAGAGCACACAGATGTTTTCTTGAAATTGTGTAAGTCATCACAACCCAGATAAGAAATTAAAGTTACTTGAACCAGTTTTTCTGTTAATATTATATGCTCTGGTTTTCTCTGTGTGGTTTGGAGGAGAACTAGTATCTGTGTGAAGAAAATCCCTTTACACAGACTTGTGTGGCATCTCCAGATCCTAAAAATCCCAAATCTCACCAGAGGAACCCATAGCACAATGCTGTCATGGGGGACAGAGCCATTTGCCTCAAACCTGCACATCTCTCTGCAGGGTTACAACTGCTGCTCCCAGTAAGTCAGTGTGTCAAGGACATGGCACCACTGAGGGCAGTGTTGGAATTTTTCTCTTCCATTCAGCAGAACTATGATTGAAGAGTCTGTCATCTTTTAGCATTTGTTTTGGAAAAACAAACAAACAAACAAACAAACAAAACCCAACCAACAAACAAACAACAACAAAAAACACTTTAAGAAGCTGTCTTTCCCTGAAATGATAGTACCAATGTTCAAGGTTCTGCCCTGGCTGCTCTGACCTGCTGATAAGTCAAAAATTTAATGTTAGCACAATGTAGCTACACTGAGAGCCAGACAGGAGTACAACAAGACAGGACCAGGCCTTCCAACTTCAAAGCAGAAGCCATGGCATGGTGTGGGTTGTCAGACAGCCTCAGTGCGCTGGGCTGCTGTGGAAACACGTGGGCTCAGGGTCCGCGTGGAAACCAAGGACCTCTCAGAAATGTCCCCTTGTTCTCAAGTGCTGAGTACACTTTTAAAACGTGTCTGCCCCCCGGGCCTGTGCTCAAGGCAGGACTGTGCGGGGCAGCCAAGCGCTGGGCAGCCCCCGGCCCTGCCGCCCGCCGGGCCTGCTGGCGCTGGCCCCATGCCCCTGCGTGAGAGCGGCCCCGCCACAGAAAGCGCTGACTGGTGAGACGGGGCTTACATTAAAAAAGTCGTTTGTGCCTGGAGGAATGAGTCCCACATTGTTTTTTCACTTTCCTGCTGCGCTGCTATTTTTTTCATCTTGTCCCTCATTAAGCGTCTCACTGCCGCAGTCTGGGCAGCCCTTTATTCCCTGGTTACCAGCTACGCCGTGTGCTTTATAGCTTTTCTCAACTACTAGATGAGGACTTCCAGATGAATTTTAGGAGTGAACTCTGTCTTCAAAAGTGCCTATGATATTAATTAATCTTTCCAGTAACCTCCGTAGGTGGGTCAATACCACCACTCCTGTTCTGCAGAGGACAAAAGCTAGTTGTGGGAGGCCAGAGCAGTCTGCTCAAAGTCGTGACAGAAGTCGCGACTCCTGGTCACCAGGGCTGAGCAGGCTCAGCAGGCCACATCTCACTTTCTTGTTCTTGGACTTGGTCTGGAAAGCCCTGCTTTCTTATGCCAGGTTTTCCTGCCACCTCCTTTCAGAAATGTCTCCAGACTGGTGTGAGAGAGCCCAGGGGTTCCTGAAACCAGGAGACTCATTTTCCTGGGGGTCTTCATACCTCAACCTTACTCCCTTTTGGTATTTGCCTATCATGCAACTTCAGCTTTCTGGGGACAACAGTGGTTTTGTTATTCATTAAATGACTTAAATTGACTGAAAAAAAATATTCAGGCTCTTCCTTAAGAAGCTTATAATTTAATAGGTGAAATGTTAGGGAAAATCAATGCAAGTCTGTTTCCTTTCTGCTTCATTATGCACTCCATTAAACAGCTTTTATGTTCTGTTTATAGGTTGGTTGTGTGTTTCTTCTTTTTTTCTTCACTTTTTATTTTTATAAAAGAAACATTTTTACATTTATGATGTAAAGCAAGCTGGGCTGAGAACCAGCATTACAAGAAACGCGTTTGGCTTGAGCAAGGAATCTGCGAGACCACAAACATCAAGATGTCCCTAGCAAGAGGCTCCATGGTGGGACACTGCGGAGGGGAGGCGAGTGGGGAAATCAAACGTGTTCCAGGCAATTTGCTGATTGCGAATCTTCAGAGGTATAAAACGTCCCTAAATTGCTATGCCCCCCCTGGGGTGTTAAGAGAGGTCCTATCGCCCAACCTGGAAAGAGAAAACCACAAGCAAATTGTTAATGTTTCTGTTTCACCCCTACAGTGAGGAGCAAGAGAACGCCTTTTCCAGTTCGTAAACACCGCCTGGTTGACTGGAGAGATGTTCTCACCCGGATGTGGCAAATTTTATAGGCGTGTGAATAAGAAACAGAGCACGCAAAGGAAAGTATTACAGTTTAGGGGGTGATAAAATGTAATGCCACCCTGCTCCATTCTCCCCCTCCATGCTTTCTCAAAATGTCCAGTAGAGATGTCATTCAAGATAATGCCTTTATTTTTCTTGAGCAATAGAAGATAATAGCTCATAACTAGATCATGAGGTTGAGAGTAAAGGTTTTCTTTCTTCTTCTCTTCTCTCCTTTTTTTTTTTTTTCCCCTTTTTCCTGTAATTTACCACAAGATTGCTCAGTAAAGTTATTTTGTTTTTGGACATCTCAGCTTTTCCAAATTTTCCAAATTTACTGTGGGGGACAAATCTTGCCCAGCTTGGACCAAGGTTGAAGGTTAATTCACCATTATTTGTGAAGTGCTTTATGTCACCAAAGACAAAGACTCTAAGAGGTGTCCAAGGGGAGAAATTTCCACTGATAAGAGTACTGCAGATATGCTGCTAAACCACCTCCCACACTGCAGGACCAGCCTCTGCATTTTCACTACTCTTCCCTCCATTTACACACATTGCTGAGAGCATCTGACAATAGTGGCAAAGTTTTCTACCTTGGGAGAAGAAGTGAAGAAGAAACACTGTTTAGGCAGCTCAAGGTGAGGGAAGTGGATGGTTGGCACTCCCTGACAAACAGATTTCTGGCTAAGCAGAAGAAAAGACACTGGACATTACTGGGTGCTATAGTCATTTCTGCAAGAAAAGTAGTTCATTTGGATAGCTGGTGTCTATTTAAGCTTGGAGAATTCAAGTATTTCATGTATAGCTCCAGTGGATACTTTCAACAATTTTCGAGCAATTTTGGTCTGGTTTTTTTTTGTTTCTCTTACAGATCTGTTGTTCCAAATATCTCAGGCTCATCCTGTAGTCCTTCATTCTCCAACTTCTTATCTAGCCTATTTTCTTTAGTATCCTTCAGTCATAACCTGATACAAGTGTTAGGGATGTATCTACTCATGATGAGTATGCTGTTCCAGAAACAGTAGTAATGTGCTCTAATATGTATCTAGGGCTACACTACTGCAATGGTCCTACCTCTTAGGTGCATACTATGCAGATAACCAACAGCAGCTTCCCAAAGTGGCAGTATGTGTGAGAACAGGAAAGGCCTTTTAAGAGCTCTGGATAATCTGGGGAATAAAAATCTAATTCACATAATATCCTGGGGCATTTTCACAGTTCGATGGGATTGCTCCTACAACTTGTGATTCTTGCACTGTGTCCACATCATTTTCACAAATGGCCTGGGTTCTCATCTTCCATTTCTTGCTGAGGAAAAAAAGACTTCTGCCAGATTGACTGAAAAACAGAAGTGAACCAACTGGAGCAGTTGAGAGGAGAGAGAGGAAACCCTTGTGGCTGGGTCTTGCAGGACATAAGGGCTGCAGTCAGCTGCCGACATAGGTCCTGGGAATCTTTTACCGGTCTCCTCATCACTAGCGATTGGCACAGGAAAGAGACATCATTTAAAATTGCCAGCGGTCAAAAAAACATACTTTTTTAAAGGAGTGAAGTTTGGATCATCAGGGACCAACAAACATCCTACTGATAGATAAGAAGATAGAAAAAAATATAAAAAAGTACATACTAAACTATATTGTACAAGGCATACACTCGTTGGAACTTATGCAGATTTTCTAAGGATTTCCACCAAATTATTGAGGCATGTCTCATTAGTATGATTTATTAGTATGCTTTAGTATGATTTATTAGTATGCTTTCATCATGTTTTCACTTTTGATTCTCTGCTAGGGAAAGGATTCAGGTATGTTGATGAATAGAATATGCATTAGAAAGCCGCTCAGGATTCATTAAGCAAATGCAATGGAAGTAGGTCATACTCTGACTTCTGTCTCCTGGACCACATACAGAGAAGTTCACCTCTGCCAAAGAAGAGACGGTTAAATTGGTAATCACAGAAAATATTCATTAGGAATTCATGCCTTTGGTCAGCTAGGTAATTGGATGCAAATTCATGTTCTTCAAGAACATTTACCAAAAATATGTAGTTTACTTTCTTTGTTTCCTTACAAAAAAAAGTGAAAGACTACAAAATGAATCACTTTTATTTTGCTGCAAATTGCAGCTAGAACTTTGATTCAAATCAGCATATAATAGCTTTGACTCACAACAACTTTATTTGAAATGACTCTATTTTTTTTTGAACCAAAAGACCTTCCAAATTCAACAAACAAACCAAAAAAAAAAAAACCCTGCACATTTTTATTTTAAATCATTCTTTTGTCCTCTTTCTTCCCCTTGAACCGCAAGACTAAGAGTAGGTAGATATGCCTTTTGATATTAAAGCAGAAACAAACCCCAAAACCTGAAGGGCAACCCTGCCCTGAAAACTATGGGACAAGAGCTCATTTTCCATTAGAGCCATTCATTTTCCACGATCCTTTCTATTTTTAAGCTTGAAAACCTAAGTCTACACATCCTTGTATCTGTGTTTTCTTAATACCTACTAGCAACCTCAGGCTGTAACATCTTCCCATGCACGTTGGCTGTGGCAATACTACAAAACCATCCTGCAGTTGGGTTTTCTGAATGGCATTGCTAAGGACCGGTGGAGTGAAGAAACCATTCTTCCTCCTGGACAAGGTCCAAAAATCCAAACGCCTGGTTACATGATCTGACAGGCAAGGTACAGACCAAATCTAAACAACTTCTCTAACGCCTGAAATGGGCTTGCTCTTACACCCGAGAAATATGGAAACACTGGAAAGAAAGTTAATTGAATTTGCCCTCCTCCTCCCTTCATCCTCAAACCCCACTGCATTAAAAAAAAAAAAAAAAAAAGTCCCTTTTTAAAAATAACTATCAGAGCTGGAAATTAAGTTCACATGAAGTGAGTTAGGGATGAGAGCAAACTCCTGATTAAATTTCCTCAGAAAAAAAAAAAAAAAGTACAGCTGAAAAGGGGAGGCCAGACTTGTGTAAGTCAGCATGGTAAGAGCATGGGCTGAGCAGCTGGTGGGTGCTGAGTACCACCCCAGCGTCACCTATATCTCTCCCTGAATAATGGGGTGGGTCCTCATCTCTTCTTGCAGTACCAGAGCCTACACGGAGGCCTGGCTTTCTGTGGGAAATGGGTTTCCCTCTGCCACAGGATGCCTGCTTTCACTGGCGTGAGAACCAGCTTCCTGTCTTTTGATAACCAACACTAGCTAAGGCAAAATTTCTGCTTAGTGTGCATTTCTTAGTGCTTTGTCGCTGTGATTGAAGCAATACTCTTTCCACTGCTTCTCCTGAGAGACTTTCCAGTGCCTGATACATCTGACTGTTGAAGTGTTGCCTTCAGCATCCTTTAATTATTGTTTGAAATTCAGCTATTTTTTTTCCACCCTGGCTTCTGCTGGTCTGCTGCTGGGACGACGTTTTCTGGAGTCATTCACAGTAAATGAGTTTCAGAAGGGCAATGACTAGATAGAGGAGGGTGGAAGACCTAGCCTGCTCTGAACAGACACTTTCCATTCAGGGATTTTCTATGTTTCCTTTAAAATGAAAGCAGTGCCTCTGTTCCAGCATCTCATGGGCAACATACTCTTCCCCTGGGTTGTGGACAACTATGAGGACTGGAGCTCTGCGTCTACGTGTAACTTGGACCACAACTGCATCTTTCTGACACCCCTGCAGGACCGATGTTTCCCAGCTGCCCTCTCCCTTCCTTTACACTAATCCTGGCCCCTGTGCAGGGCTCCATCTCAAGCTCCTGAAATCACTAAACCTGCTTTCCCCACAGTGTTTGAGAAGGGGTCCAAGACCAATCAATGAGTGTTTTTTTATGTGTGAAGACAAGCACATATGTTTGGGATATATATCCCATAATGAGTCCATATGGCTATATTCTCTGGTTCCCCAGGGCTACTGGTACGTGCAGTTTTGCACAGGGACATCCGGGGACAAAATACCTGCCTGGGAGAAGGACTGGGAGGTGCTCTTGGTGAGAACTAGACAGGAAAAATTTTAAACTGCCCAAACTGAAAACATTTCCTGAAACCAAAATGTTTCAGGGCTTTAAAAATGTGTTTTGTTGTTGCACAGCTGAATGGAAAGTAGGCCACACAAATATTTTTTCCAAAACCCTTGTCTACCTTTTCCCTCTTCCTCTCCCCCTAGAAAGAGAAAAACAGCCAAACTTTTTCAGTAAGCCTGGTGGCGAAGCGCCTGCCTACTGTGGATTTAAATCCTTGCTTAGCCACAGGGCTGCAGCTCCATCTCTTTCAATTCTCCGGTGAAGATTTCTTTGACATCCAAGAGCTTTGGCTAGAGAGGCTGGAAGCTGGGTTGGTAGCCAGGTACCTGCCCCAGGTGTATGGGCTCTGCCCCAGGGAGGCCAAAGACAGGCTGTAGGTTTGCCACGGCTGGGGTCACGGGACTGTCCTGCCCTGAATGTCTCTCTGACACCTCCTGACTGCCGCCAGAAACACCATGCCATGTGTGAGAAGTGCTCTTTGTAAATCAGCCACTTCTGATGAGAACCCATTGTGCACCCCTGTCCAGCCTCCAGCCAGCCCTCCTGTGGCTGTGTACGATACCACGTTGCCAGCCCTGGTGTCAGCTTCTCGTTCTCTCTGCAACCAGACAAAAAGATTTTATGCAAGTAACAATCTGAATGGCTTAAAAAAAGGACAAAAATCTAATTTTAAAGGGATTATGGTGAACCTCTTGTAAACTGTGTTCAATAAGAAGAGGACTTAGAACAGGGCCTGTAATGGGTCTGAGTGACTGCGCTGGGGAAACAGGTCATTTCCTGATGGTTAACAGCTAATTTTTCTAACAATCGAAATGCAGGGATCATGCATATAGGTTTCTAATGGACACTCGTGAAATGGAAAGAGGACTGATGAATACCAGGTGGCCAAACTTCACTTTCCTATTATCGAAGACTCCATTTAACTCAGCAGGCAGCAGGCTCTCTGACCACCTGAATCTACGGTAGTGTACAGGCACTTCGTAGCCACATACAGTTTACACCCCCCCCCCCCTTGCCCCCCTTCCTGGGAAATAAAAACCATTGATAAATGGCGTCATTGCAATATCTCCATTAGAAACAGCACCACCAAAACTACTCAGTCCTGGAACTCATTCCCTAAAGCATCCTGGAGTCACTGGAGACACCACTGTCTGTTAACTCTGTAACTGCTGGCCCATCACGCTGCTTTGCCATGCCGGCCCCTGCTGGAAGCAGTGAGCTGGGGACACGTCCTGCTGGATCACCAGTGCTCGGAGGGGTGGCCAGCAAAAGTCACTGCTGCAGGACTAATAAGGCAAATAAATACATTAGCAAGGCTTTTTGAAAAATTGTCTTGTCCTTCTGTATGATGTTGATAGTCTTGTTTTACAGGAGAAATGTCCTGCATGAGTTCTAGGCACTGCTATCTTTTATGGCACAGTTTACTAAAATTAGTATTGCTTGTAATAAGATTGTTTTCGTTCTTTTTTTTTTTTGTGAGAAAACATGTTTTTTTCTTCTAAAGAGAGACTTTTCTCCTTCAATACCTTTGAAACTTTCTTTTTGTGCAAGTTTTCCTAATGCTTTATATCAGGATTTGGAATCACGAAAAGTATTGGTAGATTTAGCATAGTATTTTTCACTCAACATATGGAATACAGACTCATTTCCCCAGGTGTCTACCTGTTGTACTTACTAGCCCTGGCAGTAGTGCCTGTCTCAGTAAGGATTTTGATTCTGACATACTTCAGTGTTTATCCAAGGCTGCAGAGGTCTGTTCATTCAGATTTACAGTTTGCAACCATTTTTCACTTTTACCAACCACCTCTCTAGTATTCACATTTCACTTGCTTGGTGGCAGTCTGGCTTCTACTCCCGGAAACAGATCTGGGAGTCTTCTCTTGAAAAGGCTATACAATGTGTTCTTCTCCTTGTGCCAAAGTGTACACCAGGTTTCTTCTCTTTGCCACATGGCTCCCTAGGAATTGCCAGAAACTTGTAAATACTGTGATATGTAGCTTCTGAAAACCCTCCTGAGATTTCTTCAGAGTGGAAAACTGATGGCACTGGCTAGATTTCTTTGCACCAAGAATGAAGTTCTGATACAAATTCCCTGTACAAACCAGCTGTCAAAGGTGCAAGATACTGTACAATTTTATAATCCTGCACTACATGGTAAATTCAATGGGGACTGTTGCTGGGATTTAAATCACAGTGGTTAAGAACTTGGCTTCCTGGGGACAGCCACACTTCCAGATGAACCGTGTTGCTCTCAGCAGCTGGAGAGCCACAGGCATTTTAGGGCTTTTCCCCGAAACTAATTTACAAGAAGTGGTAACTGGGTGAAAGGGTTTTCCTTTTTGAAGATCTGAAAAGACAAACATCTGGAGAGGTTATGGAAGAGAAGGGGAGACAGGAAAACTGGAAGAGAGTGAGTGGATCAATGAGATTTAGTCCAGGGCAGATGTAGGAATGGGAGACACACTCTACTGCCCACAAACAGTAAGGCAGCAATCATCACAGAGCCAGTACTGTCTAGGACTTTGCTCCTCTGCCTCTGCCTCTCCCATATCCATCCAGCAGAATGAATTCCTCATGTTATGTAGCTGCCTCTCGGTCCTTCCTGCTCTTTCTGATATTGTACAGATCATTGTCTAGTGGTTAACGCTTAAGATTGGGAGCTGGGCTTCTTGGACTCTGTTTGCAGCTCTGTGTCTGATATATTGCTTGGCTGTGGGCAAGTTACTTCATCTTTCTGCACCTTGGGTCCCTCTTCTGCAGAGGATAACAGTACCAACTGGCCTGCCAGAGAGATTATGGGGCTTAACTAAAGCGTCTTTGAAAAGCTACATCTGACGTCTTGAATGAAGATCAAATTGGTACTAAAGCGTATTGCTTCTTAGGATGTAATGCAATTATTAAGAAAAGATGTTTGCGGGCTCCCAGAAGGTTTGTGGAATTCTCAAAAAAATGTTCAAAAGAAGGGTCACTCACAGGTGTACCAAAGGCCAAGTTAAGTTTTTTCTTTTTTGTTTTGCCAGATCTTATGAAGGGAGGAGCGTCTGGACCAGGGACTCCAAAGAGAGCCAGGATCCAAGCCACCTAATTGGGTGTAGCATCTCTGGGAATGCAGCGGGCATTTCCTATCTTACACACAGGGAGCTCAACCAGGAAACTGTTTTTATGTCTTCATCCAGGAAGATACAAGTTCAATCCAAGAACTGTTATCAAGACCTTCATCTGCCCGAGCTAAGGATACTTGTCCTGCTCTTCATATGCCACCAATGCAAGGAGACTCTGCTTCTCAAAGCTGGGAGCTGGGGTGCAGAGAAACAGAGCTGGACTTGAGGGAGTCTACTAACAAAAATTTCTCCATATGCAAGTGATAAAAGGAGCCAAGTACAGCTGCCTCACACCAGCCCTGCAATAACAGTCTCAGCTCTTCTAAACTGTCAGCAATAAAATTATATTTGCTTTGAGCAACACCTAGGAGAATGGGGTGGAATGGCTTTTTTAAGGAAATACAACCTATTTTGCAATATGCATTTATTGTACGCACTACCCTCTCCTAAGTGCTATGGAGTAATACTAATATCAGAGTGCTTTACACTCTTAAAGCACTTTTCATCTGAAGATCTCTCCATGCCTTTGCAAGCTTACCTTCATAGCCCTACGGCACTTACTCCTGCCCTCACTTTGACGGTGAACAAAGGGAGGTGACTTGCCTTAGGACCATGTTCGAAGGTAAGGCGGGGAGAAAAGCTTGGGACACATGCTGGGATGCCAAATTTTCCTTCCATTTGACATACAGTCACCTGGAAGAAAGGGAGAATCTTTTCTGTGATAGGTGTGACATCTGTACAGCAGCAGTGCTTTCAGCCAGGCCTTCAGGTTCCTGAGCTCTACTGGTGAGGAGGGGAAGGAAATGGTTCCAAGAGCCGGAGAGACATTCTGATTGGCTTCTAGCATGTTTCTCCTAGTGATCCAAATGATTATCCCAATCATCCAAAAATTGCTAGAGATCTCGCTCGTGGCTTGGCTGGGGGTATCTTACCCCTCCCAAATGCAGGACAAGGCACGAGCACGCATCTAGCCATGCAGATCACCCGTGATGACTTCTGATTTTATGATTCAAAAGCCAGGAAGGAAACATACTTCCCCTCCTGCAGGGATGTGCCTGAACCTGCAGCCCCTGAGCGTGCCAGGGCCCGGGGATCACTGCCTCCATGGGCAGCAATTGCAAGTCTGGGCACATGCGTATCACCGTTCTCTTTCCAGAGAACACAAGGCAGACAGTAATGTAAAGAGTACATGCTGATGCTGATTTCTGTTGTGTGATCAGCACCTTCCTCAGCACTCGCTGCAGGAGTATAAAAAAGGTGGAAAACAGGCTCCGGCAGATGGCCACATTTATGTTAGTGTTGTGCCTGCCTCCCTCTCTCTTTGTTTCACATATATGCACAAATGGCACACACTGTGGTTTGCTGACCTAAAGTCTTGCAAACCTCCAGAAATGTGTGGTGGATTCACTAAACCCAATAGGGTTCAGAACCATTCTTTTCTTTAATAGGAAACTACTCATATGTCCATGTCTATACATATAGGAGATTCTGGGTATCACAGAGGCAGAGAGCATCCCCTGCGTATGTGATTGCGTGTATCTGCTTTGCAAATGTTAGCAAGATAAATTCAATTTTAACGTGTTTTATATTTCCTTCAGAGAACAGGAACGGCAGATACCGGATCCCCCCTATGGACATATTTCTGATAAGAAGGGGTGGATACTCCACCATATATTACCATGAGAAACAAAAGTCCTAATTTTGTCTAGGGAGTTTCAGATAAATGAATCTAAAATAGATTTCTCTTTTGAATATGGTAACTGGTCCAGTGGATACAAATAAAACATGTGATTGTGATAAATATCGGCTTCAGGGTGGTTTTCAGATATCCTCCCATATGAACCTAAAAGTACGACCTGTTTGAAGATAGCACAAAACTGTTAAAAAAAAAAGAAAAAAAAAAAGAACAGGATCATGAGTTAACAACTTGATGCAGTTGCACAACAACAACAACAAAAAACCCCACCACCAAACAGATTTTGCAATGCAGCACAATGAATGTTTTATGCAAGGTAATTACCCTGCTGTACTCTGCTTTTGTGGCCAGAGTACTGGAGAAGTCTTGGTAAGGCTTACAGACATGAGGTTTCACCTTGTTCTGTATCTTCCTAAGTGCTATACTAAATCAGATATAAATTAGTCTCCTGTCTCTGTCTGAGTTGGGGTTCCTCAGTAGAAGTTATGTGGTTTCCTTACACACCATTAAGTGAGAGACACTCGTGGGCTGTAAGCAGATGGGCTGCTTAGATATGACTTTGGATTTACACCTATTTGGAAGACTCTCAAATTTTAGGTATTGCACTTCAGGAAAGATGTCGTGAAGAGAGCCGAGAATAACAAGAGTTAGAAAACACAACTGCTGGGGAAAGAATAAAGGAATTTCATGTGTGTGTCTACCAGACAAGAGAGAAAAGTGAGGACAGTGTGGAAATCCTCTGGTATGTAAAGCTTGCTCTGAAAAGGACAGTGATCTTTTCCATTCCCTAATACTCTGGGCTGAGGTAGAAATAATGTGTTCATCTTGTGGCAAGTGAGCTATTAGAAACTGAGTGAAGCTATCTAAGCACTTCCAGTTAAGCACTGGTAGTAGCTGGTGGGACTGGGGAGTCCCCTTCTTGGAATGTTATCAGAAAAAGCTTGGTTTGGCAGTTGGTCAGGAGTAGGTCAGTTTAATCCCATCTTGGATGTGAGGGTTGGGCTAGATAAATTCTTTGCTTTCAGCTCTGCAATCCTCTTTTCTGCTTGACCCCTTATTCTAAGGATCTAGAGAGCCCTGGAGGCTGGGTGGGCAGAACAGAGCCCCTCTGGGCTATATGGACTGCACTAATTAATTTGTTGTCACTACAGCATATTTTTCTCCTCTCGCTGTCCCTTTTCCAATATTCTTTTCTAAGTGGCACAGTAAGCAGCCAGCGTGGGTCTGTTTCCCAAGGCAGGACTCCCAGAGCGGCTTTCAAAATCAGCTTGATATATCAGCCCATGCAGAATATGTGCGAGTGCACACATATATAGCAACAGACAGAGCTGGGACACTGCTTATTGCTAATTTTGACTGACATTCCCGTTACAGAGCCCTTCTTTCACTTGTTTATAACTTTGACAGCTTCAACTGTTTGGGCCAAAATTTTACGTGCAGGTTGTCTTCCTCAAAGTGAATTATTTACCAAAATTTCAGCCAAAATGACATAGTGTTTCTGAGAAGAAGCCTGGAAAAATACATTGTTTGCCTTGCTGCATTATTATTTTTTTTTTTTTTTACAACCTTTTATTTAGAAAACCCTAGAACCCCTGTGCTTTGGAAGTGGAATTGAACATTTGGCAGAAGAGGTGCCTTTTGTGTTGAAGATGTGCCTTGTCTGTCCCTGTGAAAAACTACCCACATTTGGCCAAGTTATAAGACTGAGAAAGACCACGTGGAAAGGATCTGTTGCTTCTGTCAGCTTAACTCTTGGCAGAGCTGCCTGCAGTAGAAAACAGAAGAAAGCTTCAGAAGAAATCTTGCCATCATGATGGCAAGCTTTGTGGATATCTACAGGATGTCACACATGGTTTGCCTATGCTATCGTGTAGCTACCTTAAAACATAAATTAAGATAAATTAGACATCCAAGTCCCCTGCGTTAAGTGACCATTTCCAGGGTTTTCAAGTTGATCATTCAAAAGTCAAGAAATACCTGGATTAGAGCTTCCTGCATAGTATTAATTCCACCCTTTTGTGCAGACATTATGTTATGTGCTCGAACCCTCCTTCCCACAGACCTCCTGCTGTGCTCTGCCAAAACTGGGAGGCTGCAGGCCCCAGGCCTCCTCCATTTGCTGCAGGTGACGGCGAGTGGAGGGAGGTCCAAGAAGGAGGGTGAGCAATGGGAGGGCTCCATTGGTCTGACTGAGCTGAGCAGAGCTATGAGGAGCTGGGGTCTTGCCCTCGCAGGAGCAAAGCTGTGCTGCCTGCAAGCAAACTTTTCGTAGAGGGTTTCTGAGTGTAGGTTCTCTTTTATGGGGACCCAGTGTAGAACCTTAGGGTCTCAGCTGGGGCTGAGGTTGGCAGGAGCTCTGCTCTGAACAGCTGCAGTGCTGGCTAATGACAGGCAAGAGGGAAAATCGAGGCCTAGGAATCTCACTGACAGGTCTCAAAATTAATCCCTATCACAGATCTTGTAGACACGCTGTTGAGCATGTGGCTATGTCTATACTGTCAAAGGTCCCGAGTCTGCCTACAAGACTAGATTCAATTTTGTAAGCTCACAGGCATGGTCAGGGGGTCAGGCAGTGCACACGCCAAAGCCAGATGTAGCCTGATGGACCACGCAGGCGCTGCTTGAAGCGACCAAGGGGCTGCAGAGGACACTTCAGCCTCGCTGCAAGCTGCAGCCATGACTGTATAGACAGGGCTTATGCTTCCAGTTCAGCATTTAGAGAATGAAGAAAATACCAGCTTGCCTCCTGGGGCCGTAGCAAAAATAGATGAATTAATCTTTATGAGACACTTTGATACTATTGTCATGAGCGCTATAGAAAAGCCCATGAGAAAACAAAACGATGTTGTTTTCAGAGCAGGGTTTGAATAGTGCTCAGTCAGTAAGGCTTGAGGTCACAAAATGAACAATGAAGAGAAACCAAAATCTTGAATAGCTGTTCCTGTAGTGAACAGCATCCATCCTGAGCACAGAGTGAGGCAGCGATCCCATGGAGAAAAGCTGCGTCCTTATGCCATGGAGGGTTGTGTCATGAATAATGCAAACACATGAGGGAGCCCTCCTAAAGGTGCACAGGTAACCGAAGGGGAGTACATAGCTTCCACCTATGTGATTTTGCTACCTTGATTTCACAGGTTTTCACACATGCAGCCCCCACCAAGACATGAGGATGTGTACATTCCTCATGCATCAAAGGTCAACAGCAATGTGGTTACTAGGCAAATTTTTCCCCATTAAAACATTACCAAAGGCAGATGTTTAGGGGCCTACAGGATTTACAGATTTGCTCTCCAAAGAGCATATTAGGGAAGATGACTGTTCTCCTGTTGGGCTGTATGCTGTGTTTTTGAAAGCCTCAGTGCCCACCCCAGATTAAAGCAGCATGTTGCTGGAGTACTGGGCCTCCAATGAAGATGCCTTTCAACAACGCAAAACCACTAATGAGAAAACATAGACAGAAGGAGAGCCAGCCCCCGATGGCCTTGTTTCTCAGCTTTGAGTAGCTTCCAGGGCCACTGGTGGCACTGGCCTGATAGAAGAACAGGTCGGAGGGAAATGAAGTCTCTGCTGTCGGTGGCTCTGACATTTGTCTATAGTTGGGACACAAAAGAATAGAAGGAAAGAGATAAAGCAAGAGAGAGAAAATGAGAGAGAAAGAGAAGGAGGGATCCTGCTTGGCCACATACCATACATGCAGATAGTGTATTGCATTTTTCCAGACTAGGGAGACCTCCTCTTCCAAGTGTTCCAGTAATTAACCTCACTTTCTTGGCTGGTGTTAATTTGTTCCAAGTATTTGGGCTTTAGATCTAACCATGGGAATCTCATTCCCTGCAGAAGACTTGCCAACTATTACTAGACATTTTACCACACACATGCAGGCCAAAAAAAGCAAGGCTAATTACATTGCTTTTTTGTGAAGTGAGATGTATTTGTTAGAAGTTCAATGTCTCGTAATAAAGGAGAGGAGGGGGAGAAGGGAAAGCAGCAATTTTTTGTGTATGCCTATGGGAGGGGGGGGGTAGAGAGGAAGAGAGAGATGCCTTTTGCTGTGTTTTACCCAGAACATAAATCCTCTGAGAGGCTTTAGGAGCCTAGGTGTGATGATCCACCACAAGAAACCAGAGAGGAATGGTGCTACCAAGATTTTAGCTGTGAATAACTGAGTTCAATTATTCGATACTAATGGGAATTCTCTAAGTAAAAAATTAAATAGGAAGAATTATCCAAACCAGATGTCGATTTCCCAATACTTTCTTTTTTCTCCTGCTTTTGTGCTTTATGTGCTACCTGTTACGGCAAGACCATGTATTGGAGGAAAAGCGTGTGTGTGAAGGTGTGTGTAGGGGTTCTCTCTGACATCGTGACAAGTAACAGAGTCATGCGTGACAACACCTAGAGCAGAGGAAATAGGCTGTGAAAATCCCTATGAATTTTCAAGTCCAAGTTCCTGCAGGTTTTGGACCCGTTCCACACTGAAGAGGTCTAGAAAAGGCCAGCAAGGTACGAAGGGCTGGAGAAGCATTCATAATGCCATAGTGTTGACATTTGAGATCTCTTATCAAGTTAAGTCCTTAATTTTACTGAAAGATACTTTTTTTTTTTTCTGCTTGTTATTCATTCTCTAGCTTTTGAAATTAACAATAAAATGTAATAATACCTAGTACTAACATAAGCCCTTTTATCCCTAGACCTCAAAGAAGTTCATAATGGTGAGTCAGTATTATTATCCACAGTTTAAGCCCATCTGCAAATAAGTTTCTTCAGGGTCTATCTCTAAATCTGATTCTGCAATCCTTTGCTTAGTGCATTTGAATTTATTTATTTTTTAAGTGGGCAAGTGTAAGTTGCTCAGACAAGTTTCTTTCTAACTTCTTTGGGACTGAGGTTGTTGAGTCTCAAACAAAACCTAAGGCAGACATCTTTAGCCTTTGGGAAGGCTAGAAAGTGGTGAGCAAGGAGCGGGCAGCATTCACCTTTCTTCTACAAGAAACCTGAGTTTTCTGACTCACAGGTCTGTGGAGGGGATGAAACATTCACTTTGTGAAGAAGTTCAAAATTCAGGAATTTGGTTCTGCTCCAAATCAGAGTGAACCTCCCCAAGTGAAGTTCTCTACGAAAAGAAATTCTGCAGAAAAATATTTTGGATTCGCTGAAATACTTGCTGTTGATCGTGGATTTCTAATTTTTTGATTATTTTCTAATACAAGCTATAATACACATTAAAAAAATAAAATCACAAATTTTAGTTTCAAAAAGGAAAGTGTATTTTTTCTGTTCCAAATCATTATTGTTGTTATTATTAATAATATTATTAAGATAATATTATCTGGGATTGTTGAAATTCCTTCCCTTCTCCCAGGTTTCTTCCTCACAATGATAATAGCAGTACTGACTTTATCTTGATGGAAGGGCACATTCTTACAGAGTGCAATTCTCTGATCAACATCGATTGCCAACTTTATTCTCCTATGATTTATATTAAAGGAAAAGCTGAGGTTACTCCCCTGTGATCCTTATTCTCTTCACATTGAATTGCTCCCCAGCAGAAGACCAGACACAAGACTACTGTAAATTAGCACTTCTCCATTGAAAACACAGTGTCACACCAGTTGAGGGCTTGGCTCAATAACTTCAGTTAAAGGAATGTATTTTTTTGCCTCTGTGAAGGCCAACACAGGCCCAGTCAATCTGGTGAAGCAAGGCCTAAGGAGGGGGCAGAAAGATTTTTTCTTCTTCTTGGTCATCTTTTAAAAATTGAGTGTGGCTGAGTTTTCCAGCTTATTTGGAGCCAACGGAGAACAAATGATGAGCAAGTGGTGGTGGAGGCAGTGGTCACACCAATCTCCACCCCAGAGCCTTCTGAGTGTGCCAGGCCTCAGTGCAAGAGTCACCACAGGAGCTGGGCCGGGCCTCATAGGGCCCTCAGTAGGCCCTGTCTGGCCTCTGTACTGTCAAGAAGGCAGCACCTTCGAGCAGGCACTGGCTGATCTCTGCCTTCCCGACGTGCTCTCCTGCCTGTTGGTTGTAAATGGTGTGTTTAAGCCCTGAAGTATACTGATAGGTGGGAAGCAGCAACATGTATTCTTTCCACATATCAAACTGTGCAGTCAGACGTCCTCACCCCTACTTGTTTTGCCTGAGGAGCTTCCAGCCTCTCAGCTGACACTCAGCCATGCAAACAGTTGATTCAGCATTGTTCCGCTGGAAAGGGCAGAAGATGCCTGTACAAAAGTCTGGGATGAAAATGGGAAACCTCTTGGATCACATAAGTTCCCTGGAGAATTTCCTCCTCAACAGTGCATCCATGTTGCAGTCCTTCTTCTTCATTCCCCAGTCCTCCTTCTTCACCTCTTCCCTCCATCCCTTCACTAATGCCAGATAACTGCTTATCTGGATGAACTTCAACAAAGAGGTAGAAACGTGAAACATTTTCTCTCAGATTACAAGCTGTCTGTTTGGACCAGGCCAAACAAGTCCTCTCTCAAAGCAGGGAGCTGGACAGCCTTTCTGTAACGCATTCAGCATTAGGTATTATATTTTAGGTAATCTCTGAAAATATCCAGCCCCTTTTGAGCCTTGCCATAGGTGGACATCCAGTGGGGACCCGTTTTGATGGCAAGGAGGTCGGTCACTCATTGTACAAAACATTGCAAGGGAATATCTCCTGTAAAGCATGGATGTTCAAGCATCTGTGCCTGCGAAAGGCAGAGCCCCAGAGCCTGGTGACACTCAGGTGAGTGTTTGCTCACCTCATGGAGTCCCACCCCAGCAAAAGGTGGCCAGAAGAGAGTACTGGGGAGAAACAGGAAGCCTGTGCAAAAACAGCAAAGGGACTGTTTTAGTGAGACAGTCCTAGGACAACCGCACAATCTTTCAGTTTCCCCCAGGGCCAGCAAATGGCGAGTGCAAGCCTCTGGAGCCTCGTACTGCTGAGCTGAGATGAGAGGAATTTTTCAACACCCAAAGCTGGATCAAACCCTCCTTCCTGCCTCTAGTTCATAAAGCTTTTTAACTTTTGAAGGGGAGAAAAAGTGATCCCAGATGTACAGCCCTAATTACATACTTAGAAGAAATTGGATTAAGGTGGCTGCTGCCTGTCCTCCTCTGAAGATGTCTGGGCCTGCTGAGGCACTGTGGGTCACTGATGCTGAGGCACAGACAAGGGGGATCAGATCCAGCATTACATTCAGGGAAAACACAAGCAGAAGTCCCCCTCTGATGCAGGACCTAGATTCTAGTCATTAGGGTCATTATCTTAGACACTGAGTAGAATTTAACTCTTTCTAAAATCTCCGCTTCTCTCTGAAGCCATGTGTGGGCATGGAGGGAGGGTCTGCTACAAATTGATCTTCCTTGTGACACAGACCTCTTCCAAAAAATAAAAAATAAAAAAATATAAAAACAAAAACAAAATCACATAATTACCCAGTAACAGTAAGCAGGGACACAACATGCATCAGTACTTTTAATGTGCTTAACATATGTCTACTTATTTTCATTTCTACTAAATCAGTCCAATGTTATATATCTCTATCCTGCCTGCCTCACACCCATATGCAACACATTTCAGCCAGCATACGTGAGACGCATGGGAACTGTGTTTTCTTGCTGTAAGCTGAATGGCAAGTCACCGTTGAGCTGCTCGGTGCAAGCCCACAGTTCCCTGGGGGACTGCGAGATTGCTGACAGCAGGAGGACGTCAAGCTAGCCACATGGATCTGATATGGGCCTGACAAACATGCAGTATTGGGGTCCCCCAGCCCACTCGCAGCCGGATGGTATTAGCAGGATACAAATCAGGCTGCTCTACACTCCCTGTCTGAGCAGGATTTTCTCAAAATGAATATTTATGGTGTTTTCATATTTCAGATAAACCCCTTGAGTCTCATAATGTTGTTTGAATCCAAATGAAGCTGATGGCCGCGGCACAGTGCCCTACCACAAAAACCAACTCTTGCAAATCTTACCCAGTTCATAGAGGTTTAAAGCTAAGCCAGTGCAGAGTCTTGAATAATCTGTGGTCACTGCCAGACCAGCATGTTGATGGTCCTGCTTTGGAAACACACACTGGGCTCCACAGCCCCAGGTAGGTGACCTCAAAGCCAGAGGTGTCAGTCCCTTTGACCACAGAAACAACTCTTCCTCCCGCCTCCTGATCACTTGCTCTGCTACACATTTATATATAATGCACCAAAGAAAGGTGAGACTGGCTCAGAGGAGCTGTTGGGAGAAGTGGGTGTGTTGTGATGCCTTCTTAGAGTTGCTTCAGTATCTGTTTTGTTGCTGCTTGAAGCACATAACTGTCAAAAATGCTGGAACTGAGGAAATGACTGAAGTAGACATAAAGTCAGAGGGGTGAATAGATTTATTGAAACAATCTAGGGTTCATAGGAGTGGGGTTTGAGTTTTTTTGTTTGCCTTTTTTTTTTTTTTTTGAGGTGGTAGATCTGGTCTTGCATCCAACACGAGTTCCTTGTATGCAGTCAGACCTATCTGCTGATAACTTGGAAACAGCTTTGAGTAAGAAAAATCCAGGTGTCTTCCAAGGCTGCAGTGCTATCACACTCATCCCTGTAGCAGCTATGGCTTCAAATAACCTCTTGTGGCAGGAACAATAATTCCCGTTTGGACAAATATTCTGTTTTACTGCTGCTATCCAGCTAGCATAATAGGTGACAAAAGATGCTCCAGAGAGCCTGAAGACATGTAGCTGATGGCAGTGAAACAGCAATAGAAATTCGAGAGGTTCTGAATTTCTAGAACTAAAGAACATAGTGCTGGAAGGGGCCTTTGGAGATCAGTCAGGACAGAGTTTCTCAACTTAAGGTCAGGGGAACAACTGCTGGTCTGAAAGGCATTACAAGGCGTTCCACAAAACCATTGGGGGAAATAAACCTTCCTCCCTCCTGATATTCTCTGGCATCTGAGAAAGCAAGAAAATGCAATGGGCAGAGTTACAAATCACTAAGCAAACCCTTAAAGGTCAGCCTAACTTGTATTTGGTTGGAAATGGGAACCACTGTGGCTC
This sequence comes from Anser brachyrhynchus, assembly GCF_964034855.1. NCBI lineage: Eukaryota > Metazoa > Chordata > Aves > Anseriformes > Anatidae > Anser > Anser brachyrhynchus. The sequence goes on along the minus strand of NC_137699.1, from coordinate 13,607,186 downwards.
ATGAACTTTTTTTTTCTGGAAGTTTCATTGAGTTTAAAGCCACCAATCCAGCCCGTTCTCCTACCAGACTGCAACCCCAGCTTGGCCAGTCGTTTCCTTTTGACCTTCCCAAACAACTGCTGTAGCAGCCCTCTGTAGAACCCCTCAGGGTAGAGCTGCCTGTGCACCAAGGAGCAAAGCCCAGCTGTGATATGACACAGCTGCATAACCTTGACTCAAGCTGCTGAGGAAGAGCTGTGAGAAAGTCCGTAGAGAGATAAGAAAAGTTAAATTACTGGCACTGTTTAGATGGGATCAGATATAGCCCAAAGATTTAGAGAAAGCACCAATATGAAAGATACAACCCCCTAAAACACAAAACAAACAAAAAACAACAAGCAAACAAAAACCAAGGGAAGCTTGTAAGGAATGTTAGGCTCCTTTTGTGGAGAAATCACTGCTTCCAGTTCCAACGGAGCTGGTGGAAGATGGCAAGTGAGCAACCAGAGGAGATAGTTCCCAGGAGCTGCAGAGGCCAGCACAGCCCCTTGTGGCTGGTGCCAGCGTGCTCCAGGGTGGTGAGCGCACTGATGCTTAGTTTAATGCCTGATTAAATCCTAGCAATCTTCTCTGCAAACCAGTAAATTATTACATCACACTCCTAAGCTGTGCATATTCTGCTTGCAGAATCTCTCTGCACCCAAAAAGCCGACCCCAACAAAGGGCTGTAACCAGGTGTCTCTTTGGTAGCTGGAGAAGAAGAAGCGATTGGGGTGAGACAGGTCTCGTGGGCTGAGCTCCGGACGAGTGCCGAGGTTCAACATCAGCCCCAGTGCCCGGAGCGTGAGCTTTGGGAACCGGGGAGCACAGCGCCAGTGCTCTGCTCTCCATATGGCTCCCAGCCTCTGTGCACAGAGCACAGGATAACTGTGAACACCCAGTGGATTTGTCAGAACTTCCCCACCTCAGAGGGGTGCATTGTGAAAATTAATCAGTTTGTGTTTGACTTTTTGACTTGGCGCTCCCTCAATAACTTCTTCACACACAAACCCACAATAAACTAATTAGGCCTATTTCTCTGACAGGCTGTTAAAGAAGAAAGAGAAGGAGGATGTGTCTAAACTGCTTGAAAGACAATATTGGATATATATGCCAAGTAGCAAAAGGCATCAGTAGCTCTTTAAATTCCTTCACTCTGAAGCTCTGATGAACAGAAATAGCAAATGAATGGCTTCCAGAAATGATGGGAAATAGTTCTTGTTGCTGTTTGGCTTGTGTTTCTCTTTAGGGGGTAGGGAGAGCTGGGAGGGGGGTAAAGCTATGAAAGAATTAGTTTCAAAGAAATAAAGTATGTTAAACATATTTTGAAATAACTTACTCGATTTGCAAAATAGGGTAATGGAGGCCATGCTCATAGCTCAATTTATGTATATAAATATACATACATGTATATTGTGCAGAACACAAAATAATTCCATCTGGAGAGTTGGGTATTGTCTTGCACAAAAGGCTTCTACTTGAGTCATTAATAGTATATTTTATTAAAGGAAAATTGGCTTCAAAAGTGGTTGGGAATTGTGGGAATAAAATTGGGATGAAAGTAATTATCCCCCTGCCCTGTCTCTTCCCTTGTGTTCATTTTTCTGTTCCAGACGCAGACGGCAACAGCAGCTCCTCTGTCTTCTGTTCCTTCCATGTTTGATCTTCTGCCTGCGCTTTCTTCTGCTGGGTCCTGGAGCCCGTAGGAATGAGGGTATTGTGTCCATATTGCATGTGATGACATGTGTTTGAACCAGCACCAGGGTAGCCTGGCAAGAAGAGTTTGAAATCCAGTGGGACTGAACAGTAGGCCAGGTCCCTGCTCATGAACAGCTCGGCCACTTCTTTGCAACCCTTTGGGGATATAAGACGTGGGAAGAATGACTTGAACCTGCTGTGGCACCTGCTTTTTGATTTTGCCTAGCAGCTCAAGGGACAAAACAGGGGTGAGGATGTCAGCCCAGTCAGAGGCTGCAGCACGTCAGTACAAAATGGCACACGGAAGTGTTTCCCCATACATGAAAGCAACCTGGGAAACCCCACATCAAGACGGATGCCAAGTACCAAAGAGCATCCCAAATGCCTTTGAGAAGAAGTGGGAAGCAACAGGTGGCAATGAAGGTCCTCCTGGGCTGCATCTGGGCAGGGCATTTTGTGCTGAGCTTTTGTAGTTCATCTTGGCTGCCCCAGCCCACAAGACAGCCAATGCAAAGGGACTGAAAAGCCATTTCCTTTAGAATTCGAGAAGAAAGTGAGTGCAGTTCCTGGGTGGTAAAATGACTTTGTGGTGGAATAATTAACTTGGAAAGGCTACAGAATATTTTCTCTTTAACACGGCAAACCCCCTTTTGCTTTTAATCAATACAATGACTTATGGAGTGAAGTATCTTTCCAAAATGTCTACCCCATAGATTACTGTTCCTTGCTGAGAGGGCTGGTCATGAATTCTTGACGATGGTGGCTTTCATTTCACCCAAAACAACATTGTGTGTCATAATTGAGGCAATAATTAATGCTTACTGGGAATGCTGGATACTGGTTTTAAACAATAAAACTGTAAACCAATGGAGCATAACGTCACGTGGAAAAGTCTATTTTGCGTAGCAAAAAGCAGGGAGGAGAAAAATGGAGAGACAGAAAGAGGAAGAGTTCAACAGAGAGACAGTGACTCTTACACAAGGCTCAAACTGAGAGGGAAGTGGGAAAAATCACTTTTCCTCTTGTTAAAATAAAGTAATCCATTCAGCTAATATCAGGTCAGGACAAAAGGTCAGGGATCTTCCCGTTGTTAAACATTTGCAGTTGGAGTGCAGTATTGTAGCTGGGGGGAAAATGCAGCAAGTATTCCAAGAAAAAAAAATAAAAAATCCACTCATAAAATTAAGTAACAAACAAATAAATACAGTGTGTGTTAACTTAAGTGTCAGTGTGCACATCACTGTCTGTTTTTAAAGGGTATTTTTATTCATAGCGCCGTAGTACCCAGAAAATCAAATGAGATTGAGACCTAAATTCTCTTGCTGCTGTCCAGATGCACACTTAGAAGTAGCCTTTGCTTGAAACAAATCCTCCAGCCACAGTACATGAAGACACACTCTGTTATCTTTCTTTTTCAGGTGGATAAAGTGAGGCAGAAAGGCACCATAGGCCTGATTACAGAAGAAATCAATAAGCATTTATTAATTAAATTCTTCAGTACCTTACAGATCTGGCCTTGCACGATTTGCCTAGGGTTAGGCAGGAAGCCTATGGCAAAGCTGAGAATTGAATCCAGACCCCTGGGATACTCACCCAGAGCCTCTTCCAAAACCCAGCTTTATATGTATATGAGCAAGCCACTGAAAACTCTAAGTGAACTCTCATTATGTCAATTAATTTTTGCTTAATTAAACAAATCTTTAACAAACATATGTGGGATGTTAGCTCCCCTTCTGTACAGAAAAGCAGACAGACAGCTATATGCACAGAGGGAAGGGCTGGTAATTAACTTTAGTGGCATAATCATTGATCTAAAATACAGCAACCCAGTTTCCAAGGGCGGTCTGCACAGCTAGAACTGCGCTCGGTTTTGACCCTATGTGCGTGGAACATCTGGATAATCTAAAGCAACCAGGGCAGCTCTGTGAAGTCCTTACTGTTGAGCAATATGAACTTGTTTCTCCATAACATAAAGTAGAAGTTGACAAAACGCAGCTTGCAACTGTTTGCAACCATGTGCCACTTGCAACCAGTGTAGCCTTTATGTGTTGTCCGCAAAGAAATTTTGCAATTGTCACCATGCCTGGCAGAATCAGCCGGTTGCTCCCAGGGCCAGAAATGTCAGCCAGACATGAAGCTCTTGGCTAGACAGGGTCTGGAATCCCACATAGTTGTAATCCTGTCCCTTGGACGGGGAAGCCATTGCTGGAATCTGCTCCAGGGTCTCCTTGTTGTGGAAGTGGATGAGCCTCTGTTTTAGAGAATGGTGGGAGAGACTAAGAACTTGAATTTTGCTGTCTGGCCTCAGCTTGATGTACCATTCCTTCAGTTGCTCTCCCTTGGAAACTTAGAAATGATGAGAGTTATGAAGATGAAGGCTGTGATCTTTTTAAAATTACTTATAGGTGATGCCTAATAAAAAAAAAATGGAAAGGAAAAGGAAAAGAAAAAAATAATAATAAAAAAAAAAGTATGTGTCTGGTTTGAGCATATAGACTCTGCTTTAGGATTGAGCTGAAGACCTAAATCTTCACAGATGTTATGGGCAGGAGCAAATTCCTCCATCCAGTCTCCTTTGAAGTCATTCAGAGGGAGTAAATCAGCCTACAGGATGCACGAAGCCCTATGCCATGATCGCAAGACTGCTCCTGGTACCTGAAGAAGCAAGTCCACGTTCACCTTGGAACTGCTAAATTTATTGCAGTGAGGGTTTGTTTTTGCCATGGTTTACACTCACCAAATGCAACTGCAGCTAACTCTGTTATACCAGGAGTTGAGTCATGAGCAAAACCACATCAGTAACTCATGCTCCATGTAGCTTTGCGTGCAGACTTTGCTACAGCTAAGAAAAGAAAAGTCTGCATGACTCTGTACTCACCTCATGTGTAGCCATACAGTAACAAGCACAGAAGAGATCTCCAGACCACAAAAAATCTCCAGAGCACAGTTTTCCTTTCAGAGCAAGGTGTAGAAATGACCTGTGTGTCACACACTAACACAGTGTATCTGTAGATGCCACGCTGGCATTCATAAATGTGAAAGCTAGAACCCTTCACGTGTGCCAATAACCAGATATATTCATAAGCTGTGTGAAGGTAAAGATGCAGATTTATCTTTTGAACTTTTGCCTTGTGTTAGGTACCAGAAAGGGGAGAAAAAAAAATCAAACTTCACATAAATTCTATATGTGGTCCTGGAGTATTAATTTGCTTTAAAAAAAAAATATCTTAATTAAGAAATAACTATATATGCAAGAAATTTAGAGAAACCCTTTCCAAAATCTCCATCTGGTTGATTCCATCCTTCTCCCTTCCTCTCTGACCTTTCTCATACTATGCTAAATGAACCTTCTCATTTCTTGGTTTAGAAACATCTTCCCACATGTGTCACTTTTTTAAACTCCAGAATAAAAATGAAGAGATATAGCACTCACTAAAACTTCAGCGTAACTCCTCTTCTCAACTGATTTCAAAGGAAAATATTCTGTGCAGATCTCCTTAAATGAACTGTCAACAAAGTATGCTCCGGGCGGCCAGAATTCAGAAAAGTCACCCAGCGTGCTGACTGGAGAGAAGAAAAACAAACCAGGGAACCGTTCCCCCAGAACAAGAGGAGACGAACCTCGTCCCACTGGAGCAGCTCTGAACACTGAAGGTTCCCCTTCGTGCCTGGCTGAGGAATCCAACCCCTCACCTCGCTAACTTCGCCCTCGGAAAGGTTATCTTGCAATCAGAAATGTTGCGTTGCGTGACTTGGATCCATTGTTTATAGAATCGTCTAACTGACTTCATATGTATCTGGTCCAGGGAAACTGATGTTATTAAAACACAACACTGAGACATTGAGCTCCGATAGCAGTTCAACATGAACAAATAAAGCAAGAGTTTTCCCCAAAGTAAAGCAAAGCAAGGATCCCGGCCTTCGTGTGAACTGCAGGGATGAAAGGAGGATGTGATACCATCATCTGAACGTTGACCTTTTCACTGTTGTTTCTTTTTCCAGCTCTGAGCCCCAATCCTGGGTCCCTCCAGTTCTCTTTTATCCCCTCAATCCAACTCTTGCAAACCCCTGGAGCAGGTAAGCTGTGGGCTGAAAAGGTTTTTCTCATGTTTTGACTCTATTTATTGCTTTTGCAGCCTGGTCAGAGAAGTGCCTGGATTGTTAGTTGTAACCTTTAACCCCCAGTATCAACTCTGCTTGCAGAAAGTTCAACGGCTATGGTGCAAATGGGCATGTAAATCGAAAGGTGAAAATACAGACTGCTTGACTGTATTTGTGAAGTGTTGTTGATACCTCATCAGAAACATCTGACTATGCATTTTCCATACACTTTTCTCAATGTTAATATCAGAATTTCTGGAATTAAATCTCTGTTGTGCCTTATCAGTACAGTATAATTTCACTGAAGTCCGTGATACTCTGGCCTTTGGGTACAGAGACTTCTAATATTAGACATTATAAATATTAGAAAGGCCAACTGCAAATACTTAAAATGTTGTGTGCTTTTATTCTAGAGAAATACTGGCCATGCAGCTGCACTGGAAATTGGAGAAAATTTGATGTTACACAGAGAGGTGCCACAACTGTTGAGTGAAAGCTTTTGGATGACTGAAGAATTTAGCTTGATAAGAATAATTAACTGAAATATATCTAGGAGCTTTCATCCAGAGATCACAGAGCTCTTAGAAATGGAAGGCAAGGGAAATGCTTTGGGTATTTCAGACATCAATGGAAAGCAGCCAATTTGGGGGTGTAATATATATATTTTTTAACATCACACAGGGAAGCAAATAATAGCCTCGGCTTTGCCTGCACTGAAGAAGAAACGTTTACAGTAGCAATATGCATCAGCCCAGATGAAATCTGGCCGATGTATTTAGTAGTGCTTATACTCTTCTCCCCATGAAAAAAAAAAAACAAAACACAACACCATATCTATAATGAGCACAAGTTTTGTGTATGAGCAAATAAATTGTCCCTAGATTGTCTGTAGAGGAGGTTCACTAGAAATTGGGGCTAACAAAGGGAATGGAAGGACTATGCTTACTTCATGGCAATTGAACTTCAGCATTCAGGACTGCTGTTTAGCCCACATTGCTTTAAAAAGAAAAAATAAGGGAAAAAAAAAAAAAAGAAGAAAAAAAAGCATAAAACCAGCTATGACTGAAGATAAAATGGAAAGTTCCCATGTCAGAGCACCCTGGATTGAAGAATGGAGTGAAGAGCCACACTTCTGCATTTCCGAGTCCATGTTGTTGTACATGTTAGAGGACATAGCGAAGGCAAGGATAACCCCCACTATATAGTGTAATTTTGTGCCTCAGAGGGAAAAAGAGTAGGATAGGTGAAGACACTAATTTTCTCTTAGGAACAGAAGCTACTCTGAAAACCCTGCTTACTTGTGTGCTCAAAACCAGATGGATTGTAATGGTAATAAATGAATTAAATCTTTATCATCTGGCAGCAAAGCCAAGAAGAGAAGGAAAAGTAAGCTCAAAGGGTTGGAAAAGGACTCCAAATTCCCCATAGAGGAAACAGATGTAAATCTGGCAAGCTGCCTTTTGGAGATCCAAGTACTGTGGGTTGAAACGAGGACTGGGTTATTCAGCCACGTCTATTGTCAAATGTGATGGTAATCCCCATTTTAGCGTACAAAAGATTGCGGTCTCGAAATGTCTGGGGGTCTTTCTGCACCATCAAGGGGTTTTCAGAGCACAGAGAGTGACTATCTTGCAAACCTGTTTATGTTGTGTTACAACACCTTTTTATAGTTCCTTGTTGTTGGCTGATCCTGTCGCAAAAGACAGATGTCAAGATTAATATTGGTGGAACTGCAAATGGCTTGATGCCGTTTCAGCATTACTTTAGAAGTCCCATTGTCCTATGGAAGAAAAGATATCAACACACCATAATTTTAGTAAACAAAAAGGCATGCTGAAAAATGTGTAGGTTGTGGAAAGCCAGTAAGTAAAACCAGTATTTTTCTTGAACTCACTGTACCAAGTCTAAGAACAATTTTATTAAAGCAAATCTTCTTAGCCTCCTAAAATGTATTGCCTTGATTGCTTGTGCTCACAGAAACATATTTCTTAGTCTCTGGCCTTCCCTCAAGTATTTTCCTCAATACTATTGCACCTTTTTACTACACCAATAAAGTAGCTGGGAGGATAATTCTTGTGTCCTGTGCAGGACGCTTGTGAATCCTAAAGGATGCTGGTTAGCAGACCAGATTAGTAGGACTGATAAAGAGATTTCTGTGGGTGCTCACAAACTCTCAGTCCCTCATCCATACCCATTAATATTTTCAGCCGCAGGATTTGGTCAATCAAAATGTTTTGCTTGGATCTTCACTATTTTTTTATGCCAATTAACTGTCGAAGAACCACCAGCATTTCCCACTCGAGATGCTGGAAGAGGATAGGTCGATTGTTGTTTCTTCTCAAAGTTCTGTCCTTCAGACACAAAGAGTCTTTCCTGCAAATGAAATAATTCTGACAGAACTAGCTTTTCCAAGGGGTGATCGGGGTGCAGTTTCTTCAGAAAAACTTCCTGAACTCTTCTCCAGGAAGGCAGCTGGTAGCTAAAGCTGCCCAAAGTGGACTATTCCCCAAAATGGTCCTTGTTTATCTCCACAGGCACATCCCACTCTCCCCAGGTTGAATTTGGCTGTCACTCAAAGCCCAACACATCTTAAACACCATGTGCCTTTGGCTCCGTTGCCATTATCAAGGCCCTGGAGGCAAGTGGGGCAGGCGGGGACAAGACGGCTGAGGAAGGTGTAGGAGGAAGGAAAAGTTGTTGCTGCCCTTGCTTGGTTTCATGGGGGAAAACAGTCCTATCCCCACACCAGCTCTTGTGGCCACGTGGCAGGAGGTGATGGGGGGACACAGCAGCAGACAGATGTGATGTCTGCACCCATCAGCATTAGGCCCAGAGCTCTCCAGTGACTGTACTTATTAAATACCCTCCCCAGGCTATTCCATCTGGGCAAAACAGTGGGTGGTGAAGCAAAAACAACATTTATCATGTTTAAGTTCTGTAACAGACCTTTTAGTGTAAACCAGGGTTCTCCTACTCGCATCCCCTTGCCCTGCTCTTCTCTTCAAAATTGCTTTTGTCAGTCAAACATTGTTTTTTTTAATATTCATGCTTTCCCCTCCTTGACCTGGTTATCTTGGCACTCAAGACACAACTTCTTGCCAAGGTAACTAAGTTTAATCCGTAGATCAATGCACCATTCCCATGTGTCAAGGTTTAGAGAAAAAAAAAAAGTGTGAGAGGAGATTACTGAAAATGCATTTTAAAATATATGTATTTGAAAATGCTATTTCATTTTAAAAATGGTATCTAGGAAGAATTTGTGAGAGGACAGGCAGTTTTTTACCAATAGGTGATGATGCTACCAAAGTATCTAGGGATTTGCTACCACAGCATTGTGGTGACCTTCTGCACAGGGAGAGACTCCCGAAGATGCAGGCACCCTGTTGGCCCAGCAGGCAACCCTAGATCAGCGCTGTCTCCATCCCCGCATGTTCCTACTTAGGTCAGGAAGGAGTCAATACAATCCAAATTTCAGAAAATGCAAGGAGCAGGCTGGAGGGGACAACGGATGGTAAGTGAGATTGAATGAGCTTCTTCATGCTTCACTCAAATCACTCCAAGGACGGTTGTGGATGTTCACTGACCTACCCTACACAAGGTGTGGGTTGCACCAGCCTGTGGGCTGTCTTCCTGCAGCAAAATCCTGCCGACAGGGCTACGCTGAGGCACATGAACTACCCTCAGACTGCTTCTTGCATCCTGCGAGGAAATGATTCCCGTGCTCTACGGCTCCTAAACCCGCTGAGGCTGCAGACAGCCAGGGCTGCTTCTGAGACGCCCTCCTGCTTGGCTGATTACCTCTGAGGAAGTAAAAGCCCTTCACAACATGCACCACTTATATACCAGAAGAGGACTAAAAAAGATAACTGTCTTCTGGGAAAGTGAGGGTTTAACTTCTTGGTTACAAACTTAGAAACAAGGGTGGTTTTTTTTGTTTGTTTGCTTGTTTTTGTTTTTCTTTTTGTTTTTCTTTTCTTTCTCTCTCTTTTTTTTTTTTTTTTTAATGAGAGAAATGAAATGGTGACTAGAAACATGACTTCTACCCACCCATTCTCCTAGCTCTCAAGCAGCATATACCAGCTGCAGAAGCACCAGAAGACTCAGGATGATTTTGAGTTGGATGCTGGGATTAAACCTTCTCAGTAGTGAGGGTAGCAAAATGCAGCCAGATTGCCTGGGGAGGCTGCAGAATTTCTACTGCTGCAGTTTTTATGGAAAAAGTTGGACAACTGTCCATCAGGAATGCCACAGAAATAGCCTGTCTTCTTCTGGCACAGGCAGTTGGACTGGATAATCCTTCAAAACCTCCTCCAGGCTACTTTTTTATGGCTTACATTCTCAGGCAGTCTCTTTTTCTCTCTTCCATTCTCACGTAATGTCAGTGAATCCAGGAGCGTTTTTCCCCAGGACTGACAGCATGCAGTCAGTGTTTATCTGACAGGAGAACATTACGTTTTCCTAACTGGCGCAATGCCAATATACCGTGTATCATACGATGCAGCCATTATACATCGACCTTATCATACCCACAATCTCCAGGTCACCATTAGCTCTTCATAAAGACCACACATGACATATTAATAATGCAGATGGCCTTCAGAGTAGTTTTGCAATTCACCAGTATCTCTGCCTTTTCCTAATTTTCAGGGCTAATCCCATCACATAAAGAAGGTCTTCAGCACTTTGTCTTACCACAGCATCCCAGCCAGCACTTTCTACCTGTATTCTCAGGAGACTGCGTGTTACTCCCAATGAATCTGTTGTACTTTGAGAATCAGGTTCAATAATGTAGCCAATATACATTTACCATGAAGCCCAATAGAGATTTCCTGCCTTATTATCCATTCATCTGCAAAACCATAAAAAAAAGGGAAAAGAAAAAGAAAAAGAAAAAGAAAAAGAAAAAGAAAAAGAAAAAGAAAAAGAAAAAGAAAAAGAAAAAGAAAAAGAAAAAGAAAAAGAAAAAGAAAAAGAAAAAGAAAAAGAAAAAGAAAAAGAAAAAGAAAAAGAAAAAGAAAAAGAAAAAGAAAAAGTAAAGAAAAAGAAAAAGAAAAAGAAAAAGGAAAAAGAAAAAGAAAAAGAAAAAGAAAAAGAAAAAGAAAAAAAAGAAAAAGAAAAAGAAAAAGAAAAAGAAAAAGAAAAAGAAAAAGAAAAAGAAAAAGAAAAAGAAAAAGAAAAAGAAAAAGAAAAAGAAAAAGAAAAAGAAAAAGAAAAAGAAAAAGAAAAAGAAAAAGAAAAAGAAAAAGAAAAAGAAAAAGAAAAAGAAAAAGAAAAAGAAAAAGAAAAAGAAAAAGAAAAGAAAGAAAAAGAAAAAGGAAAAGGAAAAAAGAAAAAGAGAGAGAGATAGACATCTGTCAAAATTATTCTGGTTTTCTGGGTTATTTTCACATGCATTTGTGTACATGATATATGTATAGATATACATATAAAATAAAGGAGTGCTGCGAGGAGATACGTACACATATATATAAGGAAGGGAAGAGGGAGAAAGAGTGTGTGTTTCATGTAAGTGCATTTGAACATGTGCACGTTCATGCATATTCACTCCACAGAGAGCAAGGAAAAAAGAAAATACAGAAGTCAAGTTTATAAAGGAAAAAAATCACACCTTTGGGGAAATTAACATGTTTATATGATTAAAACATTAAATGCTGTGCAGTCAGGCAGCACATCAAGAAGGGAGTGGTCATCAAGCAAGTGTTTTAGAAAAGAAAGCCAACAGAATAGTGACGTGTAAGCGGAAAATAAATAAATCGAACATAAGGCACTCCTGGTTCCAGACTCATGTTAATAAAACAGCTATTAGGTGGAGACACTGTGGTGATGCCTGAGTTGACAGGGGATTTTTTTTTCATTTCTTGCAAGACCTTAATCAGTGTTACTTGAAATGATTATGGGAGTTTTAAAATGGCAAGAAGCAGTAAATTTTAACGGCACGTCTGAATGCTGTTCCATTTAATTTCTATATGGGGCAATATTAAACCTCTAATAACCTGTATCTAAAACAGTCTCCCTCTCTCCCTTTTACATATGCATGCACAAACACACATGCACGTGTGCATGCATATGTATACATATATGCTAGCTCCAATGGATATCTTTGATGTTTTTGCCACTGGCTGAGGGAGAGGCAGTGGAGGAAATGGCTGAAGTGTGGTATGGATCAGATGAGGACAACATTTTAGAGGGAAGAAGAATGTTTTCTCATTTTACCCTTCCCAGTCTATTTTTTCTCTATAGGAAAATATAGTTTAGGAAATACTGAATGAAAATAACCCCTCTGCCATGGTCCAGCACAAATCCCCTGTTATGCTACTCTCTGCTTACATTTTAGCAACTAAAAACCAAGATAACTTGTGCTTGAGTTACTGTTCAACTTTGGGTGCAGGATCCAGACAGTGCACACTGGGATATAAATAAATAAGGAATTTCACTCCAGGCAGATGTGCAAGCTGGGAGGTTTCCATTCCTTGTCAGGTCCAGGCATACCTAGATGTCTTTTCTTTAATAAATGGTCCAGAAGTGATGTGCATAAAGCCTCAAAAGGTGTCATCACAATACAATCCCTTGCTACATCTTTCTTCTCTCTCCCCCAGCTCCCACCTCAGACTGACACTTACCTTGAAGCCTCTTCCTTGTCATATTTTCTTTTCCACATGTTGGCAGACCATCATGCTTCCCACATGCCCACTGGATGAAAGGGGACTCTCCCTTCCCAGCACAGGCTTTAGAAGGAGCAGCACATGAATGCCTGCCCCGGCCCCATACATTCCTCCTTCTGCTCCCCTTCTCCCCGTTCTGGCCTCCACCTTTGTTGCCAGTCCTGTCTGGGGCATTTTCTGATGGGAAGCTCCTTGGAGCAAGGAGCAGCACAGTTTGGCTCTGCGCTAGGCGCTATGCTCTGCTGTGTGCTCTTTTGCAGCCCTGCAAATTATTATATTTTATGAACAATTGCAGTGCATATACAAGAGATCTGGATGTGGATTAGAGCCATCTACTTCTTTATATCCAGCAAAAAGAGAGACTCACCCCTCCAAGTTTTTTAATCAATTAACAGAGGCAGGGAAACCATAGGAAGCAAGATGGAAAAAAAAAAATTGAGAAATTTGGAGGACTGAAGCAAGGATGCTGCTTGCATGCTCTGCTTGAGTGGGTGGTTACTTTGAAAGCCAAAGGCAGTAAGTGGGAAATCCTAGATAAACAGGAGGCTGTATTTATACCTTCCTCCAAGCCGGCTGACACAGGTGCTCACCAGACATGGGGTACCTGGGTGGCCTGAGTGCGGGGCTGCGCTGCTGCAGGGGGGCCACGGGGAGCATCGCCAGGACCGTATGCCTCCCGTGCCATCTGCAAGGTGCAGATTTGAGAAGTGCTGCCAGCCCACCGGGTGCAAATAGCTTGTTTGAAACTCACAAGCTCACTAGCTGACTTGGGGAAATAATTCACCTTTTTGGTTTTTTTTTTTTTTTTCTTCTCCTGACAGTGATACTATTCCCCTATGCCCACAGCCCGATTCCTCACTTGGCTCTTCCACATCTACAAATGTGTTGTTATTAATGCTGTAAATCATCATTAGTTATAAACAGCTGAAAAATGCAAGGCCAATTTCTTCCCTGAGGTGGAAGTCCCAGTGCTTTGGGTCCTCCAGCCCTGGGGCCTGCTGCCTCCAGCTCCCACCATGCAGGGGGCTTTGCTTGTGTGGCAGCATCCCCCTGCTCCAGCACTTCCCTGCCAGCCCCACTGTCACCAGGGGATGAAGCTGTCACTGCAGGAAAAGCCCTCGGCTGCTCTTGTTGGCACCCTGGGGGTGCTCCATGCTCACCAGCCTCCCATCAGCAAACCAAGCCTTTTTTTAGCTCTGCGTGTGTTCATCACAGAGAAAAATGTTTCCACTTACTTTTCCCCCTCCTCTCTTTGGAATATGAGGCACACACTTGTCATGCTTAAAGGAGTGGATTTATGGTTGACTCTGTCTCTTATCTCCCCACAGAGCTTTCTGGAGCTGCTCTCCAGATGGGACAGCATTACAAGCTTCATCACATAAAGCCCAGTTCAGCCTACAGCCCAGATGTTCTTTGTTCCCAGAAATATTCCTCCCCACCAGCCAGTAGAAGGGAGCTGGTGCTGGTATACGGTCTGCTCCTCCTGTTTGCAGCGCTCGCCATGGGCTGCACGCCCCAGCCCCAGGAGCGCGTCGCCTCCCCTGGGCAGGCTGGGAGGTAGGCAACCAGGACAGGGCCCACACTGCTCAGCTGCCCAGCACAAAGAGGGTCTTTGCTTCCAGTGAGAAAACTGGGGGTTTCTCCTGACCCAAGATGTGTAAAACGAAGCTCGCTTTGGGCACGGCCTTGCAGCTGCCCCCATCAGTGCAGTGCTGGCATCCCTGGGGAGCTCTCCTCACCACGCCACACTCTGCATCCTGCAGCAGTGGGACCAGTCCCCAGTGCGGGCTTCATATTTACGCAGCTTTCCCTGTGCCCTGAACTCTGCCTGTGTCTCCGGCAGAAGGGCAGCTACCCCAGGTCAGAGCACCGCCTCGAGCCGCCGGGGAATCGGCTTTCAATTTCTGCCGTGGCTTTCCTTCCCTTTTTTCTCTTATCCCTCCAGCCATCGCAGAATAATTCCCATCCCTATTAGCTTACCCCCCTCCCCCTTCCTCCTCTGCCCCTTTGAAATCCTCCCTCCTGTCCCCGGGAGGGGCGGGGGGCGGCGGGAGAATTCCTCCAGATATTACACAAAAGCCTCATGCATCCCCAGTGTCAACCCCAGAGGGCGGCCGGGTAATTCAATTAAGGCGAAGGGGCTTTTGTTTTACTTGCTTTCTTTTCTGACTTTCTCAAGTCTGAGGCAAGAGAGAAAAGCAGGAAGGAGAGGAGCGCTGGCCCTGGGAGGAGGCATAGCGAGGACGGTTGCCTCCTGCTGAGGAAGGCTGCGGGGCCGCTGCCTGCCGGGCATGGTCTCTGTATGGCAGCATCCCTCTGCAGGCCAGCCTCATGCTGCTCCTTCCATCTCCCCCGTCCTCCTCTGTATTCCTCCCTTCATGCCTTTTTCTCACCCTTCCAGCCTCTTCCCTTTCCGTCACCACCTTTCGTCCCTTCTTGTTCTACTTTCGCTTGTATATTTAATTCCTCCCCTCAGCCTCCACCTTCCCTCTCCCTCCTGCTTCTGAGTGGTGGGAGATTATTTTTTGCCAATAATTAACATCTTCATCCCTCAGACTGATGTTTGTTAATTGTATGTTTATCGTGTGCTCAGTGGAGGGCAGACACGGTGGGGTAGGCACAAATGTGGGATTAAGTGGTGCCTCCTTAAAGCCTTGTAGACAACATGTTGGCCTACTGGCCCGCCAGCCTTCATTGGCGTTTTCTCAACACCTCTGTGTGTCCCCTTTTCAGGAAATGAAATGGCCACACTGAGGGGGCCAAGGCTGTGTCACATCCAGCCTTTTCTGATCATGGTGCGTCACCAGGACACTGGGACATGATACCAACAGCAGCCGGTGAAGCCTGTGCCCCAGGGCCTCTTCTGCCACCGGTGCTGGGCCTGCAGCTTTATCCCCCAGAACTTCAGGGCACTAAAGGGTGGGGAGGGAGGTTCAAAGGTGTGGACAGCCCTGAGGATGCAGAAATTAGCCCCTGAATGCTTGGAACCAAAACCTGGGCCTAGCCTCACAGCAGGAAACCCCCTGCAGCCAAGATGGTCACCCTGTTTCTCTCATCAGTGTGCCTTAAAGAACCTCAGAAGGTCTTGCACGGCACAGTCCTGCATGAGGAGAGGGGGTTCTCCTCTCTGGAGTCAGCGTTGAGCCCATGACTCTGGGGACTGCTACAGGGCCTGCCACAAGACTTAGCTTTCACACCACCCCAGGTCTGGCACTGCACCATGCTTGGCTGAGCCCTCATGAGCAGTGAGGAGGCAACTCCTCACCTCCTCCTGCCACCAACTAGCATGGTGACAAAGACATTTTGAGTACTCTAGCCATAAGAACCAAAGTTCTGGCTACCATGATCAAAGCCATGGTGGTTTGCTCTGCAAGTGTGATGGCAAAAGCCCTTTGTGTGGAGTGTGACTGCCCAAACACATTTCTCCTGAGCTCTTAAAGCTCAGCAGCCTGCATGGCTCTTTGCTTCCCATCTTCAGCCCCTCAGCAGCCAAAACCCCAACCCAGGGCCCAGGACCTGCTTTCCCTCTTGTCGTGTCTCAAAGCACACCATCCCAAGGGCTTGGGGAGGGTGAGTGATCTATATTTTGGTCCATAATCTCTCTGAACTGTTAACCCCCTTGCTTGCACTCTCTCCCCCTTCCCCAGGGGGAACCCCGGGGATGGCTCCCTGTCACCCCCGTCCTGCAGAGGTTAACACAACACGTCGGGGCTGTGCTTCACTCCCCGTGTGCTGCAGCTCCCCCAGGCCAGGCATCTGCATCTCTCCTGCTCCTTCCCAGTTCCCAGCTCCCTGTCTACAGCGGGCTTCCCTTATTAAAGAGGACATACAGACCAATTAGTTGTTATATAATAGCTCTGGATGGCCAGGCAGTGGGACCAAGGGCACTTGCTCAAATTAATAGAGTCTGGGATTGATTTAGATCTAGGAAAGAAAGCTAATTTGAGCTTTAATATCTCTCTGGTATCTCCTCAGACAAAACAGGACAGATTTCTTTAGTGCCTGTATTGAATGAAGCCATATACATCAATACACACCAGTAAAAGCTCTTTTTTCTACACAGAAAACTACGAGTCTGAGATGACAAAATTGTATATTTTTCCTTGTGCTTAACCTTTAAGTAAACAAAACAAAACAAAAAATGCTTGGCATAGAAAGTCCTTTTCCACGAATAAGGAGTTTATTAAGGTAATGGTGTAGCAGGCAGGGTCCCGGCCGAGGGCACAGCCTGAGCACAGCATCCCTGCTCCCCGGCTGGGGAAGCTCCAGCACCCCGCTACAGCAGTGTTGGCTGTCACTGCTGATGGCCTGGACCCTTGTTAAAGCACACATCTCTCTCAAGTCATCTGTCTCCCCCCAGAATATTCATTGCAGACCTCGTGCTCCTTTAATCTATTAATGAGCTCTTCACAGGGATCTTGACACAATTAGGAAATCCAAGCAAGAGAGAAGCTGGAATTTTCCTGAGTGGCTAATTTCTTGTAAAAGAAACCGAGGCTGGAAGATGGCAGAGACACGTTTCCTGCAGTACATGATGTTCATATAAAATGTGTTCTTGGCTCATCTCACACATCGTTTATCCCGTCTATGAAGCAGGAGGCAGAGGAACGGCACATAAAGCTGTCCACACAAGCTGGCAGTGCTGGAGGCATTGCGTCCTGCTCGCTTGGCTCCCACACTGCCATGCCGCGGGTCTGCAAGCCTTAACAAGTGGGACATTTGCCCTGCCCCAGCCTTGCTCTATGTCCAGATGCTGCTGCTGAGAGCCACGAGTCAGAGCTCCCTGGTAGTGCCATAGGTGGGCTGCACGAAAAGGAAATTTTTTGACTCTTGCATTGGGCAGAAATAGGATCCATATTCATGCTGGGTTGTTTCCTTAATTAACAGAGCCAGTCACAAATACTACAGCTGGTTTGCAAGTAATTTTGCAAATTAAAGCACCGATTTTCTCTGTTGTGATTCATGTCATATTGCTCACTTGTTGGGGAAGTTCAGATTAGGATGAGAAACACTGAGAAACATGCAAGTCTCTAGCCTTTCACAGATTTTAACAGCATACATGGAACACTGAAAAATTAGTACCAGAAGTTACTTCATTTTTTGGATAGTGATTACTTTCTTGCTACAAAGGGAAGCTCTCCAGCCAGGGAACTGCAGCTCTGCCCCCAGCCTTGGCCTTTCTCACTGTGAGGAGGAGGATGGTACATATCATGCTTCATACAGATAGAAAAATATTCCTCACTATTTGGAGAGAGACCCTGCTGAGCAGCTCTTATTGCATCCATCACTGAACATGACATCATCCAAGAAGGTGCAAAACTCTCATTATCACAATTTCACATATCACAAATGTTTAAAGTGTTTCTGGTGGGAAGTGTGAGAAGAACCGGAGGCTATTGAGAGATTCATTGTTGTGAAAGGCTTTGGCAGGGCTGTAAATTGACAGCTTTAACAAGGAGCTTACAAAAAAGAAAAGAAATCAAAACAAGAATTATATTATTCAAGTATGTGATCCAAGGAAGAGAATGATGGGAGAGAGGTTTGTTTTGTGTAACCCATGAGTCCCTTAGACAAGTCTGGTTTGGGAGGTAGTTCATTAGGAGAATGAAAACAATCCACCTTCTGCTGCTTGCTGCGCTCACTCCACCTCTTTATTTCCAAACCCGCTTTCTCTTTTCACAGGGAAGGGGTAACACTGGGCTTTTGCTGCCCCCGAGCCCCAGCCATACCCCAGAGACGAGCAGCGGGATGCGGCTCTCACATGGTTCTTGTTCATCCCCTCAGCTTGGTTCTTCTGACACAAGGCAGAAGAGCGAGTGATCCTTTTTGGGTTCCCTCTCTGTCTCGGCAGTGCAGCCAGTAGGCACGTGCCCAAAAGCATGCATCCAGCTGTCTATGAAGTGAAGCCATAGGAAATACATCGAGCCAAATAAAGTTACATTGTTTGATTTGCTGCCTCTATTCAAATAATGCCACGATCTGCTCCTCAGACGCTGGAGTCAGTCAGTCATTTATCTCTGACCATTCCCATTAATCACAAGGGTATGCTTGGTGGGCTGCAGGGCAGTTGGGGGGCTGGGAGGGAGGCAGCTCAGCTTGCTGAAGATGGGGATGGAAACACTCAGCTCCCCAGCTTTACCGCTGCTGGTGCCACAGATACACCACAGCCCTCAGACTGGGCTGGAGGATTAGGAGACAGGGGAGAAGGGTTTGGGGTAAATGCTGGCTGTGGGAAAGCAGAGAGCTGGCAGTCAGAGTGAGCACATGCACTGCAAAATGTCATCCTAGCTCTTCTCCCTCCCTCCCTCCTTCTGCATACCATCTTCCCAGAGGACTTCCCAAGGGGCTGGGACCAAGCCAAAGGAGACAATTCAAAGAGAAAAGAGGGCATCCAGTACCCGCTACCTCTGCTAAGCATTCCATCGTCCTTCATTTCTGAAGAAGAGCCATCACACCTGCAAGAGCCAAGACACTGGATTGCATTTAAGAGTCTTAAGTATCTAATTTGACAAGGCATCCTTTTTTTCTGCATGTGACATGATGAGCAGCAGTTCAGCCAGACTACCCCAGTAGTCTGGATCTCAAAGCCCTTCCCAAATGTCACCCCAAAGCCATGTCCTCGAACCACCTTGGACAAGCGCTCCCAGGGAGAAACACTAAGTGAAGTATTATTAGTTCAGAAGTAGAGCAAAGACCCTTGACAGGGCCAGCTTTTCAATCAACTGACATCTGTAAGCACATGTAAAAATCCCTGCATGCAGTTCCTGAAATATGGCACCTTGAGCAAACACCTTCTTAAGCCAGTGGACAACAACAACAACTAAAAAAAAAAAAAAAAGGAAAAATGGGAAATGGCAGTGGATTTTAAAAAAAGCTTCAGACCTGTGAAATGGAAAGGAAATGGTAACTTTACCACAATGCCTTGACTACAGTGGTATTTTCATTCTGGTTTGCATACAAGCCTACTATTGAAATACCAGGTCAGAAGTCATATATTTCTCTCACTTTGTAGTGCTGAGCTCTCTGAGTGAATTTGATATTAGAATTGAGCCTTCTTTATTTCTTTTCTTTCTTTCCTTTTTTTTTTTTTTTTGGCAAATTGTAAATTCACTTAGCTTTAGAAGAATGAAAGGACTGACAAATAAAAGTCAAGTTTTGAGTATACACTCCAGCTTAAGAGCTGGGAGATTAAATACTGTCTTTCATGCTTTCATAAAAGAGTTTTCTCACTGATTTTATTTTTTAATTTATTTTAGTGGCAGATTTTTTTACATAAAAGGAAAAAAAATAAGGGGGGAGGGGGGGGGGAATTAATTAAAAAAAAATAAGAGGGGGTTAAAAAGAGAAGACTACATTTCAGTTTGTCCAAAGCAGAGGGAGATGTTGCCTTATTTCAGGCCACCACATCTGGAGATTACTTTTGTGAGGGTCCCTCTTGAAAGATGAAAGAGAGAAAAATCTTCCCATTTTCTCTCAAAATCCTCCATGTAGACCAGGACATGCAGCAAGGTAGAGGGCACAGTCACTTCGCCAGCCTCCCATCACCGCAGCCCGCAGGGACCCTGCTTTCCCACGTCATGTTTACCCTCTCGGGTTTCGTCTGTTTTCCTTGGGCTCCCTTTGGTAAACCTTTGGCTTCAGCGTATTATTAGGGAAACAAGAGCTCCGTATTAAGTGATGATTATGCAATTTATTCTGACAGCAAAAAAAGTGAAAAGGGGAAATTGACATTTGTGATTTTAGTTATGCGCTGACAACTATAATTAATCTTAATTCCAGTAAGAAGCAGATAAGTGAATGTGATGGGAAAGCTGCATTTTCACTCCTGCTGCCTAAAGACAACTACTTAATCGTGGCAATAAAATGGCACAAGTTAGGAAATTAAAGAGGGCAAAAAAATTAGCCTAGTTTAAATGCAAATAGAAAAGAAAGATATGAAAATGCAGTGAAATTAAAATACATAAAAGGTAGAAATTAACTGTACTAAAAATACCCCTGTACAAGGGTAAAATAGCAAGAGTTGAGTTTATAAAAGAAAAGGAAAAAGTCTTTCTGAAAACCCATCTTGGGGCAATTGGAAACAGAATTAAGAAAGGGCTGAGTTTAGACTTACTGCACAGAAAAAAGGTTGAGTAACTATTTTTCACTTCATTGGTTAAAAACTTTTTATGAAAGTGAATGAAGATTGATTTTTTAATTTGACTTTTTAGCATGAAAATTTGTTTTATTGATCTGACATTATTTTAAGATGAAAATGGTGATTTCGATCAACAAAATACATTAAGCATTTGAAATGAAGAACTGTAAGTCAGCTTCAAACCACATGAAGTGAAAACAAACATTATTTTTTTAAATCCTGGTGGGAAAAAAATGTCCTTCAGCCTATTTCACTTTGTTCATTATGTATCAAATGAAGGGATGGTACCCGCTGCCTTGGGGCAGGAGGACAGACTATATGACTTCTTAAGGTCTTCTTTCCCTCTGCCTTCTCCTGGCTATACTCAAATGGAATAGGATACATAGCGTTCCCTCTCCCTCTTCCCACAGAGCTTTTTCCAGGCTTATTTAAAGAATTTGCTGAGTGCAGGGAGAGCGCCTGCTTCACAAGCAGTGTTGACTGGGGTCTCCAGCCCTGCCATAATGGAGACAAGAACAGAAGGAAAACAGCTGTCAAGGAACACTTGAGTGGCGTTAGTACCTTGTAATTACAACCCAGGCCACGGGCTCTTTCACCAACACAGATCTACCTGTCATTTTGGGTACACTCTAGAGTCTCTAGAAAGTATGAGGTAGCTTCTTCCACCAGCCTAAATTACTTTAAATAGCTTAAAATACCAGCCTAAAATACCTTAATTTTGAGGATTTCAGTTTGCTGCAAGTTAGAGTGAGACTGTGCTGCTCCCAGCAGGTCTGTTTGGGTGTATCCCTGTTCTTGGCCCACATCTCTTGCAGCCCATGCAGAGGAACCTGCTGGGCCTGTGCTTTTGGATGTATGTCTCACAGAGGGAGCTCCACCACACGGGGCACTACTGGCTTATACGGAAAGAGATTGGGCCTGCGCTTCCTCCAGATTTAAATTTGCAAAATTTCCCTTTGTCCCATTTTAGAACAAGTAAATTCACACACGTGCGTGCACAGACTCTACCACCTATTGGGCTTCTGGAGGCCTGATGCTAACTCTTCCTGGCAGCTTAGGCCCACATAAACGTTAAGGTTGCTTGAAGCCAGCTTGAAGTTTTAGACCAGGGTCTGAAACCCTGCCATTCGTCTCACACTTTGTAAATTACATTTCTTGTCATTTTTTCACACCCACTCTCTCATCTCCGATGAACTGGGGTCAAAGGGAAAACAAGCTCGGGCACCTCACCAACCTGGTGCTAGCCCTGTGCCAGATACTGCTACGTCCTTGTTCCTCTCCAAGAAAACATGACATCCACTGTGCCATGAAGAAAAGAGGATGAACTACAGCACACCTGAGCTGGAGCTGAGCAAGTTGTTCAACACAAAATCATCCTGCTGGTGTTTTTCAACTGTTTTTTTCTTGGGTAGAGGCAAATTTACTGGGAAGGGAAAGGGACAAGGGGAAGGCAATGAGGGAAGTCTAAGCTCACACCTCCCGTGACCCTCCTCCCTTCCCCTACCAGGGTGCTATCAAGCATTCCTAGCACAACTGTGTGCAACCTGCAGCTGGCCAGATCACTAGCTTCACTGGTCC
The DNA here is from genome assembly GCF_964034855.1 of Anser brachyrhynchus. NCBI lineage: Eukaryota > Metazoa > Chordata > Aves > Anseriformes > Anatidae > Anser > Anser brachyrhynchus. Next base: position 13,584,992 of record NC_137699.1, on the reverse strand, counting down.
ATCATTTGCAGTGGTGCACAGACTTCTTCAGCAAATATGGTCCAGACTGATGATACTTTGATGATATTGCAATTCCTCTTGCAAGTTTGTGGGTTTGTTTATTTGTTTGTTTTTAAGAAAACTGGTATTTTTTAGCCAAAATGTAATTTTGAGACAACTCACGTAAAGAAATGTTCAGGCAAGTATTCATATAGAGTATCTCAATGAAAGTTTCTCTTACACTCAGCATTTCTTTTTTACTTTCCACTGTCGAACATAATTCCTCACCCCAAATCATCTTCAGCTGATAAATTCTATATCCAAGCTGAGGTTTACAGAAACCTCCATTTACAGTCAGACTGTGGAAATCCTAACCACAGAAAGTTACTAGTCAAATGCGGTAAATGTTTCTTAAAAAATGTTAAATAAAAATATAACTAGCATTTGGTTATATTTAGGATAAGCAAATCTGATGCTTCATGGCATAAGGCCAGTCATGTGAGGGTCAGGAAGAAATTTCCACCCAAGATCATTTCTGTACATTACTGCATAATTAGACAGGTGCTTTGTGTGTAGTTCAAGCTTTCTTTGGAGGCAAAAGGTAGAGGTTGTAATGAACACCAGCAGCCTAATCTGGCATTTCATTCATTCCTTCTCTCCTACAACTGTCTGCTAAGAAAGACTAGTGAAAAAAATTGATTTTCTTCTTGGGAGTTTCTCTCTGCAGGGTAAAAGACATAAAAATATTTTACAGCCATTCTTCTTAAAGAATAATCATGTTGAAAAGATCACCTATTCTGTCCTGTAAGCCATCCTGTTGCGTAAATCATAATACAAGAGGACATTTAAGTGCTTTGACCAAAGGCTGTGGAAATGAGGGTTCCAGTGCCGCCAAGCACCTCTCTATACTGGTCAACAAGGACAGTTTTGCAGGGTTGATGCCGACAGTCTAAAGATAACAGTGTCCATCTGAGCCATAGCAACAAGGCTCAGAGCCTTTTGTTTCATTCAGTTCTACCTCAGGAGCAAGACAAATCTTCACCAGCAAGAATTCTAAAAGACAACAGGGATAATTGCGTAGCAGCCCTGATATTCAAACACTGAAATGCTTTAATAACACATACCAAAGTAACAGTTTGAATGAGAAAACTGATGTTTTAGGACAGCTTTAACTGGAGTTGCAGTGTGGTGCATTAGGTCATAGTTAACCAGGTTCATTGGCTCATTTAGGACTTCTAATTCTTCACTTTCCAGACAATGAGATGCCCACAAGAACACATCATTAACTTCCAATAACTCAAGCATTATTGGGTCTCAGCAACCCACTAAAGGAGTCTCTACAATGAGAGAAGGAAGGTCCTTGCTGTTATCTCTGTGAATATCTAAAGGATGCCCCAACCCCTTAGAGCTTATGGGCTGTCAAGACAGTTTGCCTTTTCAACACGGAGAACCACTGGGTAGACAAAAAGAGGCCACACCACTGGTCTTGCAAGGAGGTGTGAATTCATTTACATGAATTCATTTTAGCAGTCTTATACTGTGGCTGAACTTGGCTCGTGCCTTGAAGAGATGGGTTGCAGTAGGTATGAAGTTATTGACAAGAACATTTTCCACGTGAATAAAAGCCTGTTTTGTTTTTAGATCTGCCAAGGCTGACAGCTTCCATTTCTTCTGCAACAACCTTGCATAAGGATGGCATTAGAAGGCAGAGTTTGAGTCTACTTGAGCAGCTTATGATTCCACCAGTGGATCCAGGGGAAAATTTTAAAACTCGAAAGCTTGAGTTAGAGCTTGACAGGTAACTGAAAGCAGAACCGTTTCTCACTGCAGTACAATCTTAAATAACTGTTCATATTGCCAAAAACAAAATAGAAAAATCTGCCCAACCACACGGCTTCGGAGCAATTTCTAAGCTGTACAAAGAGCATAATGCAGGCATTAGCTATAAGGGCATTTCTTAGCGTTGCAAGTGAAAAACGGCTCTGAAAAGAAAGATATTAGAGTTTTCTTTTGGGCTTTGTCATGTACTAAACATCATGCCCGACAAGGTATTGGTAAGGTAGAACTACTGATGCTGACCCGGCTGGCAGGGGACAGAGCAGTTAAAATACTGAAATTCAGAACAGTGAGAGTAATGAGCTGTATGCAAAGTCTTCATGAGACTGGCTTAAAAATCATGTCTTTAAGTCAAGACAACCCTCCTTACCCAACTGCCCCCCTGGAACTACCCCCTCCCCACCACCCAGAAAAAGAAAAAGGAGAAGAAGAAGAAAATAATTCTGTAAGGACTGGCTGAGATTCTTTGGTAATTACTTCTGTTCTGATGTGCAAAACTTACAATATTTGGCAATGCTACTTTGCAAAGGTTTCAATATTCTTTGACTATTGGAGACCTTATCCAGTCCAATGCATTTCTTTACCACAGAAAACATTTCTTTCTCAGCCCAGGTTTGATTTCAGTAAAAAAAAAAAAAAAAAGAATCTTTAAGGAAAAGCTGGCTGTCAGCCCTAGGCATGGTGTATCCTCACTGATAAACAGACGTTTAGATCTGCAAATTCAGCAGGCCATGGAGAAAGCACTCCAAGCTAAATGGGTTAAATGTTTCCATCAACACACATAGCACAGACACATGCAGTTAAAAGACAGTTTGGGCTGATTCAGAGGCCGTGTATATTTCCAAATAAATTCAATTTACTGAGACTGACTCCTAAATGGAGTCTAGTGTCAGTAAGCCCCCTAATGGAAAACTTGCAGTCTTTGTATTTTCCGCCCTGAGTAAGTACCAAACCAGATGGCACTGGCTCTGGGATGCAAGCACCAAGTCTCTTCTCCCTGCAGGGACAAATGTGCTGACACTACATAATGCTTACAGGTGTTATTCAGTATTATGAACGCTAATAATAGACTTTCATTTATGGGAGTCTCTCGCCCAAGGGCTCCTGAACAGAAATAAACTCCAAGCATAATTTACATTAAACAGTCACATGCAGAAATGAATCACATAGCAGGAACAAAGTCTGGGAGAAAATGTGGCATGCCATGATCACTACTCTGCGCTGCTTAGCAGCAACATCAAGAGCAAGGATGATGAAGAAGCCTTGTCTCTTTTTCCCTGTGCTCGCAGTGGCAAGGGATTCTCCATCAGGGAGGACTTCGGCAGCCTTTGCCATGGGAGCATGGCACAAGAAGGCTTTTGCTACATGGCCATCCCTTAGAGAGGGTCTGGATCTGGCACTCATCTCCTCTGAGATATATTCTGTCCCCAAGGATTTTTCAGGTTTAGGTTTATTGCAGACCCATAAACTGTCTGGAGAGGAGGTTCTGCAAAGGGGACCTGGGAAGACCTGTGAGCTCTGATCTCTGGGTTTCCCTCTGCAGGTGGGAGCAGTTGACAGAATTGAGACCAAGCAGTTTGCTTCCTCCTTGCAGAGATTGGTGGTGAGCTGGTAACTAACAAAACTGGTGCTGCCCACCATGAAGGGGAGCTGAGAGTTGTTACCATGGGGTTACAGGAACCCTTCTCACCCGTGGACTCAGCTGTGGCTCCTTCCTGGTGACAGATGGAATCACAGAATCACTCATGTTGGGAAAGACCCTTAAGATCATCAAGTCCAACCATCAACCTGACACTACAAAGTCCACTGCTGTGGACTGATGTCCCTAAGCACCACATCCACACAATCTCTCAAATACCTCCACCAAAATGGGCTCCATGACTCCCCTGGGCAGCCCTAAGCATCTTTTCCATGAAGAAATTATTCCTGATATCCAAACTAAACTTCCCCTGGTGCAACTTGAGGCCATTTCCTCCTGTTCTATAACTTGTCACCTGAGAAAGATGAGACATCAGGACATAGCACAAGAAAGATAACATCTTAATGACAGGAAAAGGACCAGTTAAATCACCTCTCAGAGGAGTAGCTCAGCCTTCAGTGCTCAGAACGGGGCTAATGCCCATCCCAGAGAGGAAACAAAGAGCTGGACCAGAATGACTAATGCCCCCTGCCTATTCCAGATGGGTGAGTTTGCAAGTAGTTTGCTGGCATAAACCCAGAGACACATAAAGCATCAAGTCTTCAGTCTTTACTGGAGGAAATGAATTACAAAGAAGATATTAAAGCAATGTGTCTGCACTCATTTTGCATCAGGAAGATGGAAGGAGTTCATTTCAATCCTCCCTCCCCCCTGTCATCAAGTGTCCTAACACCAGTGAAATCCCTTCCACATCAGGTCAGGCAGATCGCCTTTCAGCGGCTGCTTCCCGCAGCCCAGCCGACAGGAGAGCAGGGCTGGCCAGGCAGCAGCTGGGAGCTGGGGCGGGCAGCAGGTGCCGAACACTTGTGGAGCCCCCGGATCCACATCCCCAGGACCAGGCAGGCAGCAGTGGGGCTGGGAAGGGTGAGAGCTGCGGTGTTTTCCCCTCTGCAACATCGCCTTGCAATGGGTCTGGCTGTTGCATGGCCAGATGAGGTGCAAGAGGTGGTGAAGGACAGGCTGGGGGAGCTGGACCCCCTGCACCTGTGGCAGGGAGAGGAGCTTCTCTGGAGACCTGCAGGGAAAAGTGCCCAACACCACTGAGCATGAACTAACAATTATTTTTGGGCGTGAGGCATCATTTTTTAAGTTTTACTCCAAGTCTCAATCCTTCACAATTCTGAGAACCTGGAATAAAAAATAGATAAAAAATCATTGAAGCTGTAAAGGTGGGTAGGTATTGCTATCTCACTTTTTACTACTAAGACTGGGGTCCCGAGCTGGTCCAGGAGCTACACTTGCCTTGCCTCTTCCAAGAGGAACTATGAAAACTGCTGTTCAGATGGGCTCCACTGCACCCAAAACCCAGAGCTCCTGGTAGAAGTCACAGAGAAAAACCATATTAACAAGCAGAATTCTACTAAATGTAATGGTGCAAACGGGACATAATACTTTAAAACAGCCATTCTATGGGTGGAGAGAAAACCAAGAATCACTGGTCGTTAGTCTCCAATTCAAGCTGTCCTTTAGGTTGATAACTCAATTAGAGTAACACGAGTTCCTTGTTCCTTCTCTTTAGTTCCTCTTGTTCTCACGCCAGGGGTGTCACTCATGCATCCAAACAGTTTCTTCGTTACCTGAGAAGAGTGTTCCTAACTTCACCATCATTCCTCGGCCTTCCCTGCGATATTTAATAAAGCAAAGTGAATGTGCTTGGCCTAGCAGCCAGTGTCGCTCATCTTATTGAACACAAGCAAAAGACGAAATATGCAACCTCACATTTGCCAGGTTCTGAGGCAGAATTTCCCACTGTGTGTTCCCACAGTAGATCTCCAAGGGCTTAACACAAACTTCTCCAGTTTGGAGCCCTCAAGGAACTATCCCTCGATATCACATATCAAACCAGGCTCCTTCTACCCATGCCAGAGAACAGCTCTCACTGCTTCCTTCTCCTTTTTATGGTGATACAAACCAGCCCTGAGAATTCCCTCACTATCTAATTTTCCATTGCAGAGGACAGAAGCTCCTGCCAACCGTTTTCCTCCGCAGTTTACTTCCAAAGTGCAGCTATGTCTCAGTTACACATGGAAAGCTATGAAGGGTGTTGTTGAAAAAAAAAAAAAAAAAAAGAAGAGACTTGGACTTCTGGCCTTACATTTTCTCATTTGTGGTGGGTTGTCTGTTTTCTTAGAGCTTACGTAGATTAGCTAGTTTGAAAAGAGAGGAGAAGAGAACAAATGCTGACGTTCACCAGAGCCATTCATTCCCCGATTCCCCTGTTTGTATCTGTAGCAGCATCCCCAGGAGCCGCTGGTCTGAGGGGGTTCTGCTCTGTTTCTGCCAGGTGGCTACAAGGACACCTCGCCGCGGGGCGAGGCCTGCACTGCTGCTAAAGCCCTGCCTGCAGGCAGGGTCCGCTGGCCCCAGCGGGGCAGGCTTTAGTTAGATGTCACTTGTGGCTGTTCAAGTGGGTTCAACCCACTCAAGAGGCTCCAGGAACCCCTCTGTCTGAGGGAAGAGGGGTTAGAAATGCAAGCCCATCCCCTCCTAGGCCATGCTGGACAGCTGTCAGGGCCTGCGCTGGAAACATCTCCCCAGTGCTACATGGAGGTAGGGATGTACCAGCCTCGGGCGGCATCGGCTCAGACATCTCTGCGGTTTGTTCCCTTGCACTTAGGGATACCCTTGCAGGGTAGGAATATCCAGTCACCAGCACAAACCACAGTAGTTACCACCATGCGCCAGAGCATTCGTTCATCCACTTCAAAACCATCCTGCCAAAGAGACCAGTGGCTCTTCGGAGTGCTGGTTTTAGAGCATAAAACCACACACCACTGAAGAGCTTCTGTCTAACCTTGGGCAGCTAAAAGTTGGCTTAGGGCAGAAATTTGAGATCATTTTTTAATATGGTAAAGAATGAAAAATAGATATAAAAGCAGAAGGAATTGTAACTTAAGTTTTGGCTTAAAAGATGTCTTTGATGAAGTCTTAACTGGGGAATTATCAGTAGGGTACAACATTCTTTGCATCCGTGCTTTATTATTTGGCCTGTTTTTTAAGACGTTCAGGCCACATTAGCTCTGAGAAGTCACCCCCACTGAAGTGGCACAAGTCACAAACCTCAGAGTGAAGGCATCCAAAGAGAACAGTGACTTACAGCGCCTTGGATAGAGATTACCCTCTCACATTAACAACTATTACTTTAGACAACTTAAGTATCCATACAGAATTTTTCATTGCTTTTCATTAAAATGTGAAGTAATATTAGTGAATTGAGGACTCTTTTTTTTTTTTTTTTTCCCATTTAGGAATGCAGAGAATGCTATTTTTACAGAGATCAGAGGAGAATCCTTCTAGACTTCTGCAAATCTACTTGTTTAGCAAGTGAAAATAATATTTTTTCTAAAAGTGCAGGGCACTCAGATGAATTACAATGTAGTGTGATTTAGGAACTTAAGCTTACCAGGATGGTGACACCAGCATGTATTATTTTTCTAGGTTAAAAAATTTAACAGGCTATATTTACTGTTTTAATGTTAGAAGGGGGAAGAAAAAAAGTGTGGCCTTTTAGGTTTGGTATTTTTCAATTCTGACTATTCAGTTTCAGGCAGTGATGCTGAAGTTTTACTCCCAGAATTGGTAATGTTGATCTGATCTTCTGACCTACAAGCTACAGTGCTGGACATATCCTGGAAACTGTCATAAGAGATACCTTATAATCAATACAGCTAATAAAGGGTCCTTTTATTGCAGGAATCTTTTGTGTAAGCTGTACTCTCCTCTCTTTTTTTTCTTTCCCTTGTGGGTGGTCAGAGCTGGAAGTAAAAGATTAAAAAAAAAAAAAAAAAAAGAACCATTTCAAATGCAAGGAATTTTAAGTTCACAGACTGTGTCTCATTGTCACTAATGATTTCCTCTGGAATGGTGAGGAGAGGATTTTTTTCTTTCTTAGAAAAAACAGCTTTTCTCTCTATCTGTTCTTTGGCTTGCAGAGCTAGAGATGCACCCCATTCAACAGCTCAGAAAAGCAAAAAAAAAAAAATTTAAGAGCTGGCTAAGATCTGTAGCTTAAGGAAATATTCCCTTCCTCCCTCTCCCTCTAAATACCAGCATTTTTTTCCCATAATAGCTTCTTCTTTTTGCTGAAAAAGGAGCCCCAAAAATGTATTCAATAATAATAATAAAAAAGACGTGTTCTAAAATTCAGTGCTAAGACACATTTTGTTTTGTTAACAGAGGTTAAGAGAGTTCCTGTAAGCAGAGCATTTGGAACAACAGCACTCTGTTCAAACTTTTGTTTAGAAAAAATGTAAAACCTAACTGGTTGTCTTCCACTGTTAAATGGAGTAGGAGCTGTCACCTGCTTCCCAGACCCAACACTATCTGTGCCTGAGGCTTCGTGGTAATTTCTGGGAGGAGGACACCGGTGGTGGCAGGGCTGCAGGAGCAGCCTCTGGTCCCGCAGCTCCCCGTGTGCCAGCATCCCCGGACTGTGGCACTGGCTGGGTGCAGGCAGAGCCCCAACACCAACAGTCAGAACGTGGTCCTGATGCTTTCCTGTGCTGATCACAATGCCCATAAGCCATTTAATGGGGTTCTGTGCATCCCTCTTACTCATACACATGATAACAATACCTCTGTTAGCCCAGAGAAAATTACTGTATAGTTGTGTATTTTTAGTTAGCTTTTGTAGGTTCCTAGCTGACTCCATTTAAATCAAAATAATATACTTTTAAAGCAGGATGAGAGCTAAACGATACTGTTTTAAAATCCTTCTAAATCACACCTTAAAATGTCCTTTTTCTACCTAAGATGTGCAAGACAAATGACAGACCCTCCGACAAAACTGCCATCCCTTTCTGAAGTCCCCTTTCTGTTTCGTTGACAAATTGTGTCTCATCCTTCCTACAGCATCTAACAACAAGACTTGGACAGTTACATAAATTACAAATTTGGGGGGGTTGATGCACAAGTTCTGATGTCTTGATATGGCATTGGAGGCAGGGGGACAGCACAAAGGCCATGCAAATCCGAATTAACACATGGGGCTGTTACCCTGGAGGAGTAGAGAGGGCTGGTTAAATATATGTGCATGTTTCAACTCCAAGGAGCAAAGAAGGATGAGATTTTTTTTTGCTGTCAGACTTGAGAAATCTCGAGTCTTCCATTCCTAATATGAGCAAAAAGCATTGCATTTGTTTACACATTGCATCCATGAAAACTGCAGCGGACAAAAGTTACCCAACAATGCTCAGCATCTGAACTGCACTGTGAGTCTGGCTGTGTCCCAGCCCAGGACAGGAAAGGGGCAGCTAATGGCAGCCAGTCTTGGAGACCTTCCTAGTACAAACCATCCCTGTAATGTGAAAGGGCTCTGTTGCTCATCTTCCAAGCAGAAAATACATGAATATCCCATCTAGGGAAAACAGTTCTCCTGCACAGAAAACTGTGTGGTGCAAGAGACGGCTAGGAATCTGATTCCAACCAAACTCCAGTGCATCTTGTTCTGAGAAGCAATATTTAGGGCTAGAGAGAGTGGTTTCTTTAGGCAGTTCCTCATCACCATGTCTAGAAGACCTTTTATTAGTCCCTGTTCAAGAAAACATGTATAAGTACCAAGGATATGACGTTTGATCTGGCCTTGAGCACCAAGCCTGCAGTCCTGCCCACCTGTTCCACAAAGGCAGACCTTAAAAGAAGCAGCTGCAAAGGAGCTGGAGTCCTTCCTCTCTTCAGTTGAGAGAGAAAAATCCTGAATAAGTAAACTAAATTTTACTAAAGCTAAATTTCAGTAAACTTGCAAAACTAAAGACCAAATTTTATTTCCTTGTTTCTGTACTTCACAATCTTTGTTTTGCTTTTGAAAAAAAAAAAAGGGAGACTTGTAATTCATCTTTTGATTACAAATTATTGAATTATGTAGATTTCTTGTGTTCTCTGCAGGACGCTAACATGCCCAAAGTATATTGTTCTTTCAAATGCAGTGAATTAATTTACACTTTCAGTGAAAAACCCTGAAAATATGCCCACTAAATATATTTAACTTGGGGGTGGTACTTCTATTTGAAAAATCCAAACCCATTCCTACTCTTCTCTCCTTCCCCAAATATGACCCAGAAGTTATTATTGTTATTATCTTTTTTTTTAATCAGAGGAAGCATGGCCCAAATTAACCAATGTGACTTAACATGCAGATATATTTCCTGTTTCCTTCCTCCTCTTTATCTTACTTTTGTGAGCTCAGGAATATGCTCACCAGAAATAAACAGGTCTCAGCTGCAAGCAGCTGGTTCTCTGCTGCTGCAAGAAGTCCCAGGCCAGGGATGAGAAACTCGGTGTGAAAGTGGGCCAACTGCTTCTCCTCTTGCCTTTGCAGCAAGCTGCCATTCTGTGTGTGGGCTTTGATTCATGCACCCTATTGGAGGCAGTCCTAGGAATTTTTCAGCAGCTTCAGATAATTAAAAATGAATAACGCCTTCAGCACAATAACCCTTGTGCTAATTGTCTGGATATTAAGCTACATTCCTTTTACTTTGCCCTTGCACTTACAGATTCTTGCATTAACATTGCAGTGGTACTGTGGAAATGGTTAGGGTAAAAATGGAAAAGTTTCGGCATCTGGCTACAAGAAACTGGAGATGTCGGTGTATGGTGACATGTGGAAGGCAGAGTGGGACATGGATAGACACATTGTTTAGCTTTTTCTGGTAAAACGATGGCATTGCATCAATTAGCAATGATAACAGGAAGCCTGCAGACAACTGTGTTGATGCCCCTTTGTCACTGGGATGAACAGGGCAGGCTGCAGCCCTCACATCGCTGCTCTGCTGTCCCTCCATGGGGCAGCCAGATCACGTACAAGCAGGAGGACAGCCACTGCTGTGAGGTGAAAAAGCCAGTTTCAAAGCCAGAAGAAGATTTTAATGCCTTCCCGACACCTTTGGCATTAACAGAGCTGGTGGAGCACCCTCAAAACGGAGAGCAATGTGGTCTTGGGAGCTGCTTGTCAAACAGGTCTCCAGTCTTGCAGGAAGACACACTGCCTGAGCAGCTCACATGAAACACAAGATATATTGCATACATGTTGTACATTAGGACACACGATCAAATTTCAATATCAAAGTCATGCAGATCATAAAAACAACCTAAAATCCATGCTATTTGCTATTATTGTCAGGAGCTTGCCAATGAGAGCTCCAAATGAAGCAAGAGAAGAATTTTCTTTGCAAAAGAAGCAGAGGACTTTTTCAATCATCAGGCACACATCACAGGAGAAGGGTTTGGAGGGGGTGTCTCAGCAGAGAGGGAAAGGAAAAAAGGCCTCAAGGTGCATCACAGATATCCACTGAGGGAAGCCACAGAGGAAACTTTGAACCTTATGTGAACGAGGATAGTAAAAAGAAACTAAGACTATCTGTTAACAAAAAGATTGGAGGAAAACAGGTCAAAAGGAAGTTGCAATAAAGGTTTTTCTTCATTGGCGTAGGAAATATTCTGAGTTTCATAGACTGGGTCCTACCTAAAAACATGTATTTCCTCTGAAGGGAAGCTCTGCTCCAGTACATCTGGAACCAATTTCTAGGAGAAGCCAGAGGCAGTTTGCCGCACTCCTATATGAGATGCACCTGTGAGAGGCCCACAAACCACCTTAATAAAAGAGAGCGTAAAAAGGGTCATGGGCTTATGCAGTAGGGAACCCACAAAGAGGGCTGAGATCCATCTCTGGGCACACAGGAGACCTGGCTGGTGGGTGGCGAGGGGCTCAAGTGTCCTGAGAGGGTTTCAGTTGTGCTGTATGGCCAAGAGAAGCCACGAGTACTCAAAAGCATCAAGGTTTGTGCAGCATTATGGGCTGATGTCATCTTCTGTGCCCTGTGCAACACAGAGAGAGAGATTGCAGGCAGAGTACAGGGAGATTAAACCAATTTTTCAGCGCAATAGCCAGAAAATGTTGCCAGCAGGTGAATGGTAGGAAGGGGAAATATCAGATATCTATGCAGAGACAGGAGAGTGAACAGAAACAAATGTAGGGAAATTCATTTTCTTACAAGCTTTAATAAAGTACAACCAAGTATTAGCGCTGGAGGATGTTCTCATCCATTTCAGCTCTTCTCAGAAGATGCTACCTAAGTTGAATAGATATGGGAAGACTTCACTTCTGCACCCATTCTTATCTTTGCCGTAAAATGGTAGTCATTTCCCTGTGCTTCCCCTTATCCTAACATGCTCTCGCTGAAAGGGACCTGCTCAGGACCCCAGCCAGGAGGCTCAGCCCCAGCAGCTCTCCAGACGGCTTTGTGGACAAGGCCTCATATTGAGCGCCTCACAGCACCTGCTGGAGGCCAGCGCTGATGCTGCTGGAAGGTTTCTCAAGCTGAAGGGAGGACATGGGGTCCCTAGAGGAAATGGTCACTTTCAGTGACAGCAAGGATGTGGCACTCCATCCTATAACCAGCGGGCCCTTCCCTGTGTCCAGGGGCAGTCTGGAGACCCTCTTCTTTAGTCAGAGAGATTCCAAAGTTTACATGCACAAAAGCTTCTATCATAGCAGCAACCAGAGGCATGTGTCTGCTAACACTATGCCAGACGAGAAGCATGTGCAGTGAGCAAGAACTGCAGCCTGAAAATGAGAGAGGGCAAAAAAATCCCCTTAGATTTCAGGCTGGGGCATTTGCAGCAGTAACATCAGTGAGGAAGGATTGTGGTGCTACACAGCAGCCCCTGTGCCGTGTTGGTGGGACACAAACACCACATCAAAAGGCACCAAGGGCAATGTGTCTGTGCTGAGGCCCCCAGATAAACGCTTTGGAGAGATAGGGTCGGAGCAGCACCAGGAACAGGTCCTCTTTGCCCCAGCCCATGCTCTGGCCTGCTGCTCTTCAAACTTTCGATTTTTCCAAGAAGTTTCCCACAGATCAGCCTGCTCTATATTGCTACACTGCCAAATAAGAACGGTTTATTACTAGTTTACAGCATGCAAGGGTGTTTTGCTGTCAGTCCGTGGCCCCCTGGGGTTTGGTGGGGCACTGGCGGTGAGCACCGTGCTAGCCTTTGGCTCATGCTGCCTACAAGGCACTTGGGTGAACAACTCCAGCCTCTCTGATGTGAGTGTGTAGCCAGCACGTGCTTCGTCAGGGTGCAAGTCCTGTGTGTGCATAGCCTTACACTGGCTTTCTGTCACACAGTCACAGCCCCCGGGTGGTTTTCTGGACAAAACCTTAGCGACGTCCTCCCCGTGCCTGCGTGCACCTCCCTTTTTCCTTGTCTGAAAACAAATCCGCAGCATTCGGAGCGTTTCCTCCCGGCTCCATGTGATTCTGATTTCACTAATTAAAGTTAATCTGATAAAGGAAGGAACTGCGGAGAAGACTAAGAGCAGAAAGGCAGGCGGGCAGGGGTCAGCCGGCAGGCCGCCGAGGGAGGCCTTTGCGGCCAGGGAGCCGAGCGCTGCGGGGCACGGCGGGGCTGAGCCGCTTCATCTGTTTGGCCATGGGCTGGGGCTGAACCCCCGGCCACCCCGGCTGCCCGGCCTGACCCCCCCGCTGCCCCGCGGCACAGCCAGCGCTCGCAAGGTGGGACCTAATGAAAGGCACCGGGGAGCGGGAGGAGCGCTTCTGCCTCCTGAGTGTGGAGCACAACGCGGCCTAGGCCGGCTCGGGGGATGAGTAATGGATAACAGAGCAGCTTCTCGTCTCCAGGTCCCCGTCTGTTGGACCGGTGCCTGGAGGGCAGCGCTGATTGAAATTCATTGGCACCTGATGGTGGCTGAAGGGGATCTGTAGGAAATGAAAGCCTGGATTTCAAGATAAGATGTCCCCCTCTGCGGACAAAAGGGTTCCTGGGGTAACAGAGCCGAGAGCAGAAGCGTTGAGTGGCGACTGGTACCCCAAAGAGAGCAGAGCTTTGGGTCACAGCTTCACCACGCACAGAGCTGCTTCCTCCCAGCACCATGGCAGTACTGCTGGATGGAAAAAGCACCGTGGCACACACAAATCCAGCTCAGTGTGAGAAACACCTGACAGGGTGCTGAGCATCCACCACTCACAGCAGGCAGGGCCATGACATTCAGTCGTGTGGTTCAACGGGTGCCAGCTGTCTTCTCCAAATAGCATCCCAGGCTCCTTGTATCCAGCAGATTTAAAGAGGAGGACATCTTCAGAGAGAAATGGCAGCTGAAGCCACATGTAGCGTGTGCAGAACGGTCATTAGAAAGCTAGGAAATGAGATGAGCTCACCTTACTTTGTTTTCAAAATCTGTCTTGATGGCGTTGAGGTGCTGGAATTAATTTTGCCGAGCACAATGTAGCACATCAATCTAAAGTATTCGAGCACCAGGGATTTACTTTATCCAGCTTCTATCTGGGCAGCAAGGAGCCGCGGGATGGCCTCTTGCTCCAAACATGCCAACAGAGATGCTCACGGAGCCTCTCTGCAGAGGCACGATATTCGCATGCAGCTAGAGATTTACCACTTCTCTGCTTTCTTTAAATGGCTGGTACATACATCGATTTCGACAGCACCCCTGCCCCTCCTCTGCAAACTCCATTCATCGTTAACTTGTTTAAATTAAACACAAGCACGGACAGGATCAGCAAGCAGCCGTCTGTTTTATTAGTGCTTCTACTTCAAATGTCAGTCTTAGTCCCTCCTTGCTGGGCTCTGATCTCTCATGACAATTTGATTAACTTTACATTTCCTTTTATTGTTGGAGAAACATTTGGAAAATCTTAACATATCTTACGGGCTGGTTCTGAGACCGAGATGGTGATTATGTCCATGCTTAGCATCATCCATCAAAATCAGGCATCTGACAGTCAGACCACCTGAAAAACGTGTCATTCCCAAGAAGTTCACGAGCCATAAAATATTTCCTAGTTGTGAATAACCACAGGACACTTCTTTTTCTCCTTGCAGGAATACTTTCACTAGGAATCTCTTAAACCTCTTCATTAGGAGACAGTCTTCACTTCACACCAGTCTGCCCAGACAAGAGCACCTTCTCAGCTCCCAACAGCTAGAAACTGGTATCTGAGTCTTTCCAGGAGCCACATTCCTGTGGTGACTCCCTGATGGGAACATACCATTAATTGAGGGACTGTCAGGACGTGACATATCCCAGGGAAAAGGATGCTCCGTTTCACTTTGACAGAACTTTTCCCCCTTTCCTGGTGCTCAAACTAATCTAATAGTGCCTGAAGCCTCTGGCATATACTCAGTGTTACATTTCTGCCTGCCTCTGAGCTTCTGGAGCTTGGCACAGTCCCAGAGCATCAAGGCACCAGTGAAAAAGGCTGGAAGTTGGCCTGGTTTTGTCTTTATGTTTCAAGACCAGGATCAGAAATAGAAGTAGTAAGAACCTCATGGAAAAAGCATGGTTTCCTGGTGTTTTTGACAGTTTATTACATGTAGATGTCCAAATTCTTTCCTGGCATCATTTTCATTGATCTGAAGGTACAGCTACATGGTCGTTCTGAAAAGCCATGCCACTTGCCTCTTTTTCTGAGGGTAACACAGTGATAACAGATGTTCTTGTCCTTATACAAAGGACCAGAACAAGACTTAGGGGACATCTCACTTCTACTTAACCACAAATTCTGTCTTAAGTTGTGCACAGACCTTATGAGAGGTGTTAAGATTTTAGCTTCTCCTGTAGAGACTAGGACTAGCAGTGCTACTAGAGCTAACATCCTTCTTTCCTGCCGGCCTTGCTACCATTTATACTGGTCATTCCTCACCGGTTCAGCATTCATCTATCCCTAGCTCCATATTTACAGTTTTTCTTCTACTTCAGGACAAAGATTAGTGTTCCTTCAGATCTTTTTTTGTGCCTTCAAGTGTAGTTCTGAAACACTGTTCCCAAGTAAAAATAAATACCAATACTTAAGGGCATTAAGCTGACTTCTTCAGGAAATACTCAGATATCACAGTTCAGCTGATACCATTAAGCCATGGTAAATCTGTCTCATGCCTGAGCCACCTATCTGCCTGTTTAGTGAAAGAAAAAATTAATACTAACACAGGTGGACATCAAGCAACACGGCTGGGAGACCTGCCTGGCCTCAGGTCCCAGACCTGACAGAAAGTCCCAGGTCTCCAGGCAGCACTAAGTACACTAGAAGGTCTCAGGATCGCTGCTGCAAAGAGTTAAGCCTCATATCAAACTCAGGAATATGTAGGTTGCACAACATAATGATCCCCATTGCTCCTAGTGAGATTTGCAGCTGCTGATCAACACAGTAGTAGTTAATGATGGTACCAAGATCCCCCCCAATGGATATTAATAATTCTTTTATTTCTGTCGCTTTCAGCCCCTGGTGAAATTCCTCTGCAGTTCTCAGATGTTTCTGACCTTTCTCACGTGAGAAAAGCTACCATTCCGTGCTCTCAGAATGAACAGTTCTGCTCCTGCTCAGGCTACAGCAGTGTGATTCCTCAGCCCCTCACAAAACACAAGTTTTCCTTAATGAAGCCTCATTTCAATCCACAAAAGCAGAAGAGAACAACAAACTAACTTACTTCCCATTTTCTGGAGAAGAATGATTTACATCTTAAATAGAGATGGCTGGCTTTTCTAGTAAAGAAGAGAAAGTGGACCAGAAAAAAAGGAGAGTAGAATTGTGAATAGCTAGAAAACAAGTCATTGAAATTTACAGCAAGCAGACATTCTCTAATGCTTCTGCCATCCCAAGCTCCTGCAATAGAGAGGTCTGTACCCTTAGGAACAATTTGGGCTCCTTATACTTCAACAGATCTGTACTTAGATCCTGCAACACAGTGTTAAACCTCTCCTCCAGCCCTTCAAGACAAATTAAAGCTATTTATACTAGTTTGATACAACAGTCATGCTAGGGGGAAAGATATTAAACATAGAAGCTCCTGCAATGCAAGAGAGAGTGCAATGAAAGCTGGGATCTGGCCCCATATCACCAGCTCTCCCTGCATGAGTGCCCAAAAACCACAGGCCCAATCAAGCATCTTGCTTTCAGTGTTATGGGTGCTGGAAAGAGTCCAGCCCCCACAGTCCCAGGGAAGTGATAAAACCCCATGTACTAGTTAATGCACTGACTCTTATAGGCCCATGCAGCAGGTGAGCAATTATCACTTGCAGTCTAGCTTAATGCTTTACAGGGCCGGAGAGCTGTTTCCAATTAGCCTCAGTATACCATGGAAATTAACTCATTTGTGTCACCTTGGCTTGCAAGTGGGCTGTGAGGAACTGATGAAACAACTGGAATTGAGTACAGGTGGCACCTCCCTTCTCCTCCTACTCCTTGGCACTCCTTGCACTGGATCCAGAGGGGTTATATTTCATGGAAGAAAACACGGATGGAAAAAAACAGCTTGATCCATAACCAGGAGCTGAGGGAGGGTTGATCCCCAGAGTCTCGTCTCCATGGTGTTTTTCCAGACTGGTTCTCTGTGTCCCAAGAAATATGCTTCCAAGCACTTCCCTTTGGATTATTTTGCAATCTCATGAGGCTTCTCAGCATTTGGCCTATAAAAGCCTATCTTTATAAAGAACTCTGTCGTATGTGTGTTTTATCTGCGAGCCTTGTTTAACGAATGCTTTCAGGCATTATGAGCCAATTCAGAGCCTGCTGTAAAGCCAGTGTCATTCCATCAAACTCACTGGTGTGTCATTGCTGCAAGGCATTTTCTCTTAAAAGGATATTCTAAAAGTTGATGTTGGGGCTAAAATTAGGCTAAATACTTGCAGGGGTCCTTCTGTGATCCCCTTATACAACTTTGGTGCCTGTGAATGGTGTGCATATCAAAGGAAGGATGATCTCACGGATAAACACCAAGAAGGCAGAGGATCTCTCAACTATTTTCTGAGCTGTGCCATAAAAAACCTGTGTCATTTTGAGTACATCATCTCATGTCTCTGTGCTTCAGTTTTCTCCTTTCAGAGGTCAGAGTAATCACCTCTTGGTGAGACTATGGAAATAAATATGTTGCAAATGTAAAGTGGTTCTTGGGTAATAGTCATGAAGAGAAGCATTTAACTGTAATGATTAAGAGATCTCTTGCTTTGATAGCTTGATTTTGAGCTTGGTGAACTTGGCTTACCTGAGCTCCTTTTAACACCTAATTCTTGATGAAAGACGAGCTATAATCTGAGTGTGATAGTGTATCCATCTAAAATTATCTGTAAAATAACAGATTAAACTTTAGGGGTAGTGTGTCTGTGTTTTGTATTTGGTCTAAATACAAATTAAAAGCCAAATTCAGCCCGGTATTGTATAGAAGGATCTGTTTCTACTGACGATCTGCATACAAAATGACTGAAGGAGAAACTTTAAGTTGTTTTAGAAAAAAATGAAAATTCACACCAAATTGCATTCCACGAAACACGTATCAGTACATTCAGCGAGTGGAAGAGCAAGTTAGAAATAAAATATTCTCCAGGCAAACACAATTCTGTTTCTCCAAACGCAGCCTGCAGCTCAGGTCATTATTTCTAGCAGCTAATGAAAGCTAATTGCACTGACCTTAAGAGTACGTCGTGGTTGTGAAGATCAGCCCTGCATTGTATTAACACCGGGGGAGACATTGTCTGTCCTGGAGAGGGGGCCAACACGCCGCAGACCATGTGGGTTTCCCCACCTCGGACATCCACGGGTGTTGAGCAATGTGCTGAAGGCCACATACTAAATTTTCAGTAAAGGCAGGAGCTTTGAGCCCCAGCATCCTGCTTCTCTGTCCTGTACTCTGAACGCGTAAGGGTGGTTGTAAGGTCCGAGCTGCCGACAGGTGCCCAAAGGTCTATCTGGACTTCCCGAGACCATCTTCCCATTCGATCCCCTGCGTTTCCACGTGGGGAACACCTAACTGCAGAGAGCACAACTCTGCTACGTTTTGGCAGGGGTAGGAACAAAAATGCCACAGCCGCATCATGGAAGGAGCATGTCCGTCCCTGAAGCAAGCAAATCAGCCGCAGTAACGACAGACGGGTGCTCTTGGAAAACCCAGATCAGCTGGGGAGCTTTCGGCAGCATGGGGCTGGACCCTGGGGGTGGCTCTGCACCAGGGAGGAAAGCTTCCCAGAGCTGGAAATGTCAAACTGCTTCATAGGGAGAGTCAGGCCTGGGCCCAAACCCAAAATGTCAGGCCAAATCTGAACTGCCCCAAATTTGGATCTGGATGTGAAATCTGTGGCTTGGGACCATTTCTGCTTTATATTTAAAAAGCTAATTGTCTCTTGCCATGGGTAACTAAGTATCACAAGAACTGACATGGAAGCAGCAGATTGAAATCTCTCAGGATCCCATTTTGCAGTAGTCAAAAAACCCTTCTTTCCTGGATGCAGGGAACAAGCTTTGC
This sequence comes from Anser brachyrhynchus, assembly GCF_964034855.1. Taxonomy (NCBI): domain Eukaryota; kingdom Metazoa; phylum Chordata; class Aves; order Anseriformes; family Anatidae; genus Anser; species Anser brachyrhynchus. Next base: position 13,566,214 of record NC_137699.1, on the reverse strand, counting down.
CACATCTGCAAGCCAGGGAAAATCACTGGAAACTCTGGAGTGAATAATTATACACAAATGTTTACAAAAAAATAAATAAGAAGAATGTATGCATAAGTCAAGAATAACAAATGACATGTGGCCAAAACCCTGAATAGCTACTAAGGCCCGGCACTGGGATATGCAATTTTCACATCATTTGCAGCCCTGGGCAGCTAGAAAGGGTGGTTAGGAGATATTAGTATACAATGGCTGCTCAGTACCTGGTATTTATAGTAAATTTCCAGTGGCCAGGGAAACAAATCACAAAAACCCAGCCTTGGAAAGGATGGAAAAAGCCCAGGACAGCCAGTGTTACTGGTATTCCTGTCCAAGAGAGAGGTCTTGGGCAATATGTGTGCCTCTTTCAGGTCTGTGGACGCAGAGACCCGGGCTCCCATGTTCCTTGCTGTCCCTGGCTTGCCTTACAGCCCTTCACCCAGTTCTTATTTCAGACACATCTTCTGCCTCATGTCCTTCCAAGGACTGGCAGGCCTCGTCTCCCCATCGACATTACCTCCTTTCATTCATTCATCCCCAACACACCTACACACCTCTGCAGGATGGACTCTGCGTTTCACATCCTGCAAGGCTTTTGCTTTGGTTTGCACAGTTTTCAAAAAAATAAAGCTGAAGCCTGAGCGCTTGGTGCATGGCCAGCTTGGGTTCCCTGGGGTGCCCACCTACCTGCAGGATCATGGCCCTGCCTAGGGGCCTCTTTCTCCTGGGCTGACCCTTGGGCTTGCTTGACACTGATCCTGAGCAAGAAAGAAGTACAAAAAATGCAGGTGAGGGCAGAGATCTCATTTCTCCCACTCCCCAGCGGAGACATAGCAGAGCAGGAAGCTGCCTGGTGCCAACATTGCCTGCCTTTGGATATGTCCTGTCCCCAGAAGAAAGAGTCCCTTGGTGGCTTGCTCATCCTGGGGCTGAAACTGTGGGTAGCCAGAAGCAATCAGAGCAGGCTGGGAGCTCTACCACCTCTCCAGGAGCATGGCAAAAGCCATTCTTGATAATCTTGTAGAGATACAGGTAGCTTTGAAGCCCCCTGCCTGAGCTCGGTAGCAGATAGCTGAGCTTCTGGAACAGGATAATCCTCCTGAGCCCCTCTCGGCTCCTTCCAGTAGATTGCTGGGGACCAATTTACTATTTACTGGTCCTATGAAAAATAAAAGAGAGAGAGAAAAGCAATTTGGGAACTATCAAAGTGAGTAGCTGTAGCTTTTATGGAGCTGGTTTTATGGGAGATTGCTTCCAGGTGACTCTTGGCTGGCGCAAGGCTTCGCTCGACATGGAGCAAATCGGTGTGCTGAGGGGGCTTGAGGCCATCGGGCTGCAGCCACAGCCCGCCTTCCCCTGGTCCTGGGCAAGCGCTGGCGCTCGGACCTGCAGGGTGGTTGGAAGTGATCGCCTCCCCTACTGTAAAAAGCACAAGGAGAAGGGCTGTTGTCAGCACGTCAGCAAGGAAAGCAGAGCCGTATCTGCCTGTGGAGCTGGGCTGCAGAAGATGATGCATTAAGATGTACATTGCAGGGATTTCCTCCTCGTTATTGCACAGTAACAGAGCCCGCTGCACACGTAATTCACAACATCTAGGTAGGAAAGCATGCAGGATGTGGCAGCCACACCATACCCTGCACCTACTCCAAACTCCTGGCTGACTCTGAGGAGGCAGAATCGCTGCAGTCTGCGTCTGGAAGCGAACAGAGGGCTTGTAATTGTGTTGGACAAGAATTCAGTTTTAGCTAGAGATGGGCATGATCTGAAGTGAGGCAGCTCTTGACTGGACAGTCTCCAAAATTAAAGGCTATTCTCATCTGGGATTTTCAGCCAGGCTGCCTGAAAGCCTTTTCTGAAACTCAGAGACGGGGTGAGATGCAGATGCTGTCTCTTTCCCACCTTTTCGGGTAACCAGTGTCAGCACACACACACACACACGTACATACTCCTGACTCAAATCCCCACCGCAGCGCAGCCCCCCTGCCGTGGCTGGGAGCCTGCAGACGAGATTGCCATCTCCGCGAAGCCTTGCCAAGCCACCGGCGCTCGCGGGGCTCCTCTGGTGACCACGCGCGAGCTTCTGCTGGAAGACCCACCCCGTCTCGGTGTCAGCGTTTGGGCTGAGGCGCTCGGGACCCAGCCTACGTGCCGAGGCAAGGGGGCTGGAGGGGACGGTGCCGAGACGTCTCTCCGTTACCGTGGCACACAGTGCAGTGCGTGCGAGGCTGGGTGCTGCAGGGGGGCCAGGGCTCGCTGGGTTCCTCTCTCCCTCTCTCTGGGACAGCTGTACACGAGCGAAGGCACGGTGGCAAGGCGCATCACTGCTCATCAGAAATGTACTGTGGGAAGGAGAGCCAGTGCTGAGGTCATGCTTGTTGTGTAGGTTTGAAAAGAAACAACCTTTTTTTTTTTAATATATATATATTTTTTTAATTTTCCTATTTTCTATTCCTTCTTACCTCCCTCCCCGCCTTTTTTCCCCTCCCTCAAATCACTTCTTTTTATGTGGAGAAAGGAATAAGGATGAAGGAGCTTTGAGAGCCAAAATAATGTACGGAATTGACAGCCAAAAAGAGGAATATTTAGCTTTTCAAATAAAATATTAAAACAGAACAAAACAAAAACAACAACAAATAAACAAAAAGCACGTGAGATGAAAGAGAGTCTTTTTAATGGAAGTAACCTCTACAAATATTCTGCTACTTTTAGAAATAAGGGTTGACTGCGGCTTTTATCTGAAACTGGGACCTGGTCTCTAGTTTGGCAGCTCTAAAGCAGAGAGCAGAACATACTGATCTGGAAGATGGGGCCTGTGAGAGCACAGAGGGGAGCGTGCGGCAGCACAGCTCCCCCAGTCCTGGCACCTAGAAGTACCTGGATGGCAAGGAACCTGATAATTACTGGAAGTGGCAGTAATTAGTAATTTATTTTTTTTTTTGATCCCTCCAGATGCTTTTGGCTCCTCCATGGCAGCAGCCCTTGGCACTTGTCCTGTGCCTCAGCTGTGAACGTGAGCGCACAGGCAGGCAGGTCGCTGCCACCTGGGGTCAGTAAGTGGCTGCAGATACCAAACATCACCATGTGAAAGGAACAGACGTGGCCAAAAGGCCCCGACTGTGCCTGGCTGTCGAAGCAGTACTGCTGGTGCGTTGGCACAGGGGAGGAATTCAGCACAGACCACTTTTCCCCTCTGCTGCTCTCCTCGGCACCGCGCCTGCTGTCCTGCTGAGAGCACTGTGCCGAGCTTGGCCCCAAAACAGGGCCAGGGACTTCACCTCATCCCCTGCAGCCGAAGAGTTAACTCCCTCTGCAGCTCTCCTGCACCGGCAGGATTTAGAAGGGATTGCAGCATCATTCTTTAGGCATACCCAGATGCTCAGTATTAACGTAGGCAGCTCTGCGAAGATTGTTTCCTGCTACTCATCGGATGAGAAGAATATTTGGATGAAGTAGTGGTTTGGGTATCACTTTGCAGGTCTGCAGTATAACTCAAGTGGAAAGAGATTTAGCTCCAATTACTCGATGTAATTCAGAATACAGAAGAGCTCTCTGTTGCTAAGACAGTAGTTAGTTTTCAGTTAGCTTTTACTCCACTGGCAAGAGCCACAGCAAGCTGCACTCTTCCTTTTTTGTGAGTGTATGCATGTGCGTGAGCTCCAAACCTCAGCCCGAGAGCCCTTAGCATCGGAGCAGGCTTTGAGATACGACTCAAAGGTGTGCATTTATCCACAGTCTCAAACAAAGCAAAACAAGAAATAGAAATTCGAAATAAAGCTCGTTCTCTACTGAGACTGAAAAGAAAAGAAAGCAATCCCATTCTTTGCGGTGTTCTTCTAGCTTATTTTGTTCCTGTTGCTCTGGCTGGGTGGTGAAGCTGAACTCCTCTCCTGGCAGCTCCGTGCAGCTCCTACGCCATAGGCAGGTACTGTTTTGTCTGGGTCTCCAGCTCCACTGAAGTTGTTGAGTCCTGGTTTCACTTACGTTGAGAGCAAAAGCAACATTTAAAAAAAAAAAGTGCAAAAAAATAGCTTTGTTTAGTGCTTATATTCCTCCTTGCATGAAAAATCTATCCTAAGTTTAGCTGATGATGCCCTTTAAAGTTTGATTACAAATGGACAAACCCTATTCATTAAAATAAAGGAGGGGAATGGGTGACTTGTCTGACGTGGAAAGCCCCGCTGAAGAAACAGTGGATTTAGTTATCTCAAAGCAAGAGGGAACCTAAACTATCCCACGAGAGTGTGTAGGGGCCAAAATAAGGAACAAAATGCTGCAGAAAATTTGAAAGAATACAATGCTGCCTGGCGGAATAGCAGCTATTGCAGTGAGCACATGTAAAAGGATTGCTAAACCTGAGATTTTCCAGAAAAAGTAAACCTTGGTCTCCCATTTGTTTAGAACCAAGTTTAATTTCAGCATAGTATTTGTTCCAGCAGCTCAATTTAATGCTGCAGCTTGAAGAAATCTTAAATATACTGGGGAAGATACAAGAACAGATTGTAGTTCCAGCACAAAAACCTGCAACCCTTGATAAATAACAGAGCATGATCCCAAGCTGTCTCCTAGGTTGTCTGAGCAGAAGGTATTTCCCCGCAAACCTCCGAGGTTTGTTTTCTGTTTCTAATCACTGCGACTGCAGGCTCCTTGAGGCAGGGACTGCTCTTCGTCATCCTCAGCGCCTCCATGGGCCACTGCCGGGTGCTGCCCTCTCCTGCGACGGGGGCAGTCAGTCCTTCCAGCCCTGAGATTATTCCTGCTCCTCACAGCTTTCCTGCTGCATGGTTGGCATCGTGTAACGTCTGAAGAGAAGGAATTGAGGTTGCGAGGAGAGGTAAGAAAGTCGCCTGTCACAGTGAAACATCTGCAGAACCTCTGCCTGTTCGTCGCGTCTCTGAACCATTCAGTGTCCCACAGCTGGGCTTTGCTCTGCTCCAGGATCCCCATTAGTTCAGTTTTCAGCACATTCACCTCAAGATCTGGGCAGATTAAAAGAACTTGTGCCAGACTCACCCATGCTTTTCTAAAAATAAACCTCCCAAAAATCAACAATAGAGGGTTGAGCTAAACATGTTTGACAGGCTGTGATTTTCCTGCTGGGCACTAAAGCCCAGCCAGGACTGACTACGCACAAAAGCGAGGTGGTTCTCTCCCCACCCTTCCGAAATGTTTTAAGCCAAAAGGAGGATGACCGGTTCCTAACCTGGTGCAAAGTCCAGAAAAGTGCGAGGCCGATTTTGCTGTGTCACAAGCTGATCTTTCACAGATGCTGAAAAGCTAGGAAGTGCAATTATGGGAAAATTGCACTAAGGCAAACAAGTACATGCCAAATTCTGCCATTCTCCATTACCCACCTGAGCCCCTTGATTGTGGCAGACAACGCACCATCTGTATGTGCTTTGTCAAAGGGAAAAAAATAATCCCAAGAACGGTGTCTGAACAGGGAAGCGGGAGAAGAGGGGGAGGCTCGGCGACGGAGCAGGCACCCAACAGCCGCTGCAGAGCTGTGGCAGCGCCCAGGAGCCGTGCTCAGCCGAGGCCTTCTCCAGGGTTACCCAAAATGGGGTGGCCTCAGCTCACCCACATGGTCATTCCCATTGTGTTTGGCCATCGGGGGCTTCTCCAGGTCCCTGAGCTCCGTCCCCCCTGAGCACGCGGTGTGAAGCCCAGTTCTCATGAGAACAAGCTTTCCGGGCACTGGGAGATGTCAGATACTTCCAGCTCCTGCTTGGGCCAGAAATAACTTGCAGTCTTTTCTCAGGATATTCTGGCAATGCTGTTTGCTAACCCGGATGGATCCCACTATTCCTGAGGTACCAATACATGAAAAAGAAGAAAACAGATGAGCAAATAGCACAGGAAGGCAGGGATGTGAAAGAGTTACCCACGCTCACTGAGCCTCAGAGACAGCTTGGTTTTCAGCTGAGCCTTGGGTTCAGATGCTGTCCTCTTTTGAACCCAAGCAGTGCAGCAATTCTCCATGGTGTGCCCCACACTCCAGAGGCAGGATAGCTGAGCGGTCAGAGTGCTGCCCCAGTTAGATTTCCTTGCCCCGCGTTTCCTGGGTGGTCCTGTTCAAGCCATCAGTTGTCACAAGTCCCTGTTTTGGGAAGGGGTCTGGTAGCATCCCCTTCCTTCACATAAATAAAATAAATGCTCCAAAAGTCTCCCACACAACAGGAGCAGGAGCTGAGCAGAGGAGAGGGAGCAATACCTGCTCTGGCCTCCGAAGGCTTTTCACAAGTACTTCAGCAAATGCATCTGCTAGCAGCACCAGCAGAATTTAGAGGCTACGCAGGGCTGGACCCAGCCGCGTGATGAACCAGGGAGGTGCTGGGCTCGGGGAAGACAGGCTACGGAGCTGTCATATGCCTCCAAACTTTTGGGTGGTGCTGGTGGAGTGCGGGGCAGGGCAGGAGACTGGTGCCTCCTCTGCCCACTTAATGCCCCTCTCTTACTCAACACTTGGACACAAAAGCAATTGGGTGATAGAAGTTGCAGATTAGGAGAAAGCAAGAAGGCAATTCAGGGAAATGCCTTGAGGCACTGAGCTGGAGGAACCATTCTGGCTGTCTCCCACCTTTGGGGGACCTTGTAATAGCTGCAGAGGTGTGTGAAAGGTAGCTGATGAGGGCTTGGGACTTCTGCAGGCATTACTGAAGCACCCATCTTGTCATACATGGCCAGAGTGGTGCAGATTGCCGAACACATCATGCTTCGAGGTTAAACTAGTTTTGATGTCATGCTCAGGAGGCTTGAGACAGCCTCCTAAAGGATGTACCTGGATGGGTGGATGTGTTTGGGTGGGAGATCATCTAGGTGAATTCATAAAAGCTGCTGCTGGAAGCTAAAGGTGTGCCTGATCACACTGGGCCTGCAGAAACCCAAGCTATTGGAGCTATCAAATTCAGTAGATCCATTTGGTGTCTCACCTCTCAGCTTGATGCCAGGGCTTTAAGACTTTGCTGGGGCTGCCCATGATGGCTGCAGCGTGGCAGGAGAGGGGACAAATCTCTTGCTGTGGAAGGGCCGAGACACACTGGATTATCTCCTCACTGACTTTAATCATGTCCCAGTTGTTTTCCATCCAGATCACCTTCTGGACTGCAGGGGCCGTTCTCAGGAATGGCAGGGTGACCCCAGCACCTGCAGACCTTAGCAGCCACGGTTTACTGAGTTGAAAGCCACAAGGGACTTTAGGAAAACAGACTGGCATTGATTGAGCTGGGCAGTCTCAGACCTTTTCACATTATGTTTTTCTCAGCTCAGCCAGAGCCTGTTCATGTCACTGTAAAAAAATATGGGCAGGTCTGCAGGTCCTCAGTGGCCTCTCCAACCCCAGAGGTGTGAGGTGTGACAGGTCTGATGTGCTGGCTGCTTGAGGAGCCTGCCACAGGCTACATCTGCTGGTGGGGCCTCCTTGGGGCTGGCAGGAAGGATGGGGAAACCCAGGCTCCTCACCCTGCAGCTGGGTGACCCTGTGGGCAGGTGGACAGGTCTGGACAGGATGCACTGCTCTCATGGGTGGTAGCACATTGTGCTGTTGCTGGGACACGGGTGAACCACAGAGGAGGTTTTAGAGCAGGAACAATTGGTGCAAATACCCTGAATTAGGCTGCTATTCACGCTGGCTGCTCAAATCGCATGTATCTAGACATCCTGCTACTCTGCCATTCACTTATTTGTTCACATGTGGACATCAGTGCTATCATGAATGACGAGATGTAAACAGTGCCAGCCAAACTGTGAGCTGGATAGGGTTTATCTCGCAAGGGAGGGTTTATCTTGCATCTCTAAAGATGTAAGTACGGTTTCTGAAATCAGTGGTAGTTGCCAGACTGGGCTTTGAGGGATGTCCCCAGGGTAAAGAAGGGAAGCTGAAAGCGTGTGGCTTTGGGTGTAGCCAGAGCCACACGGTCCGGTGCGTCTGTGCTCACCCAGGGAGACAAAACCTCGACATTACCTTGTTAGGTCCAGCCTCAGTCATGCTAGGAGACACGTGGGTCTCTTCTGTGGACAGGAGGTGAGGAGAACACATGCCCTGCTCACCACTGTGCCCTTCACTGTCCATCAGAGGCTGTGCAAGCAGAGGCAATCAGACAACATACGTCTGAGGGTGGTTTGGTTGAAGAACTGCTGGTGACCAGCTCCTTCTGGACCAAGCTGGAGAGCGTATGTTGAGCTGGTCTGCACGTACCCCATAAACGTAGGAAATGCGTCTCCACTACCAAAAGGCATTTTTGTCTGAAATCTGACTCAGAGAAAAAGGGAAGAGAAAAAAGTGAGCCTATATGTAACTTCCTGCCTCTGGTCTAAAAATTGCACTGGCAAGCTTACAGTTGGCAAGACACAGCAACGGATGCGACTATTTTTCTGCATTCCAGTAAATTTAGCATGATTTGTCTAATTCAGGAGTTTACAAGCAGTTTCCTTGTTTGCATGAGATCTCAATATAGCACCTCGTGCTTCTTTCCATTCTTCACTGCACATTTTCGGTGCGCGGACTGGCTTCCTTCTCTCTTGCTCTCCTCCAGCCACCCTCAAGTCCCTCACCTGGCAAGCCAACACGAGGAAAAGATTTATTGATTTTTTAGAGCTGTTTTTCACGCACGCTAGTATGTAGAAAGATGAAGAGATTCCCAGCCACTAGTGAATTTAGGTGTATTAAGGTAAACGATGCTTTGCTAGTAGTGGTAGACTCAAAGAGAGAGGGGAGAAGTAAGGTGCTCTAAGACGGTACTTACCCTCGGCATTTCCAGGGATGGTATCTGGCAGCTGTAATTTCCAGACGGGCTAGATATGCTTCCCTTCAGGCAGAAAGTCCTCCGTGAGACAGGTCCCCAGGCCACCGTGGATGTGACCCCCCCGCTGCAGGAGCCATTAACACGTGGGGCCATACCCTGGGACGGGCAGTGGTGCTGCGCTGACAGGAGGACTGCTGGGGACTCTGAATTGCAGAAGCAGGGGGAAGCAAACCAGCGTGGGATGCTGAGACCAACCCCACTGCATTGTCCTGGATCCCCTGTCACTCCCAGCCCAGGCCAGCTGCCATCCTTGTGGAACAATGGGAGCCCTGCAGACAATGTCAGCTCTTGTCTGGAAGCTGCTCCTGGAGCTCTGCCCCCTTGGCACTACAAGGGCTGCTGTGGCTTCCAGACAAACAGACGTCTTCAAAGGGACCTGTGAAAGCCTGGTCACTCCTGGACGGATGGCCATTGAGATTATCCCACTTAAATACCTCTCTCTCTAGAAAGAAAATAAATTCCGCTTGCATTGTCTTTTAAGACATGAACAGCTTTTCATTTCATTTTGAGCTGTTGTTGGGATTTTGGGGGGGAAAATTCTAAAAATACTTTAGAATTCTGTCTTCATATAACAGTGGATTTGGAAGAGCTCCTATTGCACAGAGCACAATTCCCTTTGTCACCCTTCATCCCATGAGCATCCCATTGACTCTGCTTACAGAAATTCAGCTGCTGGTTCTGCCCAATCTCACCCGGTGCCGTCCTGGAGCCCTACCAGGCCTCTGCTAAGAGCACTTGAAAGACCTTGTGCAGCCATTCTCGGGCACGTCCAGACATCCTCAGGACTAGGGCATGAAATGTGTGTGATGGGCAGCACCTGGCAGTACTGACAGGCCAAACTATTTGCAGGCACCATGCTTTTCCTTCTCTAGTTCTACCAAAGCAAGCAGAAAATATTCGCTTCCCCTTCTTTCTGATACTACTGGAGGTGTTGGGGCTGAGTTTCTGCTGCCTTCGGTCTTTAAATGAGGCCGGGCATAGGGAGGGAGGTATAGTTTCGTCTTCCAGGACTTAGGGAAACGTTGGAGCTGGGCCCACATCTGGACATCGCAGATTTCTCTGAAGTGCTGAGTTGGAGCATCACACTGATGTGCACAGCTGCACAGCTGGGGGGAAACCTGGCTTTGGATCCAGTCCTGGGCCAGGGTGAGCAAGACATGGGCTCATCTCAGTCCCAAAGAGGCACTTCCACTCTTTGCGTTTCCCTGTGAGCAACATGCAGTGGATCTCCTGCCTTCCTCCATCAGTCTCTGCTCGGTTTCTAGGCTTCTATGCAAAATTTGTCTCTAGTGAATCAGTTACGGGAGTTTGGGAAGGCTTTTGTAGACATTATATTATGGAATTGGCAGAGGCAGCACGGACCAAAATTAGCCAAGAAAACCTATAGATGGGACTTCGAGTGGGATATTAAATCAAATGAATGAATTTATTTATGGAGGCAAACATCACAGTCATCACGATACCTAAAACAGGTCTGAGCGCTGATGTCATTGCACAGGAAAGCTGTGCTTGCAGCTTTCGCTACAAAAAGGAGAGGGGCAGGAGCTCCGTGTTGCAGTTCGGATTTGAAGGCTCAGTCTAAATCTATTCCTAATTGATATAAACCTTCTGAGGTTGAAGCATCATTGTGTTTCTGGGAGATGACAGGCTGCAGCCTCTTGCTTTGCTTTCCTTGTGCTCCTCAGGGCTTCCAAGGACGTGTTTTGTTATTCCTTGAGCGTGCTCTTGCCCTGCATTTATCAATGTCACTGCAACCTTGGAGCTGTTAGGATCATCTCTGGCAGCAGGAGGAGAGAGGAAACACAATGCTGTCTGCTCCTGCTAAGCCTGGAGACATGTCCAGTCCAGCCTGCGGCGGCAGAGGTGCAGGACACACAGTAATGAGCTGACCCCAAAAGTTAGTGGGGATGAGACCGGGATGGGGGAGAAGGGGGTAGAGGCACAAAACTGTGCAGTCGCCGACTGTTCCCTCGCTCACATAATTATGTTGGTGTCAGTACTAATTAAGCTTTTTCAAGGCCGGTTTGAACTTTGATTACCAGCTGACAGGTATATACAATCCCCCTTCTGGGATCTGTAGCTCCCTGCAAATCATCAAACTGTCTTCAGTCAGCTTTGGACCAGAGGAGTTTTGCCAGAGGCATCCTGCATCTGTTGCATCATATACAGTACATTAAAACCATCTTTATTGCTCTTTATAAAGAAACCACAGTTGTTAGAGAGTCCTGAATGCTCAGCCCTCATGTACTTCCTTGCCTGTGTAGTTATTTGCCCGTGTTACCCCCTGTTGCTTTGAGACATGGTAATACATAAGGCAGCTAATCATTTAAAGCTATATTCATCCTTCCTCTTGGAAAGCAATAGTGGCAGATACATAACGACACATTGGATCCAGGGGGGTTGATTTGGGCCCATCTGTGATTTATCCGGTGGGAAACATGGGGGGAATGTCTTTGTTCATTTGTCTCACTCAAACATGCCTATCACAGCCTCTTGATGTACGCGCGACGAGCAGGGAGCAGGGAGGAAAAAGAAAATGGAGAGGAACAAATTGATGACAGCCATCTCGAGGGAGGCGAGTCCCGCTCAGAGCCCGACGGAGCGCTGCTGAGCCGTCCCCGCGGCGCAGGGACACAGACCAAGGGCTCACCCCAGCAGCGGGTGCCTTAACTTTGCACCGCCGGCACGAAACGGGGAGAAAGCTGTGCTGGAAAACACAGCTGCTCTCTCTGCCGGAGGATGCTCTGCCTGCACGCTTGCCAGGGCGTTGTGCCCAGATTTGAAGGGGAGGTTTCAAGCCAGGTAGTTTATAGCCACCTAAGATGGGTGTCAGTAGATGTCGTCAAATCTTCACATCAGTGGGGTTAAGCACGGGGCAGGGAGGGCTTTGCATTGCTGTAGAAAGCCCACCTCACTGAAAATCAACTATTTTATAGGAAAGTGAGATTTCCACGTTTCTGACGGGGAATTTCCCCAACACACCACTTTGCTCTTATTAAATCATCTCAATAACATAAATGATGCCTTGTTTTCAAAAGGATGTTGAGCACTTCAGCTAATCTCGCTGTGATTTGCAAAGTACACTGAATATCCCTGGGTATGCCAGATGTCACAGTTAGCACGCAGCATCACTTTTAGATGCTGTAAAAACAGAGCAATCCAGCAGCATCAGAATGGGATGCATTGACAGCTTTGAATTGAAATGTTTCAGCATTTTATTCCAAGGGAAATTCATGAAGACTGCCTTTTCACTTCCACTCAGAATAACATCTCAGTTCTAAAAGTGAAAATTTCTCACAAAGTGGAATTTCAGCCTTCCATCATCCAGGGCTGCCAGAAGCAGTTCGCAAAAGCCTTTATTTATACAAGTTATGAAAGCAGAAAGGTCACTTCTCTGTGTATCTCTTGAGATTTAACAAAAACAATGAGGTGCTCAGACACCACTGGAAGAACCATAAAACTTTGACAGACAGACAGTGTTTCACTCTTAACCTGATCTCATGCCAAACCCTTAATGCGAAAGCATGAGAATAGCAAAAAGGAATGGCATTAATAGATATTTCCTGCATAGCCTGAAATCTCAGTATCTCCCCTAATTATGGAAGTGAGCAGACCATTCTTACTGTCTGAGACAAATGAATTGTTGAAGAGAAACAAATCAGAAAGTGGCATGTTGCAAGTCAGATTGTTGTAATACTATCTATTCTTAAATCCATCTTTTAACATAGCAAAATCTTAATGTTTTTTTCTTATCTCAGCAACTCCATTTAAGCACAGCTTCTAAGCAGAATCCATTTTGTTTACCTGAAACAGAAAAGAAGCTCAGATTTTAACCATGCTGAATAAGAAGAAAACACAAAATCATTTTTCCCAATCATATCTGGTGTTTAGGCAGAACAAAAGCCAAAACGTTGCTTCCTGGAGCTCCTATAGTCACACAAGGTTTAAAAGCAGTACCACTGAAATACTCTTTTGATTTTCTTTCTGAATCTGCTCCATACCCATCATTGTAATTGATGCAAATAGGAAGTGTGTTGCAGCATCTTTGTCAGTATGAGAGTACATTCAAAAACTTTTCTGCACAACTGCAATTTCTTGTTTCTATTGGTTTGTCCTGAGCCTCTCACAGAGCGAATTTATCTGTATAAGCCCTCATATCTTCTCCTTCTACCTGGTCAGCAAAATCATGAAAGGCGCCACCCTCCAAAGCCTGGATGCTGTATTCAGCACACAAGAGCCACGTCTGAGCATCTCCAGAGACCAGCAGGATCTACATACAGAGGGAGAAGAGATTCAGGGGCTGAGCTCATCTCTACTGCTGGTGGAGATCAGAGGCCCCGTGTCTTGTACATCAGTTTTCACGAGCATAATTTTGCTGACTTTCTTGAGGTTATTCCTGATTTACGACAATAGGAGATTAAAATGAGGCTCAGGGAGTATAGCTTCCTGCTGAAATCCCTAAAGAGAGCAGATATTGCATTACTTCACATCAGAGTAAATGATTCCTTTGGACAAAAGAAACCCATGAAGGAGATAAATACCCATCCAAATGCTAAGACAGATGGATTCCTTCAGAGCTTCCTCACTAATCAGATACATCAGTGCCCCCTTCAGTAATGTGACAGGCGGTTTAACTGGGGAAGTGTTTCACAGTTCTTGAGAGACAGGGTCCAGGACCAGCTTCTGCATGGGGATGCCCATCCCGATGACATGGAAGGCTGCTCCGTGACGATATTCTCTACCAGGAATTTTTCTTCTTCCCAGTCGTGTCCCGATGTGACCATGCGGACAGACTGGGGGAGCGCAAGCAGCCGCTGCAGAAAGCCCAGGCTAGCAGGGGAGAAGCTGTCAGGAGGCAGACATTTGTGGTTAAGGCATAGGCAGGGTGGAAAGCTGGTACGTGCCATTTACAGAGAAGCTTCATTTCTGAGAACAAATAGAAAAAAAAAAAAAAAAAGGCATTTCAGGCCTTTGCAGAAAAAGCCAGAACAAGTGAACAGACCTTGGCAGTGCAGTTTCCCCTAGAAATGAACAATGGAAAGTAACAGAAGCCTCAGGGCATTATTAAGAAGTAAAAATAACAGCTAGCACAGCCGACCCTGGCACTCTCCTGCCGTTTGGCATCTGCAGCCCCCCAGCCCCCAGAGGTGAGCGCTGCCTTGGAGCCAGGTTGGTCAGAGCCCACCACCGGGGAGGTGAGCGGCATGGGGATGGGGCAGGGGCAGCACGGATGCGCCTGGGAGAGGAATTCCTACTTGTGGGCAAGAAGTGTGTTTCCTATCCTGCGCTTCCAAGATTTTTCCTCTGTTTCTCTCCAGGATGGATTCGAGTTCTTTCCAAGCTTTTCAGCGAAAAACAACATGAATGTAACTCCTTATTTAACCAGGCCCAAGGTCTGGGGAGAGGTGACGGCAACTTAGACCCGCTCTGGGAAGGGCTTTGAGCCTGGATCACCAGAGAGAGCTGTAGCTGATGGCTGTCCTTGAACTGGGGTACCCACCTTGGTTTTGGCCACAAATGTTTTCTGAGGCATGAGAAAATCCTCCTAACTAAGCTTTTACCAAATCCTCCAGAAGGCTCAGGATATGGCAAATGATTTATTTTTTTTTCCTGGCGGTAAAAGATTATTCAGGGAAACTCCTGCCCCGCTCTGATGATCTGATGGATACCTCTCCTACACCTTCTAGAGCTGAAGCTCCTTCTGAAGCTGCTTGTTCCCACGTTCCCCCATCACTGCCAGGCTGCCAGTATCTGTCTGCACGACAACACAATGGTCAGTTTGGTAATAATGAACAAAAAGTCCCCGTCCCCTGCCCCCCGCTGCTGCCCCACTGTGCCCCATCCTTGTACCCCCACCCAGGACCAAACAAAGGGGCCGCCATGGGACAAGCACCGAGATACTGCAGCCGACAGACTGTCTGTCATCTGGATCTGCTTTGTTCAGGAAAACCACTTAGTTTACAAATATTTGTATTTAAATGCTTCTCTGCCCACTTAATTCAAGCCTGTGCTTAAAAAAAAAAAAAAAAAAAAAAAAAGGAAACCTTCCTTAGAGAAAAGCAAAACACAAAAACACAAAAACACAAAGCCGAGGCTGAGAGAACTGCTTGTTCACTAATGCCACATTTTCCACAATGGAAATAATTGTCTCCCTTCATGTTTGACAGTAATCTGCAGTCCCAAAATAAACAGAGCTCCTCTTAATTTTGCTCCGGGGTGTTTCCCGTCTGTCAAAGCAGAGCGGGAGACAGCAGGCAGCCGTGGCAGAGGTGCAGCACGCTCGGCTTCGTGCTCCTCGCTTTCACTTCAGAGCATCCTGGCAGTGAAGGGTTAAAATATTTTGCTGTCCATCAGTGCAGACACAGGTGCTTGGCCCATCAGTGGGAAGCTGAGACTAGGAAGGGAAGGAGAGAGGCTGGTGAGAAGAGGTGCCGTGGGCTACCTGTACGTTGGTCTCGGTGCCAGAAGGAAAGGAAGGTTACGTGGCAGAGCTTAGGCATGTCCCAGTGTCCCAGAGGATTAATGTCTGGTAATTTGGTAATTAATATCTTTGTGTTTAACAGCTTTGGTGGAGCGTTTTCTCTATTTGGCTTTCTAGCGAGTACACTTTTACACCCAGCTATCCTGTGACAAGGAATCCCACAGCTTAGCTCTAGACTGGATGAAGAAGTCTCTCTGTTTTGAGCCTGTCACTAGCTGGCTTTGCCCAAGTCCCTTCCATTCTTGGAATAGAAAATTCGGTGAATGACCCAGGCAACCATTATTTGGTAGGCAAATAGGACAATTATTTATTGTCCTGTGTTCCCTCAGGCTTCTCTTTACAGGCAGCTGAGGTTACAGCTCACCTGGTGGGAAGCCAGGGGGCCCTAACTCAGTACATGTGTAGGCCTTCCTGGCCTACACACACTCTAACTTTTGTTTTTCCTCCTTGGCAGTCTTCTCATTCTAAATTAAAAGCCATTTTGAATAGAAACTAGGTGATCGCACTTTCCATGACATGATGAAGTTCAAAAGACACCATCTCTTTCTTGTTTTGGGAAGCAGGTACCTAGACCTGTCTGGTCCAGGGCCTACTACTCCATGTGATGGTGCTTCTCTCTACAAGCTGAACCAGGTCTGAGACAGATATTTGTCTGTGGTCAAAACTTGGCTTTTACCAGACAAGATGTTGAGGGATACACAGCAGGCAGAAGGAAATAATCATGTTGTCCCAAAGGGATCCTTAACACATGGAGGCTCAGACAAGGAGATCAGGTTTTGGGAATAAAGCCTGGGAGAATGCTGGCAGGGAAGGGCGTGCAGACATCTGTACCATGTGGCTGACAGACCAGAGACAAGCCAGGTCCAGAAAAGAGCAAAAATCTCACTATAAAGTTTAAAATAAAATCTGTGAAGGCCAGGAAAGGATTCCACTCTCCAGCTCTCCGGGGATCTTTTCCAGTGCTCAAGACCCTTCCAGATCTTGAACCTCTCTTTGATATCTGGTGGAAACTAAAACCACTCACCTCAGAAAGCATTAGGAAAAGTAGTCCAAAGTGTTGGCATCTATTTCCCAAATGCATCAGAACTGCATTGACTGGAAAGCAACAGTACACCTCTAAAGAAGGTGAACCCCCTCTAACAGCCAGGTTTGCATGGCAGAGTGTTGCCTGCTGGACACGATCCTCTGGGGAGAGGCAGGAGCAGACGGCAGCTATTGAGGGGCCTGGAGCATCAGCAAGTCAGAGGAGATGGCTAGCTCCATGAAAACTGTGCTCCCTTTACAGAAAGGAGAAATCACCAAAGACAAAAATCATCTTCAGATTAAGCAAGGGCGAGCTGCGGGTAAGTGCATCCTGGAGCCTGCTGGAGGGTGCAGATTTATGAATTCAGCTGGGAAGCTGGTAACTTTGTGCCACTTTTATCTGCCTCCTTCCCCATGGTCTTCAGAAGCGCTGGTGTGTGGAGCCCTGAGACCGGGTGTCACCACAGGATGAGGTGGTTGGCAGTGGGGGAAGCCCCCAGGAGCCATGCGGCTTCCCAGGCAGCTAGGCCCAATTCAGAGTCAAATCAGAAAAAGGAGGTGGGCGACAGGCAGTAAATGAATCCGATAAGGTTTCTGGCTCACAGTTTACCCACCCTTAGTGACAGCTGTTAGTTAACACTAGCGATAACCCTGGAGTCGTAATAAATACTGAGGAGACTTCCTGCAGGGGGAACAGGCTGCATGCAGCTAGGACAGGAGCCCTGACAGTGCAGCCACAGGGCTTCAATTACAGCAGATCTGAAAATGTGGGGTTTGTATTTGTCTGTTTGGTTTTAGCGTTAAAAAATGTTAACGTTTCATCTGAACTATTTTTAACACTGAAAACGATTCTCTTTTTATGTTCCATATTTATGTCGTTGCCTTACCTCACGGGAGATGCCGTGAGAGCTCTTCACGCTCCCACTCAAAGCTACAGAGGAAAAGCAGGGATAAAACTACAGATCCCATGATGCCTATAAAACATTATGTGGTGCTACGTAACTGCAGACATTGGCTCTTAAATGTGAGGAGTGACTTATACCAAAAATTCCTATCAAAAATTCCTATTGCTTTTTCCCTTTTTTTTTTTTTCCTTTTTGAGACAAAATACCTTATTTTTATCTGAACACCCCAAACTTAATTTTTCAGGAATTTTCTTTTCTAAAGGAAATTTGAAAGTGCCTTAGAAATTACAGGCAATATTTTTAAGGACAGCTAGTATCTGTCAGGAAATAAATTAATATAAGGAAGAAATGAAAGCCTACAAATGCAGAAGCCCTTCCTCAGACAAGCACACATTTTTTGCACCCCCCAAAAAAAAAATTACTTTATAAAAGATTTCCCAATTTGAGCAATGTTATATTTTGACAGTTGTAATTATAATGGCCTGCAACCTTTGACTTTCCCTTCATGGAGCCTTTGCTGTTAATGCAGAACTGATTTAGGGACTGGGGTCCCTAACAGCAGCTGACTCTTATTAGGGCTTGCCTCCAGCAGTGGGAGAGTGAGGTGAACGGCCAGGTAGCCCAAGACAAGACGGAGGAAACTCCTTGACCCATGGCTAGAGCATGGAGGAGGAGGATTACTCAGGACAGCTTGACGGACATGGGAATGCAGACATTGTCTAGGCTTTCCAAAGTGCAACGGATGCAGGCACCATGGGCATTATAACACAGAAATGAAGGTAGTGGCTTGTGTCCCCCAGCTTTGGAGCCTTCTGAGATCAGTTTGGTCCTTGCTGCTGGGTAAGGTCATGGTCACGAGGGCTGTGCCTCACCCACTTCACTGTTATCACAGCAACACATGGCAGCAGGGAATGACAGAGGAAACAAGCCTCCTGCAGTATGTAATTTACCTTTCTTCCTCCTCTTTTGTTTTGAACCCCACTTCTATGGACTGTGAGCTTCTTTAGGGTAGCGTGGGAGTTCCCATGTTGGGCAGAGGAAGGAAGGTGACTGAGTACGGATGGTAGGTGGCTGCCCTCTTTGCAAGCAGGGTTTGTCCTGAGCTGTTAGCGCTGAGCCCTGCCACTGACCAACACCAGGAGCAGGGGAGCACTCTGGCCTCAGGGTCTGGTTTGTGCCCATCCCTACAGATAACCTGGATGCTGACATTTTCTCACTGGGGCGCAGAAAAAGGAGGTTTCCGTACCCTCCTGGGCTGAAGCATTTCAGACTTTAATGACTCAAGTCTGTGGAACAGAAGCAATAAAGATGTGGGAGAGAAGGAGGGGAAGCAAACTCTCTCTCAAAGGTACCAAAGTGTGTAACACCTCGTAAAGCAGTGGGAACTGGAGCTCGGAAAGTTATTGGAATCAAGACTTTCATCTCCTGTCAATAAAGCGTTATCAGCACCGAGCCCAATTTTCGGCTCTTAATTCCAGATGTGTGCGTTGGAACTTCGTGCCTCTTCTCATGCTGAAACCTGCAGCTAAGTTCAGGCCCCGGGGCAAATGGAAGGCAAACTAGAAAACAGACAAGTTCCTTCCACTTGTGTCCAAATATGGGAGTGTTAGAGTATGCGCAAGATTTAATCCCCATTTTCCTGGGTTCTAGTCAGGAGGAAAGGCTGTGACCTTGCAATGTTCCCTTATTGAGACTGAAGTACACGGATGAAATAATAGGAAAGGCCACGGCTTCTCTGAGGTCTAAAAAAGAGGAGCCATTCAATATCTGGGATAATCTGAAGCCTTTCACTTGGAAAAAATATTTGGACAAAGGCATCTGGCTACATCTTTTCTCCAAAAGGACCATAGTATGGACAGAAATGAAAGTATACATGAGTATAATATTGTGCCATGATGCAGAAGAGGTGAAGGCAACAACATACAGTCTTTACTGCCTCTTATTCATCCCCATCACCTGTTAGTGGAAACAAAACTGTGCCACCTAGAAGTGTGTCTTTGCTCTTCCCTGCAAATCTCAGCCTTGCTCCTCAGTGCTGAGAAGCCAGATGTCACAAACCTTCACGAGTGAAGAGAAACCTTTATACCAGAAGGTGAACGTGGTCACCACAGGAATACAGGTGAGGACAGACGCAGAGAATGTTCCATTGCTGCTCAGTCAGTGTGCTGCAGTTAATATCTGATCCCCATTGCCTATGAAAGCAGGTGATTCACCGAACTGCCTAACTTTATGCACCCACATTTGGCCATACTGTTCCATGAGAGTGAGCTGAGAGAAGGGCACAGCAGCGAGAAGGGCACCTCACCTGCTTGTGTGCTGCCCTGCTTTAAGGAGAGGGTCCTGAGAGACAACGGAGTAAGCTGGAAGTCACACAATGCTCGCGATCACTGGCAAAAATTAGAATTTGACTCTTTTTTTTCATTTTTACAAAATGTCCCCACTGCCTGTGCCTTAGGAGAACTTGGGGCATACTTTGGCTCTCCATCGAGATCTGTGCTTTGAGATCTGTGTTTGAAGTCACAACAAAAGCAGACAAAATCACAGCAGGCAAGGGATAAGAGTTGTACCAGGCAGTTCTGGCAGCCACTATACACAGTAAAATAATTAAATATGGTGGGGTTTGGTGTAGATGAAAGAGCAGTGCTCTTTTTTTAATCTCAAATATATATTTCCCAGGGAACAATCAGAGAACAGGCAGCCCTTTCAGTGGCAGACAGCCACACTTTTTAGAACCAAGAGCACAGGGAGCTGAAGATATTCCCATACAAAATCCATGGTAAATTCTTTGGGAATCAGGGAATACAGAAGAAAAGAGGCGCAGGGAGAAAGGATAAGGAAAAGGACAGAGAAATCCCTTGTGTGTTGCCGTAAGTCTTCATGTTCAAAGCGAAAGCAATAGAAACACTAAACATTTTATAGTGCAGCTTCATTTGTTTAGGCTTCCCTATTGAGCATTAAATTTTATGGCACTTTAAAGAGCTCTTGATAGTTTTGTAAAGCCCTGCATTAAACGCACACATACACACAGACATGAACATGCACATGCACATGCGCGTATGCACACACCGACCTGTAACAGCCTCAGCATCTTGTAGTGGCCCAGTCCATTCCAATTTTACACCGTGAACTTAATGCAAAGCATCAGAAAACACCTTGCTGGGAGAGAAGTGTTTGATGGTTAAAAGGAGAGAGGGGCAGAAGGAGAGGCTTCAGCAGGAGGCAGACGAAGGTGAGGGATCCCACTCCAGCCCTGCCTCCCGAGCAGTCTCAGGGGGGGCAGGTCCCATCAGTGAAGCAGCCAGCCCTGTGCGTGGTGTCCACAGGAGATAACTTCCTTCTCTGCAGATGCCACCATGTGGGATGCAGCCTGTAGTCAGTTCTCCCTACCAGAACAAATGTCTGTGCTGGTTTGCAGGGAGTTGGGCGGAAGGTGCAGTGGCACAAGGTAAGGGGCACGTGTAGGGCACCAAGCCAGGAGCACGCTGCGTTGACAGGCTATCAGATGGATGAGCACATTATCCGGGCACTGAGGAGGCTCCTGGGAGCCGGCCTGGCTTCCCCTGCACGCAGATGTAATCAGATTTGGTGGAAGGTACTGGCACCTTTCCAAAGGCTTCCTTTCATGTGTCCTGCACCACACACACCCCCATGCCTTCTGCCAAAGCTGAGATGGACATTTCATGTGATGGGACAGAATAATGTGGTAGGCCTTAGGCAGGTCTGAAACACCAAAAGCTTCAAGGAAGTGCTGGAGGCACTGAAGGACTGTGCTTCCTTGGAAACTCCTAATCCCCTTCAGATGAGAATCTTTAACCCCTGTGACCCTGGAGTCATGAATCACCCACTAAAGGCCTGACCCTCAGCGTGTTTCACTGTTGGTTTAGCCATGGAAGAAGGGCTTTCTCTATGGTTTTCACTCAGGCACACTCTGTCTGCTGAGGACTTCAGAGAAAGACCATTTATCAACATTTTTTTCTACCCCAGCCTCTCTCTGTGACACCCCAAGCTACCCACAGTAACATGAAGGTGAACGTCAAGCTGTGGATATGGACAATACCATGCTGCCAGACATGGGGTGTTTCTCAAACTCCTGTAGTTCCCCCAGAAATCTCTGGCAGACAGGAAGCTGTTGGTGTAAGCAAGCAGAGCAGCTCTTCTCACACTTGCCAGGCTGCAGCACTGTGTGTGTTGCTAATGGCACAAGACAGGGGCATCTCCATCAGCATCTCAACAAAGACTGAGTGCCAGGAGCAAGATCTGAGGGCATACAAGAGAGCAGTTTTGAACTATTTGAGAAAATAGCACTGAACCACCAACCCGACGCCAAGTCTTCCTTTGAGGGGGCATAGGGAGCATTTTGACACCACTGATGTTGCAGGCACAGCCCTTGTTGAGTCTCTCAGCCTGGCATCTCTCTTCTCGAACATCCCGGAGTGCTGGCAGTAGCAGAATTCTGCTTCCATCCACTTTATTTCAAAGTCTATCTAAAACTCTTCTTTAGTCCATGCCACCTGTAAATGAGCAGCTGAGAAATGCAGCTCTATGTGAAACGGTCTGCAAAAGACAATTTTCAGACTTGTCTTACAGAGCTGAAAATAACTGAGAGAAAATAAATATATTATCCCATCAGGACCTGGATTTTGCTTGCTTTTTTCTTTCCTTCTTTCTTTTTGGGTTATTTTAAAAGCAACTCTTTATTAAAATGAGCATCCAAAGGGTATTATTGTAGAGATTCCTGTTACATCCTGAGGGGCTTTGATCTTGCAGACGCAAGAAGTACAATGAAAGAAGACTTCATACAATTATACCTAGCCAAGGTTTGCAAGCTAAAAAAAGAAAAGGCATGCTGCTCTTACCAGAACTAGCTTTTCTTTCATTGACGGTGATGTTGTGAAAACACTAAATGCCTTTGGGACCTAGTAGGGTTTTCTGTCTTATCGACTGCTGTATATGTTTTCAGAAGGGGGAAGAGCATGGAGACGTGCTTGTTGTGAAAGAAAGGTGGTTTTCCTGGCTCTAGCTGCAGGTTAAGGTTCCCTCTGAGTTCCAGCTTAGGAACTGTCGCTTCAGAAGATTTAACTTTGTCTCTTGCAGTGGTTACGCTGTGATCCAAGGACCATTATGTAGGTGTACTGCTGTTTTCAAAGCCACACTGACAGAGAAGGATCAACAGCAGAAACGGCAGAACCTTATCCACCAGCTGCGCAAGACCATGGAGGACGCCAGTCACCTGCCTACCCAGCCGACAGCCTGCCCAGTAAAAGTGCTTAATACCTACATTCTTCCAGTGAGCCAGTTACCTTCGGTTTTAATTATGTAGATTAAACACCTGTATACCTTAATTTGTCACACAAAAGTTGTGTTTTGAGCATCCTGAGAGGCACAGGTGTCACACAGGTTCTTCTCTTATGCTGCTGTCACACCGTGTGGGAACATGTCTCACCAACTTGCCCTATTAAAGAAGGAAAGGTGCTCGAATTGGCACTGGTGGGCTGGCTGGCCCCCAGCCCTGGGGCAGGGCAGACTTTGAAAGCAGGACTAACAAAGCCAGGACCAAGACTTGCAGTATGAGAGGAGGAACTAAGGAGGAGGTAAGCCAGGCTAAGGCCCCAGCCCTGGGGCCTAGCCCTGGTGTAAGATGCAGTGTGTCTGTAGCCACAGACGTGAATCAGTGCAGCCTTGCCAAGCACACCTCTGTGCCGCAGCACGAAGGGAAAGCACAATATCCTGGGTTGGTACCGGCCCCCACGACGAGTCGGCAGCAACGCCAAGAGCAGAGCCACGACTCAGGAATCCCACTCTGCCACTCTCCTCCCAGACTGCTCCTTTATTGTCTTTGGGAATCCACCAGCAGGCAGGCAACAAATTATGCAGATAGGGAAGCTTTCAAAAACATGCTTCCAATTATTTTTGTGCCTGGTCAAAAGCCCCACACATTTACTTGTGGTAAAAAATGGCTCATCTTTTTCTTGGGGCCCTCTCCCTTCCTCCTTCCTCTGTTTCTATTTCTTAGTCTTTCTGTCTCTCCTGAAAAAGAGGACTGGCCGTTTAAGCATCATTAAAGCCAACTACTTTTCACAAAATATGTTTGCAGGCATAACCCCATTGCACTGGGGACAAATACATCCTGGTCCCAGAGCTGTCATCGCAACCATATGCTTTGTACTGTGTCTCTGAATGGATTCGTCCCAAGGTGAATACGGTAATGCTTTAAAGTAGTGTATTTGTTAAGTATTCTGTCAGGAGCATAAATCAGAATGGCGCAGCGTCATTTCTACCGGACAGGCAGGATCCAAGTAGGATCCTAGAGCCGCACGAGCAGCAGTCATGGGAACCAAACCTCACACCACATCCTCGATGGTGAGGAGGAGCTCAGGGCTGGCTCCTGGGAAGATGTTCCCAAACCAGCACTCAGGAACCCCATCACAGCCATGAATCCAAACAGCAACAGGGGCTGCAATCCCACCAGTGAAGGCAGAAACGAACAAAGGCCCAGGAATCACTACTATAATGTGTTTTCTAGGCGGGTCATTCAAGGCAGCCTTGCACAAATTTAGTCACCCCTCGAAGGACAGCATCTGCTTTCTGTGTGGTTGTGCTGCTTCTGGGAACTGTGACAGCACAAGCACCCAAATATTTCATGCCTGGCAAAGCCAGCCTGTGCCTACACTTCCCCACATCATTTAAAGTTTGGGATGTGGCAGCTGGGCATGCACCAGAAAGAAGCAGCCACAGAGCCCGAGTGCTCCCCAAGTTTGGGAGTGCTCAGATCCCTGCATTTGCTTCAGTTTCCTCTCTGGCTTGGGCTGGGAATGTTTGTGCCAGCAACCTAGAGAAGAAAATGAAGTCCATTGCATACAGATGCTTGGCCAGCTCTCAGTAATGAAACACGTCTTTATCGTCCACAATTTTTGATTTAAGGAAAGGGGCAAAACTGCCCACAGTTTGCAGAGAAAATAAAATATATAAAAAAAGAAGCAAGCCCCAATGCTTAGGTTGTGAAATGCAGCTTCCTCGGGACAATAAAGACGTGTTTCATTATGGAAAGTGGCCGACCATCTGTGCACATTTGACTCGTATCCCTCAGATCTGGGAAGTAACAAGGCCAGTTTTACACTCACTTCGCTGACTGTAACTGCGCTGACGTGTCTGACTTTGTAAACACTGCCAGGGTTTTTGGAGTGAGGAACACATGCCTCCCGCTCCTCCGGGCACGCTCCTTCCGCAGGGTGTGCGGAGCCATCCCGCTCCCCTCCCGTGCGGCAGAGACCTGGAGCACGCCACGGGTCTGCTCTGCATAACCTCAGAAGGCCGTGTCCTGTGCGACAGGCAGCTGGTGGGATCCTGCACTCGTCCTGTGCATGCTGCTCCTCTCTCTGCTCTGCTCAGACAGATTTTCAAGCAAGAGAGAGGCGCTGGACCGATGCACCAGGAGATGGGGGCTTCCCATCAGTAGGTAGCACATGGTACTGAAGGTGACCCATACCATCCCTGGTCCTCAGCGCTGCCCCTCCGCTGCCTGAAGATGCTCAGACGTTTGGTCCTTGCCCGCCCTGCTGAAGGAGCAGCCCTCGTGCTGAAAAACAGAGAGCAAGGGACATCCGACACAGGCAGAGATGGGAAGGAAGGGCTGCAGCCTTGCGCTGCATGCCCAGAGCTGCTGCCTCTGGCAGCCAGCCCCTGAGTGACAGTCACCAGGAGGCTTATT
Source organism: Anser brachyrhynchus (assembly GCF_964034855.1). Taxonomy (NCBI): domain Eukaryota; kingdom Metazoa; phylum Chordata; class Aves; order Anseriformes; family Anatidae; genus Anser; species Anser brachyrhynchus. The sequence continues at coordinate 13,541,278 of NC_137699.1, read as the reverse complement.
GCCAGGGGATGGGCCACGCCGTGGAATGTGGCTGCTGGGGGACACGCTGTCGGAAGGGTGTCTTTTGTAAAATGCGGGATGGAGCTGAAAGTGAGACGCTCTGAGGCTGGCTTGATCTCAGATGTCAGGTTCTTCATGACATAGAAGGTTTCACCTCTCATAACTCTCCTGTTGAAGGCCAAACCTTTACATAGATCTTTGGCTTTTATGTTTTAAACATATCCATTTACATTTGCTGTGCAGTCTATCTATCTGTCCATCTCTCTCTGACGCTTCCCATGGATATCCAAGCACCAAGACTGCCGCTGGTTAGGAAAAAGACCTCCAATTTCAGGATAGAGAGAGCTCTGGGAAGAGGCGATACCTACCAACATGATTGAAGATGTACCAAAATCTACTCAGGCTGATCCAAAATCCATCAAAGACAGCATAAAGTCTCCAGCTGTGACCACCAGCCCTTGGATCACATCCTAAATGAAGCCATGTGAACTATCTGCGGACAGAAGAAACACAGCCCTGAGTGCACGATATGGCAAAGATGTGATGTTTCCCAAACAGCAGGAAAACTGATTTTTATTTAAAAAAAAAAAAGAAAAAAGAAAAGGAAGAGAAAAAAAATCAGAGGAGCAGAGAGCAGAGCAGGCTTCCCCCGTGCCTGTTAAGCACAGCTCAGGAAGGGTAATACAGTACCAGGAGCCCTCATTTCTAAACATGACACAAGGAGATGGAATTGGTGTTTACACAGTCATTTTAGGGAAGGAAGAGAGTTTAATTTCAACAGTACCCCACCTACACGTGTGCCTGGATATCATTATTGGCAGGTGCATGTAATCACAAAAACACCAATCAAATAATAAAAACATTAAGTTTCAGCTCAAGATCAAAGGAACGAACTAAAACCTCTACCCTGGCTCAGCCCGACGTGTCAGCCACATGCCTCAATACCTACGGCTTCAAGATCACTCATTCCTCCAAGGCACATGTGTTCAGGTTGCTGAGAAAGCTGAGGAGCTTCTCCTCCTGGGCCCCCACCTGTGAAATCAGCCGGCAGCAGCGTTCCTGGGAGTAATGCAATGAAACTGAGCTAAGGGAAATTTCAGGATGGGGAGATCTCGTAAAGCGCCGTAGGCAACAGCCCAAGCTCAGGTAACGGATACCGGTGAGCAGACATCCAGCCGTGCCTGCTGAGGGTTTGCGTTACCTCTTTGGGGACAGAGGTGGCTGCACAGGCTGGCCGGGGCCAGGGCCAGGTGACAACGCAGCATTATTAAAAGCAGGAGAGGCAGTAGCACAGGACTGGCCAAAAAATAGAAGTCCTTCCTAGGCAGGGGTCATATGCCAGTGTTTAGGTCATTTTAAGTCTAGATTAGATAAAGAGTAGAAGAAGACATGGCCTGGATCAATCCTGCACCAAGTCCCCAGAGGAATGCTTGAGACAGGATTTAATAGCTTTCTCCCCAATTCTAATTTCCATTAAATCAAAGGCTTCGTGCCTGCCAAAACCAGAAGGCAGGGGTTTTTTGAAATGCTTAGTTAAACACTCCCCTCACTTGCACTGCGAGAAGCATGGATTTAATTCCCTGGCTATCACCGGTGCTCACCCAGGGCCTTTGGTGCTGAGGCAGAGTCCTGCCCGACATCCCCTCCCTGGCCCCTGCTCAGGCTCTCGGGGACACGTGCTCGTGTCCGTGGGATGCACAAAGCAGCTGCCCCTCACTCTGGGAAGGTCGGCTCCTGTCTCCCGTGGGCTGTGGTGCAATGTGACTTTCTTGGGGTTTTGTTCTTTCTAAATTAACTAGCTTCTCGCCACTGCACGGTGTTTTCCAGTCACTAAGTTGCAGCTGCTTGGCATAGGGTGTCCAGACAAGCGAGTTAAACAAGAAAGAGAGCAAGAGATTTGTGCGCTCGGAGTCCAGGTCAACAGTGGTTTATTAAGTCCCATTAACCATATGGTCACGATTATAATAAAAGTCTGAGTTATGGCCAGTGACATGTGTAACCCCCCCTGAAAATCCGATATATATATATATATGATGGGTGTAGATTCAATGCGAGCACAGAACTACATCACAGTGTTTTTTAACCCTTTCTGATCCCCAGGGAAAAGGCATAAAGACACAACCACAACCCAGCTATGTCTGATAACTCTGCAGCTCGGCAAAGCCTCCCTGAAAATACAGCCTCTCCTGCTGCTGCTGCCCCTTCCCTCAAGGGCTCACTGCGACTGCACTGCTTGGGAGGCTGTTCCTCCACCGCCAGACTGCGGTCACTGGGATTCTTCTCCACCTACATGATGAAGTCCCCGTGTGGCTCCAGAGGGTTGCCCCAAGCCGCATGGCTGTAATTCAGAGCAGAGTTTGGCCCTGCCTATTTCTGAGTAGTCTTGCATGGGCTGGCTGTGAACTGAAACACCTGCAGGCTGACCCCGCGGGTGAGAAAACGCTCTTGACGCTGTGAAGACATCACATCGCTTTGGTACCCACCATGGGAAGCGCTCGCAGTGCTCTGCTGGCATGTGGCCGTTTGACACATGAGATGCAGAGGTTCTCCAGCTATTTCACGGGTCAAAGAGCCGAGGTAAAACGAGCTATGGGCAAACATGGGTGACGAAGAAGGAAGTAGGAAGAAACAGCGAACTTACTGAGGTATTTTCCTGGCCAGGCCAGAGTAGACAACAAACAGGGCCAGCCCACAGCCCCATCTCCCACCCCACTGCCACGGCCTCCACATAGGGAGCAGCAGCACCAGAGTGGGGGCTCTGCCGTGGCTGCTCACCTCCAGCCCATGACCCTGTGAGATAGCTTCAAGGCAATTCTCACCCTGCCCTGTCCTGCCGAGTGGCTACTGTGCTGGAGAGGTTGTCCTCTCTCCATGCTCCCCCCTTAGCCTGTGTGCCAGTGTCTCCTCCTCCCACCTCAACACGCACCCCAGGCAGATATCCAGGCCTCTGCTGGGGACCTCCCCGAGTTCCTTCTGCCCAGCAGACGGTCTGTTGGTCCTCAAGGGAAGGCTTTTTCTCTTGACCATAAGCAACGACATTATAAAAGACCACATCTGGGCCTGTTCTCTGCTCAGACCCCTCATCACCCCACAAAGCAAACACCACAGCCTAGATGTGCCTCAGCCACGTCCCCATCCAGCCTTTCTTCGGACGCTCCGCATGTCCAGCCTCAACCCAAAGTCAGCCTAGTGACTTACCCCTTCACCCCCTTCTCAAACACCCCACCCGCTCACCCCTTCAGCTGCTTCCTAAATCTCCATCCCCAGGAGTAATTTGCCTCGGGGACACCAGCTCTGCTGTGGAAAAGGCCTCTGTCAGGAGCTCACCTCGCCTTTCCATCACCGGCAGCCTCAGAGCTTCAGACAGCAAAGCCCAGGACATAAATACAAATTTGGCCGAGACAGCATTGGAAAGTGCCGGACGTGCAAAGAAATGACCTAAAAGGTAAAAGTCAAAGATAAATAAGAACAGTCCGTGTAAACTGTGTGCTCATCTTAACAATAAACAGAGCGGCTGCCGCGGGGAAACTTGAAAGGGCTGCACTCGGCCAAGATGAATGGTTTGCTGAGCCTGCTCCGGGCTCCGTCCGAGGGGCTCGGCATGAGTAATTGGGTGCGAGAAGCGCTTGCTCACCAGGGCCGGAGCAGGCCCGCGCCGAGGAGGGGGAGCACGTAATGACCGCGCGGGTTATTTATGGCTTCGTTTGCTCATTAGCTTGGCATCACCTTCAGTCTCCAGCCGCAGCACGTGACGGCTTTGAACTGGCGCCCCGGGTGTGGCGGGCGCTGTGACACGCGGTTTTGATGTGTGCCCCGCAGCTCCCGTAGGATTTCCGCTCAGCCCCGCCGTCCGGCTGGGGATAAATCACCCTCCCCTCCCCGCAGCAGCTCCGGGGCTTATTGGCATTATCTATCATTGTAGAGTCCTCGTCCGGACGTGCGTGAGCTTACCGTCTCTCAACAGTGAGGGCAGGGTTTCAGCGTGCCGGGAGAGCTGAAGCACGGCGAGCCGAAGCCTTGTGGGCTTCCCCAGGCCGGCCATCCATCACCGGCAGCGTGTGAGACTGGAGACGGGCTGTGAGACGCAGCGCTGGAAGGGCTGGCTCCATGTGGAGATGGAGCAGTGCCGGCGGCCGGCTGGGCTCATGTACCTCCGATCTCCTCGGTGAGGGGAAATCTCCCTCAGGGGAGCTCCCTGGCCTAGGCAGCGCCAAAAGAGGTTGTCTGTGCATGGTAGGCAGCAGGCTGTGCTTACTGCTGTGCTATGGAAAATGTCACCAGGTACCCACTGACAATTAGGGTAAACATCGGGGGAAAGAGAGGCAAATACGGCAGTGCTGTCCAAGCAGGGGCAAAAGCCTGCAGCAGCTCCCCACCGCTTCTTTATGGGATTGCTCCGCGCAAGTGACCTAGCCACCACTGCAGGCCTAGCCAGAGAACAACCACACGGATCCATATGCTGCAGGATGGTCATACACCTCTTCCCTCCCCTCCTGAGAACACCATACACACCTAATAGCGTCTGCATCTTCTCAGACCAGGAATAAGGGCTGTGACACAGCCTGTGTCCATCCAGTTCTTCTGAAAACAGGAGCCTGCAGAGAAATTATGAGTTCAGGGACACCAACATCAGTCCAAACAGCTGCAGAAATGCCAGTCCATGGCCTGCAAAACTAATCTATAGCAGAGAACTTTGTCTAAGTAGGCTTTGTCCATGTCCACGCTAATGGCTTCCCAGAGCATACTGATCTGTGTGAGCATTGGGAAAGGAGCTACTGGTAGAAACGGTCACATCATCAGACTTGTGGATAGGTAGATCAAGTTCCTGATCTCACATATCCATTGATAAGTATAAAATGGTAAATGAAACCCTTCTCTTCCTCCTCTCAGAAAAACCAGCTAGTTAGCACAAACCAATGCAAACAAGCAAACCTTTCAATATGCACTAAAAGGCTTTCAGTTCAGCTGGGAGGAGCCTCGAGATACCTCTACTGAGAAATTGCTAAGACATGGAAACCTGGAGACCAGAGGCAAGAACCCTTTAGAAGCTGCTAGGTATTGGGAGAGACCTCATGTCTTTAGCACAGGAGATCTAACACATCAGTGTAGAACATCAGTAATAGATTGATTTGCCAGTGGTGATGAGGCAGTCCTGGATGGTGGATGTGAGGGGCATTAGAAGAAAATAAGTTATTTTTAAAGCCGCAGACCCATTTGCAAATATCAGGCCAATTTTCTATGGGTGCCCACCCAGGAGGCATCACCCCAGCTTCTCTGGAGACAGGCAGAACCGCAGTGCTCCCAGGCATTGTTCTGAGCATCCGCCCCAGCAGAATTGCCCAGCAAATGCCTCTGTAGTCTCAATAGCAGTTTGCAAGCTCCAGATAATGCTGAAGCTTAACCATCTCCCCTAATCTCTCCCTGACTCCCTTTCCACCTCCCCATCCCAGCTCCGTGCAACACAAGCAGCAGATCTCCCTTCTCAGGGCTGTTTCCCCCCTTTTTTTTTTTTTTCTTCCTGTGATGCTCTGTTCTGGCATATGCCCCACACATGTCCACAGAGTTGGGCTCCTGGGGTTCCTGGGGCTGCAGGCAGGGGGTCGGCTGCATGGCATGGGTGCCATTATTAACCCTTATTAACACACCTCCTCCCCAGGCCCCGAAACTGGATGTCTCCAAAATGCTCAGGGGGCAGAGGGGCTCTCTGTGGCTTCTCCTGCACTGGCTGGCACGACCATAGGGAAGGGCAAAGCCAGGTTTTGCAAAGGCTGCTCCTTTCCCTTCTCGCTAGCCATCAACACACACAGCATGTCCGTGCCGGAGCTGGGCAGGCAGAGCGCAGATGCGGTGCCCAGGCACCCTGGGCCAGGAGGGGGTGAGGAGCCCCTCGAAGCCCGGAGGAGCAGAGCCCTCCGGCTGAAAACCCAAGTGCACCTCTGCGATGCTGAATGACAGACACTTTAAAGGCATGTATTTCAGCTCCTTGGAGCCAGATGCCTCCTCCCTCCTCCACCGGGCAGAGATCCGGCTCAGCATGGAGTATTCTCTCCCATTTCCTAGGGATGTCAGTCAAAGCCAGGCTCTTGGAAGTTCAAGCGTGGCCAAAAGGAAGCAGATTTCAAAACACACCCCTCCCTCCGTTCCCCCCTTCCTAGGCCTTTTGTTTCCAGTTCCCCCTCCTCCCATCAAAGAAAGAAACAAGAAAAGATTCTGGAGTCACCAAGTCATGATCTATCATTCTTTCAGGGGAGTTTCTTCTAATATTAATCAACACAAGCCCCTCTCTCCCTGCCTCCTCTGCCCCAAGGGAGCAGCGGGCTTGGAAAGCTCAAGCGGGTTTCTGATGGGTCTTGCGGCAAAATTCCTCAGTTCTCAGTTGGAGCGAGATGGTGTTGGGGCAGTTGCCAGGCTTTCTGAGATTTTTGGAAGATAAATGAGATTCACTGCCTATTGCCTAGTGCCGTGAATACATAGGACACCCAGAAACTCTGCTGTTTTCTGTAAAGTGACTGGCTTCTCTGTCCCATGAATGAAGGCCAGGATCCCCACATCCCTGCCATTGTCCCCAGCGAAGAAGGTGAGGCTCCGGCCAGCAGCTGGTGACACTTTCTGTGTTCTGCTTCTCGGCCCTGGACAAGATTGCAGAAGTGTAAAGATTATCCTAAATACATCAGCTGCTGACAGACCTCCAGGGGTGGTCTCCCAGTAACAGAGGGTGAGAGTAGAGTTTCTCAAGCCACTTTTTCCCTTTCAGTTCCCTCCCCTCAGTCTCTCAGGGAGGGCCAGCAGAGCAGGACAGGAGCAAGCTGCTCCCTGCCTGTGCCTGGTGGTGACAGCTTTGGACAAGAGGCAAGTCGGGGCTGTTTGGAGAGCGCAGAGGGACTGAAGCGAGGTGTAGAAGTTGCCTCATCCTGCTGTATGAATGCCCCTGGTGCTAATCCCTGCAGATGAACCAAAGAATGTCCCCTCTGGTTGCCAAGTGGGACACTGCCGTCTCTGCAGTTTCTTGGAGACATTGGTTGGCCTCCCCTCTGGCCAGGGTTCAGGTCCCAAATGGCAAGATCTCCCAGCTCCTCCTCACCAAGAGGTAAAGCAGGTGGCCAGTCAGCGTTCAGTCTCCTGGGGAAGAAAGAACACTTTCGGGTTTCCGGATAATCTTAGAAGGGTCTCTTCTCCCCTCTGTGTCTGGCTCCCATGCCATGCTCTTCACTGGGGATGGATTCATTTTTGCTGTGCCTGTCAATGCTGATTTGGCTGTTTTGCATAATGTCCCTTGCAAAACCTCACACTCGTGCTGTTAAAATAATTTGTCTGCTAGTTTTACTTCAGGCCATTAAAACCATGATGAAGGTGCTTCAGTCTTCCAGGAATCATCACATGCTCTCCTGACTTCAGGGGCCTTGCCATGCTCTCTCCCAACTACACTTTGATTTCTTCAGCATTTGGCTCTGGTCTATCCTTTCTTTTGTTGTTTTGTTAGTTTAAGCATCAACAGCCATGAAGGCACTAAGCAATTGTCTTACTAATCCTCCTGATAGCCTTAAAAGCACAGCAGACAAGAGGGAGAATGAAAGGAAACCTTCCAAAACCCCACATGAGAACCTGGGTGCTGAAGCATAAGTGGACTGCACCACCCCTGAGAGATCTCCTGTGGGAGTCAAAAACAAGCCACAACAGGGCTGGTGTCCAGAGAATTTGCTGAAAAAATAATACAGCTTTCTGACTAGTTCTGCTGAGAGCAGCTATTCAGTCTGATGGATAAAAGTGGTGACCTGACCCTCCTCCAATGCCAAGAGTAGGGCCTGCCTTTAAACCATACCCATGTTAGTGCTCCAGCTGGGGTGCAGAAGTCATCTTCGTAGGCCTCGTAACAAGCCCTTCAATACACGCTATCAACGATAAAGAATCCTGATCGCCAGAACACTCTTGGCATATTTTATTCAATATTTTCCTCACTCTACAAGGAGGTGATTTCACATTCCTTCATTTCTCATTTTCACTGTCGAGGCTTTGCCCTGAGCCACCAACACAAAGTGAAGTTGCGTTGGCACACGTGAGGAGAGCTCGCTGCAGCTTTGCCAGAGGAAACCTCACCTCCGTGCTAAATACAAATATTTTAATATATGTACATAGTGAATATACCAGTGTTTATAGTTTGCCTTGTGGTCTCTTTCATGGCTCAGAGTGCATCACTGATACAGAATTAAAAACACAGCCCGTGGCTCGAAGATGTTACAGTCTGGCTGAGATAGACCCAAATGCCTTTGGGCATGTTAAGTTAAGGTCCAACCCTAATCTAAATTTCCATGAAGCCTCATCTGTTGAAGCTCATCTGAGAAGATTTTTGATTGGATGTTTGAAAGACTTTTCAATAACTTCGGGGAAAAGTGTTGAAAATGTATTGATTTTGGTGAAAATTCCCACAGAAAAAAAAATTGATATTGAATTTTTCTCCAGTTTTAGAAATCATGCTGGAATTTCAGAAGTACTATCTTGATTTGTTTGCTTTATTTTATTTCATTTTACTGTATCATGTGTATATTCTTGTTGTTTCCATTATTTCATTGCACATCACTATTGGCAAGGAAGGCACATGGTAGTTAAGGACTCAAAACTAGCATTAAGAAAAAAATAAATAAGCAAATATAACATAAAAAGGAAGGAATTCAAAATGGTATTTTGAAATTTGATGCATTTCCAAAACTGGAAGCAGTATTTATTTATTTATTCTGAAACAAAAGTGTTTATAATGTCTGAAATGATCTTAAAATTCTGCTCCATGGAAAATCACAAACATATTAGTTTTCATTTTTAGTTTAGCCATCAAGGCAAATTCATCAAGGATGACATCTCCCGTACAAGCGATACTGGGAGGCCGAAGCATCCCCCGGTCTGCTTCTTTAAGAAGGAGGGATGACAAGATGCTGGCGTGCGGCGGCTGTTAGCATTTCCAAGATGCTTTGTATTATGGCAGGGCAGAAGAGTTGACAGTCTCTTCTCAGTTCTGTGGTTAGCTGGCTACAGGCATGCAGTCATTACTCTATATTAATGTGAGATGTGAACATCATTTTGCTGGTTATAATTATTCTCCAAGTGGTACAACCTTAAAAATTACAGCTTTGGAGAATCTCTCCCTCTGTAGTTCTTCCTGGGAGTCCCTGCCTGGGTTGGTTCCCAATAATGAGATTTTCTAAGGGGGCCGGGAATGTATTGATTGATTTATTTGCTTTTGGATGCTAATTGACTTTGATGTTCTGCAGCCACGCTCCTGGCTGCCATGCTGCATGCCGGGGAGCAGCGGGGCCGGGCCCTCGCGGAGGCAGAAGGCCGCAGCGGGGCTCCGGTGGGAGCGAGGCCTTGCCGTGCCTTGCCAGCCAGAAGCCGAGGCCTGTCTGAAGGGCCTCCACAAGAGGCCCCGATGGACAGCAGCGGGGACGTCCCACGCACCAGGCCTTGGTGGACGGAGACGCCCCGGTGTGGGGCTGCCCTCCAGCAAACCGGGCGGGGAGCTGCCCGAGCCCCCCCAGGGAGCTGTACCTCCTGGCAAAGGCTGTCCAGCCACCGCCAGGGCCCCCGGCTTCCCCTCCCTCCTGAACAAAGGAAGGCAAAGACATCTGAAACAACTGCTTAAGCAGTGATGAAAGGGATCAGCCTCCCTTTATCTCCGCAAGAGACACTGTGTCATCAGTCTTTGCACCATATTTCAGCACTATCCTCTCCACTGAGCCTGCCAGCAAGGGGCTGTGCGGCTGTACAAGCAGATGTGGTGATGGGCTCAGTGCTGCTGAGCCTAAGGCTTGGAAGAAAACCAACCTGATCCTCTCACACAGGCAACAGCCTCCAGCAGCGATGACCTCCGGTAACATGTAGCTCTCAAAAGGATTCCAACCAGCAGCAAAAATCCGTCCCCTCCATCACCAGTGACCCTCAGTGCACGTTGAAACGAGGTGCTGGAAGCCTAGAAGCCCACCCAAAAGCCCTGCTAGGCCTCCTAGCCTCACGCTGCTATGGCACACCACGTCTTGGGCCTGCTGAGGGAATTTAGGAAGGAATGTAGGTGGCTAATACCACGCACTGATGATCCCTCCTCAGCCCAAAAGGCTGGTAGCCATTTGCAAACTTTCCAAAAGTGGCTGGCCTTCAGCTACAGTCCATGTGCTTCATGGTCCAGGTGAGGCTGTGGCATCCAAACTGCTTGAATGCTTGCAGTGCAAAAACATACTTCTCTTCATTACTGCCCCACTCCTACTCACTCTTTATTTTGTTTTAGTTCACACTAAGGTGAAGTGACATAGGAACAGAGGGATATACTCATTTCTTCTGGTAATGGAGAAGAGAGATGGCCTCTTTAGCAGAGGAAACAACCCTGTGCTTACAGAATGCCATTTTAAGCGCCCTCGCGTTAATGTTTACATGATGCTGCATCTACTAGAGCAACACATGTGATACCCACATTTATGGTAGCCACCTCCTCAGCCATCATTTTACCACACACATCATAAGTCAGCACGGCCTCCTGTGTGTTGCTCATAGAGCTTTGGCTGTGTGCCTCTCCTCCAACCAGTTTGTACCATACCCTGAGCATTGCACGGCTTGCCACAGTGCGGAGCCAAGCCATAAATCCTGCATGGGGATTCGTGCTGTAAATGCCCACTTGGAGCTCTGCACCACTGGGATGAAGAAGGCTGACCCCTGAGGCCACCATGAGTCCCCTCTTCCCTGCTTCCAGTCATGGAGTCACCCCCAGCATGGGAAGGGCCAGGTGCCTGCTGCTGCTGTTTAAAGAGGATCCAATGTGCCTCGAGCATGGTGGTGTGTTCAGTAAATGTGGACAATTAATTCCTGAGCAGGATGTAGAGAGCCTCGCTGAACTTACAGTGAGACAATCGCAGCTCTCCTCCACTGGGATGGATTTAGCATATATGGATGGTCCAGCAAAGCAAATTCAAATGCTTTCATACTGCAGTAAAAGATGAGAAGGGACAAGAAAAGCTGTGGAGATATCCATTCCTGACCACAACATGGAATCAGAATAGAGCTGGTGCTTCTCCTCAGCAGGATAGATGCAAGTGTCCCTCCAGAAAGTACACAAGTAAAAAGGTGCCATCATTCATTCACAGTTAACCAGATTCTGGGCTCCTGCCTCCTCTCTTCCCAATGCAGGCAATAACCCCCGGGATTATTCAAATATCTAATGCCTGTTTAAATTTATAATTCCCATTAATGTTAATAAAATGTTCCTAAATAGGAGACAGATGTCTAAATCCTTTAGAGGTCCTGGCAGTCACAGATTTCTGTCAATTATCTCATTTTTTCTGCTGATGGAAATAAGAATTTAGCCCATTGCTCTCTGAGCACTCGGTGGGTACATGTGCTGCTGTACCCTCAGTGAATAGATATCTTCAAATACTGGGATGGCTACATTTCGTTCTCAGCAGCAGCAATGAAACCTGATTCCTTTCCACAAAAATAATTTCTTTAGAAGTCTCTGATTTTAATTTCATCACCCCTTTTTGAGCACTCACTTTGTGTCTTACATTTAACTGCACTCTTTCTTCTTCCTCACAGTTTCTGTCTTGAGATCAAACTTGGAGGTTATCAGTTTCCATGTCCTTCTCCATCCTGGCAGATCCATAAGCTCTCTGAAAGAAAACAAGCAAGCCAGTAGAGCAGGACTAATTTTTATTCTTCCAAGGAAGACCCGTGAAACCATCAGCCTTTTGTCCTCCTAAACTTTCTGGAGCACTGCAGAGAAGAAAAACACATTCGCTCACAACAGAGTACTCTCCCTTTCTCTGTATCTCCCAATCCCATCCGCTGGATGGATGAGGCATGCGGGATGGATGAATCCATAACTCACGGTATCTGTGGTAGAGTGCAAAACTGCCTTAATGCCTCTCGGTGCCCAGGACCAGCATGCTGACCCCCAAAGACACGCAGAGATCTCCAGCAACACGACACAAATGTTCAAAATCAAGCCTCGAGCATCATTCACCCTGTCTCCAACACCACCCTGTCTATGTGAGAGACTTTGTGAAGTAGCAGCAGCTGAGCTGGATTTACCAGGGCTCTTTTAGTGGCCATCAACTGCACTCGAAATCCAGATATTGGCCAACAGTCTGAGCTGTCTGCAACAAATGACTGGGTGCTAAGGGATCTTTCTCTGAGCTCTCAGACAATGAAAGGACTTGTTTTTCCCAAGCTTGCTCACTGACTGCCACTTTTAATGAAGACACATACTGGGACAGTCAGCACCTTAGGTGGTGAGACCATCAGTTTTCTTCTGCAATGAAAGGGGCTCTTTTTTTCACCCTTCTAGTTGCTGGAGATTATTGAGAGAGACTGCAAGAGATGAATTATCCCAGCTGAAAAGTCTGGGCCTGTTAAATCTTGTGGGGTGGCTAGCTGGGCAGCACTGTTGCAACACGGAGATGACTCAGCCACATAGCATCTTTGTTGGCATCCTATTAGCTGCCGCGGAGACGATTATTTCTTTATTGCTAAACAGAGTCTGTCAGTGGCTTGGGGCACTTATGTGAAAAATGTAACAGAGACAGAATAATAATTCAAAACATGCCAGACCAGAAAGCCATGGCTCATCGTATCAAGCTCCTTCTGCCTGAAAATCAACCAGTCCAGATTGCTCAGGGTGGGAGACCCAATGCCGCAGATGCTTGTGACTTCACCAGAAGCAGTGCATCCTTCCTGGAAAGCAGGATCCCCTTCTCATACAAATGGCCTTACCAATAACAGAAGCAGAAGGGAGCAAAGAAATACTCTGAGTGGAAGCTACATCAGCAGAACTGACTCAGAAGTTTGCCTTTCAAAGATTTCCATGAGGCGTCAGCCGCTCCTGGGTGAAGTGATGCTAGCAGGCAGCGTCCCAGTTACTTTCCCACTGTGGGAACTGAGCCCTTTTAAAGCTGTTTTGACTGTAACCAAGGAATTAGAGAGATGGATGAAGCCAGCCGAAAGTGTGACAATCTCCTAAAGGCGCACAGATGGTGAGCAGACCCTGAAAACTGATTCACTTTGAGCGATCGCCTTCCTGAAGCACATTTTGGACCATTTTCAACCTCTCTGAGGACCTAAGAAAACCCGTAACTTCTCTGAGGCAAAACGGGGGGCATGGGGGAAAAAGGGAAAAAAGCATGATTTTTCCTCGAAACGCACATTCCCATACAGTTATTTATTTACTTGCCCTTTGACATCGAGAGAAGCTCATATCTCAGAGAACGATCACCCGTGGCTCAGTCCAGATGGAGGTGGGATACAAATTTCATTGCCAGTGCTAACCATGAAAAGATTTTCCTGTTTTACCAGAAACCACAATATCCCATAGTTCCCAGACTGCTCAAGTGATGTATAGCTTGGTAATTGTCCTGAAAGATAAGGGAAAGCCTCCTCTGCGGTTGCATTTGATATTGGCCTGATGTATGGGATCGCTCAGTGCCGGCTTGGTGGAGGGTGTCTCGAGACAGCGTGGAGTATGCCTCTGCCTTCTTCTTCTCGCTGGGGAACCTCTGCTGGTGGCAGGCAGGATCCTGAGGGATGCAAATTGCTTTCCCACATCTAACATCCCTTTCATAGCAGCCTCAGTCAGTTTTTGGCATAAGGAGGGGAGCTACAGAGTGGTTTATAGCTGCTCTGGAGCCTCCTCTGCAGTGCTGCCACCCCCATGGCACCCCTGTGCTGGGGATGGGCAGGGGGGGGATGAGGGGTGGGAAGGGGAAAGCCTTGCAAGCAGAGGAGGAAGAAAAGCTTCTGGAGAGAGAAACCTTCACCCATGGAAAGCAGTAGGAACCCCTTTTCCTGGGACGGTGCTAGGGGCACTGGACAAACCCTCCACCCACTGAGTATCAGTTGCGGCCAACCCAGCTAACCATCCACAGCCAGGTATAGAGACCTTCCAGCTCCGTGCTGTTTGGGAACGATAGACCACATGAAATTTTCTGATAAGAATCCGCTGTGCTTAATTTTCCACTTCCCAGAGACAAACAAGTATCCTGTTAAGAATTTGGGCTAACATAGTCCAAGCCGCGCTTTCGTGCTACGAACACTACAGGGACGAGCAGCCGCTAGATGGCACGTCCATCTTCCTGCAGCCTCGGCATCCCACAGCCACGAAAGTCCAGGACGTGCCTCTCATCCCACGCAGGCACAGTAAAAGGATGAAATTGTTATCTCAGCGTCTGCTTTTAGCAAATGCTGGCACGCGCTGCAGTTATTTTGCGTTGGGGATCTCCAATCTGATGAACATTCCTCTGTGATTTTGAAAGGGTTTAAAAATAAGCTACACGCAGATTTTGCAAACTTGCTCTCACTGGTTTCAGTGGAGATGTACTAGGACTGCAGAGAGCATTTATGTGCAAAACAGCTCGTAAAAGGAAATATACAGTGCTTTGTTCTCCCACAGGAGGGCTAGTGAATTATTTGGGTAGAACCCACATGAAGTAAGAAGTTATTGGTAGATATTATTTTCCAGATCCTCAGCTGCTGTTATGTGGTATACTTCACTCGTTTATACTAGCTGAGAGTCTAGTCTCTAGGTCTCCAGATCAGAATTAAGCAAGACACCAAGAAGGCTTTGGAGAAAGGAGCTTTTATTTGAGGGGACTGCCAAGCGCATTAGATCTGGACCACTTTCTCTCAGATTTAATCTCAGGGGAGCTGGCAAAACAGAAAAGGTCCAGAAATGGGAGTGAATCAGGCACATTAAGGCATTTATGCTGCAAGCTACAGTGTTTTCCATGTGCAGCAGCAAGTATCTAAAGAGTTTCACAGCAAAGAGTTTCAGTGTAGTTAGTTTTTGTCATTGAAAAGCTGGCTTGCACTTCATAGCAACTGAAAAGGAAGCCAAGCTTATGGATTTCCATGTCAAGTCAGTCTAATGTACCATAAAGATGTTGGGTTCTGGTGCAAAAAGGTTTAAATCACCTTCCCTCCAACCCCCACCCCCAACTTTTTCCACTGCAACATGTAGAAGAATTAGAAGCATTGTACAGTGCTTTTAAATTCTTCCCCATGTCCTATGTTTGCACCAAGGACAAAGACAGCATTTTAATGTGACATTATTTTGAATTCATCCCTTTAAAAAAATGCTATTTTGTGAATTCAGTGAAATAATGCTTTGTGTTTCACTTGCATGCCTGTAAGCTCTAGCGCTGGTGAGAGGGTGAGGCAAATCAGCCCTAGCCTTCTGTATCATGGATTAGACCAAGCTGCACACACAAAAAAATGTTATTTCCATTTAAAAAAAAGGCACACAAAAATAAGTATTTGAATTTTCTGAACACATTTAAAATGGATGGGGAGAGCGCTGCAACACTATACTGCTTGGGAGAGAGGGAAAGAGAGTCTCATGTTTTGATGGTTCTGTACATTGCTGATCCCTACGGAGCTGTGCTGTCAAACCTAAACCTTGGGGTACTTCTAAAATGCAAACAACAAATAATAGTCCCCCAAGAGAGCAATACTGGAGATCCCAGCCCCAGATTTGAGACTAAAGAGAGACACCAAGTGGAAGAAAGGCACATGGGCAGTTGCAAGTCATCTGCAGGCCTCAAGGTTGTAATTTCTACCAGTGGTTCACTGCCGCTGTACGAGCATCAGTAGGTGACCAGGGAGGCATTTTGGCACTTCTCTGCCCACGTGGACATTGAAACATATATCTGTCTGAGAAGGAGCTGGGAGGCAAAGGTGGAAAAGAGACTTCTTTCAATGCAAGGTTTAAAATTGGCTCTATGTAGAGAGGTACTTGGATGCTTTCATAAGTGAAATTGAAGGGAATTAAGTCTCTAAATACTCCAGTGGATCTTAGCTTACGTGAGAAGTATTAGTGTCATAGGATTGCTTGTTCCGCTCGCCTTGCTCCTCCAGGTAAATCATGCCAGTGTTGCACACATTTCACTGAGAAAATATTCAGCGTGCCAATGTCAGCTCCCGAGAGTTTTCATTTCCTTTGGTAGACTTTAAACCGGGTTCTCCTTCCCGAGGTTTTCTCAAGTGTTTATGTTAGCTGGACTGAAAGGGACAACTTCTCACCAGTCTCTAGGGCCGTGGGGTGTGGAATGAATACTGCCTAAGCAACAGCATCTATCCCAGCACACCCCCAACGCAGACCAGCAAGGAAAACCTCTATTTCTGGGTAACGTTTCTCCTCTCAAGCCAAGATGCTTACTTCAGTTCAGGTGTTCATCCATGCAAAGCGTGCAAAGATAATTGTAAAATTAGGCTAAGTCCTACCTCCACCAAGGTCTACAAAGTCACACCATGGCTGTTGTTAGCCCAGGCACTAACCAGAGCTCAGCAGCATCAGCAAGGGCTCTTTAAGTGACCGCACTGATTTCTGAAACTCACCTGGCATTTTCTGACATATCTGACTCAAATCAGCAAGCCCATAAAAATAATGATGGGCTCTTCTCAATCCAGAGATGTCTGTGACCTGCTCACGCTCTGTGGAAGACCTTTTGAGATTTGTTTGTATAAGTATTTTTTCTTTTAATTTTATTTTTATTTTTAAAGGACAAATTCTGGAAATCACAGGATGGTAAATCTTGATGATACACCTTGTTCCAGCAAGTTTCCCATCCCAAAGGTTAGATAAATACCCACCTCATGGGGCCACATGCTCTCACACTTTCCAATGCTCAATGGATCACAAAAGCTCAAATCACGTAGTGCCTAGGAAGACGAGTCCCTGTGTGCTACATTTTCCAGTGCCCATAGAGGGGGCAGCAACGCTCTTTTGCAAAATACTGAGTTTTGGGGTGCTGCCCCTCCTCTAGCAGTCAGATCTGAGGCACTCCCACCCTGCTCCCAAACTAACAACCTACAGAAGCTGCTCTCCAGTTCTGGGGTGTCTCGGGGCAACAGTCTGACTCCCTTTGCCTTGCCCAGATTTCACTTCTGCTGCAAAATTTCGGTTGCCTGCATTTCTCACTCCAGCCAGGGGAGGGCAAGCGGTCATCAGGAAAATTATTTCAATTTCCTACAGCTCACTCGTTTTCTCAGAAGCCATAAAACTCAGAATTGTTAGGAATAATTAGTCCTGAAATAGAACAGACTACTTTAAAATTGTACCTTTTGGTAAACATGTTTTTCCCTAATGTGAGTTAAAGTAGTCTCCACTTGCCTCAAGTGCAAGCAACCACTGCGCTTTTGTTGCTGTTCACTCTAATCATTATTTTTTTTTTGTATACAATTAATCCACATCCTAGTTTTGCTAATAAAAACACAGCTTTGGGCAAATAAAAGGGGTGGATTCCACTTACGGTGCCATGAAAGCACTTCTGCCAACATTAGACTTGACAAAAGCTATAATCTTCAACCATGCTTTGCAGTACAAGCTCTTATTTTACCCTGTGCTATTAAACAGACACTAAATGTGGACTGTAGGGTTTTTTTGTTGTTGTTGTTTGTTTTTGTTTTGTTTTAACCTGGAATTTAATCAGAACAAACACAGCAATTCTTAGTTCTGTTTTTGAATTTTTCCCTCTTTATGAGTTCAACATCAAAAGCGTATTTTTTTCAAAGTTAGGCGGTGTGTAGGGATTGTTACAGTGCACATCACTGCATCCACCTAGCCCTTCAGTATTTTGACCCTGTCTGCGCAGAAATCCTTCCCCTCTGAGGTTAGCAGCAATTCAAAGACTTTTTTTTAAAGGAAATAAATCTGGAAACGTTATGGATTTGCATATGTCTTTTTCCTAGACCCTGCTCTCCTTAATGCCAAGTATTTGTCTGAGACTGCCTAACAGTGACCACAGTGTAAGGACAGCCGGTTCAGCAACTGCTGCAACGGTGAAGGCACAAACCCAGGGCTCATTTCCTGCTCTGGTGTCTGTCACGTCGGGCAGCAACCTGTGCCAGCTGAGCCTCGGCCCCCTTCTTCTCAGAGCGCCTCTGAGAGCAGAGAAATGCCACTTGAGCTCCTCTGCGCTGAGCTTGCTGCAGGACGCCAGCCCTGAGACCTCCCATAGCTGCTGCACAGGGAGCTGCCGAGCACTGCCTGTGTGTGCACTGCTGGGGACTTGCTTGCTTGCAGCCCAGCATCGTTCCTTCCCAGCCAGGTGTGGTTTTACCAGCAAAGAAAGGGCCATAGCTCCCCCAGCACCGTACATACGCACCTGTGCAGGGCCCGTGCCTTACATTGCAAAGCAGAAGGGCTCTGAGGGCTGCGCAGCTTCTCACAACACACAGCTGAAGGGACCTCCTGTACAAACGAAACAGGCTGCATCCCAGGGACCTGGGCTGGTGAGCAAAGGCTTCCCCTGCTTACTTGCAGAATAGGCCATCGCTTGATTGGGTAAAGAGATTAATTCCTTCTAAAAAGAAAGGATTCATCTGACAGGGAACGGTTGTTTGGTTTGAAATGAAAATGACCCGAGGCAAAAGCAGAGTACTTGGATGAGTGACCTCTGGGCTGGTGCCTAGCCGCCTTCAAAATGGCATTCGGTCTTCGGCGTTACACACCACATAATGGTGGGTTTCTCCATTCCGTCTGTTTTCTTACAAGCACTTTTGTCTAATCACTAGCTGAGAATCCAGCCTACTGTGTATATTGTAAAAGATGCTGTTTATACTTGGGCTTCTAGTTTACCATCTGTGCGCAGCTCAGCTGCAACATCTCTGCAGATCTGTTTCTGCACCATTGCCAACTCCCTGTTGCAAGCCCTCAGAAGAGCATGATTCACATCGGACTTTCCAGCAAAATTCAAGCTCTTTGCGAGCTATCTTTTAAAGATCTATCCCCTGTTCTCAGAAAACTCAGTGATACAGACTTAACGCTTTTCAACAGCCTCACTGGTTCATACCCGAGCGGCACTGAAGCATAACCAGCTATACATGCAGTCGCTGATGCATACATACCTCCACGCTGCTGTTGCTTAACATGTATCCTATTCTCAAAGCCATTGACACAAATTCATTTGGGCACTGGAGCTGCTGGCACACAAGCAATCCATTTGCGCTGCGCCTTGTAATCTCTTTTTATTTTAAAATCAACTCCTTTAAAAAAAAAAAAAAAAAGCCTTTCCACTAATCCTCAGGGGCCATATTCTGAGCCCAGACTTCCTTCCTCAAAGTAGGACACTCATAAGAATCAGAAGCAAGCTATATGCTCAGAATGCACAGGTCAGACACCTGAGCATAAGGATAGACAGATACAACTTCACTTGCTCCCACAGACCCCCACACCTTTATAGGTGAGCTTACTACTGGCATAAGCCTGACCAGGTGCTTAAATTAAGGACAAAGCCTATTAAAGAGAGAGGGAAGAAAAAGCCCCCTCAATGTGCTGTTTGAGCATAGGGGTGGTTTTACTTGAGGTTAACTCTGCTCAGAAGGAGATGCTGGGGTGCTGCCACCTTCCAGAAGGACAGGTAGGAACGTGGCCCCAAGGACTGGCTATAAATGCATTTCCAGATACTGCCCCAACAATTCTGACACAAAATGCATCCTCAGCAAACAACTGTCCTTACAGCTCTTCTAGCGAGAGGAAGGAGCCTCAGCAAGGCCAGGTTTATGAGACGGTTTGCAGGCCAGGGCTAGCCTGGTATCGCTGAGGACAGCTGCAGAAATGGGGGTGCCGAGACCGCGTGAACCTCCAAAACCCCAGTGCGGTGTTAGTCACCCCTTTCACTTCCACCTCGTCCTCTCTGTTCTGCCCCAGCACCTGCACTCTGAGCACCTTCCCTGGCCAGCCCACAACACAGCTGCAGCCCTCAGTTTCGCTCTGCTGGCCCGCAGTGCCCCGCTGCTGGCACGGAGGTGGCACGGTGGCGGCGGGCGCCCCTCCAAGGTGCATGAAGGAGGCAAAGGGCCCGTGTTCGCCCGTTGTGTGGCCACAGTTTCACGTGCTGCTTCTTTGGAAGGGTGAGGGACCACCCGACCTTCCCTTGCCTTAGGGTTGGCTTGGCTGGTGTGGTTTTACTGCCTTTTAGATGAGGATTTAAAGAGGACCACGGTATTATTGCTACTAGATGGCCCTGTTACTGTTATTTTTATTTCTGTTGGACCAAGGCGGGATCCCGGTGGGCTAGTTATTCCAACACCACGAACAAAGACGCGGTGCTGCGAGCTCGATGCCTGCCGCACAGAAGTGCGAAGCCGGGGAAACAACGTACTGACAGCGGGCAGCAGAGCCAGCAGCCGCCCCAGCACCTCTCCGCCCCCGCTGGGGCAAGCAGGCTGAAAAGGGCTGAGTGGGGCTCGGACGGGGAACGCTGCTGGTGTTTACAGGGCTCGGCAGGGCAGCAAAATGCCCGGTGTTCAGCGGGTCGCGGGGCTGGGGCCGCTGCGTGCAGGGCCTCGGCCTTCGCCTGGCACAGGGGCGGGCAGGGGGCCGGGGGGCCCGCCCCGGGGCCGGCTGAGCGCAGCCGCCGGCTCCGCCCCGCGGGGTAGGGAGCCCGGCCGGGGACACGGCGCCGGAGGGAGGCAGGGAGGGAAGGAAGGAGGCAGCGCAGCGCCCAGCCCAGCCCAGCCCAGCCGAGCCCAGCAGGTAGGTGCGCGGGGCGGCCCGGCCCGGCGGGGGGCGAGGGCCGCGGCCCCTCCGCGGGGCTCCGTGCCCGGCCGAGCCCCCCCTCCCCGTCCCCCGGCCGCTTCCCGGGGGCTTTCCGCAGGGCAGGGCCGGGCTTCCCGGGGCTTCCCGGCTGGGCCTGGCCGGGAGCGGTGTGGCCCCGGGGGCTCGGCGTGCCCCCGTCCCGTTGGGGCAGCCGCGGGGGGCCGTGCGCGCTCCGGAGCGTGGCAGCCCCGCCGGGTGTGCTTTCGCGTGAAATGGAGCTCACGGTACGGAAAAAAAAAAATAAAACTGCCCTGGAACCGAAACGTTGGCTTCTGCCTTCCTGAACTGCACAGAGCTCGCTCGGGATGGAGTGTTCCCGGGGCTTGGACCGGCTCTGGTGTTTCCATCTCCTGCGTGAGCTCAGAGCTTGAAACTTGTGCTGGAGGAAACCCTGCCGGTCGCGCCTCGGGCTCTGGTGCTCGCTGGCTGTCCGAGAAGCGCGGGGCAGAGGCGTGTGGCCAGGGTCCCGCAGTCCGAACGCCTGTCCCCGTGCCACAAAACCTGCTCCGAACGCCCAGACCCAGAGAGAGGCACCCGGTGCGAGGAGCCATCTCGGGGGCTGCTTACCTGCATGCGACACAGAGCAGGACGCGAGCTGGGGACTTGGGGAAAGCTCTCCCCGTGGGAGATCTCTGTCCTTCCCCGCTGAAGCTCCTCCCGTAAGAGGATTTATCAGCTTTAATGATGCGGCTCATCTGGACTCTCTTCATTCCTGTTGTTGTCTCTGTTTTGGCTCTCAAGGGACAGACAGGTGTAGTGTGACCTGCGGCTGCGTGCTGGTGCGGGAGATGCTCCAGCAAGGCCTTCCTGCCGCCCTGTAGGGCTTTCTTGCTTCTGTTACCTGAGCCATCCCCTGCCTACAAGCCCCATTAAGTGTGTGTGTGGGGGGGTCATATGAAATTCCTCTTCTGGCTGTAGCTAAGGAAAGGTTTTACCCCACTCCTGCATCTCCCTGTTCTTGTCTCAGCGCAAAGGTTGCCAGGGGCCCTCTGGGGCTGCGAGCATCCATCCAACAGATGTTTGACTTGGAAAGGCACCTGTGGAAGTTTTTCAGACCTGGTAACCCCAGACTCCGAGGCACTTTCCAGCCCAAGCCGTAGCAGTGGTCTTTGGTGTCTGGTGGGATTGCGGGAAGCATCCAGCAGGGGTGAAGGCTGCTGCTGCTGCAAGGACCTCAGGCACTGATGGTCCAGGACCTGTTACGGGAAATCCAAAGTGGCAGTGTGAGGTGGAGCATGTCCGGTGCTATACAAGGTAGTCAGCATTGGTCTGCTTGAGTGCTGCCTGAGGCATGGCAGCTGTTGCAGTCGTTATTTAAGAAGCTCTGTCTTCTTCTGGCCTGGATGTTGACCCAAAGAGGGGCTAAAATGAAGGAAAGGTGAAGAATTACAGGCCGTTTCTTGGCACGAAAGAAAAATAACACGGGAAGCGAGGCCAGCAGTTCCTGGATGAGCAGTCAGCTGTGGCAGAGCCTGTTTGCTGCCCAGCTCCGTGCTCTGCTGAAAATTCCCTGGATTATCAGGGCTGAGAAACGCCGAGGTGGTTAACGGCTGACTCGCACCTCCGCAGGGTGATAAGTGAAGCGCCGGGAACTGCATGCTGGAGATTGCTTAAATCATTGCTTGCACGCGCTGACAGATTCAGAGCTAGCGAATTTCCTGGAAGACAGATGAGGCATTGCTGTGGGCAGCTCTGCGAGAGGGACTGGTCTGCGGGCGATAGCAGAGGAAGGGAATAAAACCCAAGCCTGTTGAGATGGATGGGGACCAGAGCCACGCTCTGGTGGGGTCTTGTCTCTGTAATCGAGCATGCACACGGCAGAGCCAGGGAAGCTGGGCTGCTCGGTGCTCATCCAAGGTAAATACAGGGGAAAGGAGGGAAGGAAACTAAGCCAAAGGCAGGCTTTCTCCTGGGGGAAGAGGCACGCGCGTGGGCTGTCTGGTTCTAGTTCTTTTCTCTCCTTGGTGGAGCTCCAGAACTGGGACACCACCAATTAAAAGCGAGTCGAATCAAAGCGTGGTGCATGTACTCGATTTCTGACACTTGCTGCAGAGGTAAGTGGCCTGCCTGTCTTTAAGGAGCTCAGCAGCTCTGCTGTGCCATCGGGAGTGTTGTAAATAGCAAATACCACTAGTCCTTTGCCTAAGGACGCTGCTGGGCTGCTGTTTTAGTTTCCCTGCAGCGCAGCAAACAGGTGCATAACAAAGGGCCTTTTACTCATTACTGCAAAGTTGTTGCCCAGCTGCAACAGACTGCTGATCTCTTGCAGTACGGTGATAATCCTGTGGCCATGTGTACCGGAGAAATGCTGAGCTGGAAAGAGCTATATACACGTTAGGATATCCAGCAGCCCAGAGATTTGAAGTTATATAATGCAGAGTTCCCGTCACAGGCAAAAATAATCCCACTGAAGTCAGGGGGAAGAGTCTCCTGAGCAAGCAAAGGGAAGGTTGAGACTTCGGAGCAGCAGCTCTGCGCCTTCCTACAGCTTGAATCCATCCTCCTTGTTCCTTCGGCTGCCCAGTAGTGGCCCTGGAGGTGATTTGGGAACGGGGAGGGAGAGCACTGGTGCGCTGTGAGGTAGTCCTGCCTGCTGGCAGCAAAGGAGCCTGTTTCCAAGACTTGCCCTAGAGAAGGGGTTTGTGGTCACCAGATATGGCTGTGTCCTCTACCAGCACAAAGGCCGCTGCTGTCATCCCATAATGTAAGAATATGTAAATCCTGAGCACCCGGAGCCAGCCTGTCTCCTGTGATGGATGAGTAGCAATTTGGTTGGAAGTCAATTGTGAAGCCTAACTTAACGAGAGGAGCTCTGCTGCTGCATAAAATGGCTGAATGCTGCCTTTCAGGCATTCACGTTAGTCCTTTCCAGGACATTCCTGTAGCTTTTATAGCACTTCAGTTTCTGGGTTGCTAGGTACTCTAGTCTTAGGCAAAAATATCCATGTTGGGAATGTTTTACGCCCTACCTTATTTTTTCTGATTTCTCCCTGGTACAGCAACTGGCTTTGCATTGCTTGGAACACGAGGGCTCTGCAATGTGTGTGATCAGAAGTTGAATGTGGAGGGGGTTTTCTGTGCTCAGTGATGTCAGTATCGAGTACGTATTGGGACTTTGGTCCCTTGAGCTGATGTGCCTGCGTTTGAAACGTGTCAT